>NC_137885.1:17855204-18342704 GCF_963924005.1 Protomyctophum bolini | reverse complement strand
TTTCATTTTGAAGCTTAAAAGCCAAATAGAAATGTAATTTCTATTTATCACGTTCCAATTTCCGATGCCCGAAAACACTACCCCCATTGGCCTGAATATGTGTTTTTTCCAATGGAAATATCCTGTAAAACAGGGTCGTATTATATTCGGGGACTAGACATTCAATGTTATTTTTTCCACAAATGAGTGTTGAAAAATGGGGGTCGTCTAATAATCAGAGTCATCTTATATTCTGGACAATACGGTAAATCGTTAATCGCATTTATTTGTGTGACAATTAATCGTGACAGCCCTAATTGGGAGGGAAAAGGTTAATTATGATATATCATGACAAAAGACACTTATAATCCTTTATTATCATTATTACTATTATTATTATTATAACATGACATTTTCTACACATTCTTGCTACATCTACTGTATGCTATATGTGTGAAGTCTCTAGAGAAATGGACATACATGCAGGTTTCACCGCGTCGTGGGATCGAGTCCCGGGGACCTCTCGTCCATCCTGGTCCACACACCAGCAGTAACTGGTGTCTCCGTAACACTGTACCACACTGAGGGACACACACACACACACACAGGCCGTCAGAGAGAACACAGACAGACCAATAGATAGACAAACACACACAGTGACCCACAGGTTCTGAGTTGCTGATCAGGTGCACCTTGGGAACACTGGACAGGTGCTCCCAATGCAGAAGCAATTCTACCACAGGTCGTTTCGAGGAAGCAATCTGATTGGTTGAAACAGCCTTCTAGCCGGTGGTTAAACCACCGGTGGTTAAACCACCACACACCACCACCTAATCAAAACAAAGAATTCAGCCGCTCTGTTCTCCCAGAGCGCTAGCAAACTCAGTGGCTAGGCTAGCTAGTTTATTGGGACAGTTGTGGTCGTAGTGACTACATCTGTCATTAAAAAAATATATTCTTTCAGCGATTTTCTTTGTTTTAAGGGTAACTGTGGTAGAATTGCAATATTACACTCGAGGGTGTGGGACTGGGTTAACGTGATTATTGCCACGACAGGGATGCGGTCAGGAACGAGACGGAGTCGAGTTCCGCAAGCATCACTGAAGTGGCAATAATCATGTTAACCCACACCCTCTCGTGTAATATTGCTTAACTCAGAACCTGTGGGAAGCCAAATGCATAGGTCTACAGGAATACACACATTCCCTAGTAGGCCAACTACAGGGGCTGTGACAGTCAGAGAGAGAGAGTTCACTCTATCCTGACAGTCGGACAGACAAATTGGTTTGTGACAGAAAACGTTCTGCTTAACCCATTTTGTGGCGGGAACCCCTTTTGGTGTTTTATACATTATGTTATAATTTAGCTTTTTTTGTGTCGCAAATCTTTGAATATATATTCTTTCAAAGTGAATGTTTTTAACTCAGGTCTAAATGGGTTAAAACAATGCTTTTTAGTAGGTGTGTGTGCGCGCGCGTGTCAGTGTACATACCTGAACTGTCCGTCTTGCTCACATTGGGGCAGGTAGTTGTGGGGGGCGGGGTTACCCCCGTAGTGCTCCATCAGGCTAGCCCTCCAGCGCTCACACACGGTCTCAGGACGCAGCGTCGGCCCCACCCACACTGAAATCAAACGCACCCAACACACGGGTTACACATTTGCAGCAGCCATATTTGTGAATCGTTTTTTTAAAGCATATTTCACTTCAATACACTAAAGTTCCAGTTTATTATTTTATTCCATTGGTCCTTTTTGAGAAACCGAAAATACACTGGGAAGACATATTTCAATATTCTAACCACACCTGGGGGTCTATTAGACTTGTTAACTCCATAGACACATACAACACAGAAGTACAAAACTCTCGGCACCCCATTTTTAATTAATAATTAACATTTCTATTAATTTCTATTCTGTCCCTTTCTCTGCCTTTCTCCTTTCTGCTCTGTTCCCTTCTTTCCTCTCCTCACTCCTGTGGCCTAGCTACCTAGAAGAGAGTTTACATGGTGGGAATATCCAGGAAAAAGAGCACGTGTGCAGTACGCACGCACGCACGCACGCACACACACACACACACACACACACACACACACACACACACACACACACACACACACACACACACACACACACACACACACACACACACACACACACACACACACACACACACACACACACACACACACACACACACACACACACACACACACACGCACACGCACACGCACACACTTGTCTTGCTTGTGTAAGGCTGTCTCACTGCCATATACTCTTTACAAACAGTTTATGTTGTTAAATCTTTTTAATGGCAGAGGTTTTAAAACTAAACCCTAAAACCACTTAAGACTTCTGCTCATGTTTACACTTAACTCTCACGCACGCATATGCGCGTGTGCGCGCACACACGCACGCACTTTACTTCTTTCTCTCACTATCTCTCTCTCTCTCTCTCTCTCTGTTTGTGTTATGAAATAATCATGGTAACATTACACCTTGTATCGTTACTATATAGTTCACCTTCTTTGCCGTATATGTTCTGACCATGAGTCATGAGGCATGACTCCATGGCACAGGCCTGGAGGCTTGCTATCTATTGCTTTGGGTACAGCTTGGTCCTGTGAGTGGGACACGAGCACTTCGTCTCTTATCTCTGTAGAAGCTGTGCTCTCATCCCTGCTTTTGTTAGAGAACTACTTGAGCGCCAACCTGTTTGTGACTGGTGGTCGGTGTTTAATGTACTTGTCCCATGCTCATGCCCAGCTCACGTATTAAACGTCTATCCTATATAATGTCTTATACAGTAAGTGTCCCCTACCATTTGCCTCAACAATTACTGATGGATACAGAATTATGAAAAAAGTTTGAAGGGCTAAGAGTAAGAGAGAGAGAGAGAGAGAGAGAGAGAGAGAGAGAGAATATTTGAGAGATGGGTGAGAAGAGCAAACAGTGTCCCCTTGTATATTGGCAGGAAATCACAGAGGTAAGGAGAGAGAGAGATAGAAAGACAGAGAGAGAGATATAGAGAGAGACAGAGAGAGAGAGACAGAGAGAGACAGACATGCTTCTCTGTATAGCCGTAGCGCATGTGTAAATAAACAAACGTATGTTCAAGTCGATGTAGTTGTGTCCGTTAATGCTTGCATGTGTGTGTGTGCGTGGCTGCGCGTGTGCACGCGCACGTGTGTGGCTGCATGCGGAGGGCGTGACACAGCATTGCCACGGATGGCCGTTCAACCAAAACGTCATGTTTTGGGTCGGTTGCCTAGCAGCAACTGGCACCCCGTCGTAAGGCCCAACGACCACATGACCTGTTTGCTTGGTCCTAAATAGAATTTATAGAATGAACTGACCACTCGTGCATGCGTGCGTGAGAAAGAGAAAGACCTCTTCTAAATAAGGCAATTTCAAAATGCTGACACATTTGTCCTTGAACACAAAACTACAATTTTCCAAATAAAGGCTTTCATTTTGAAATGTCCGCTCAATAAATACACATTACAAGACACATTTCCAACTGTGTAACAAATTATTAAAGTAGTACATGATGACAGAAAGACTTCCAAAGTAAATAAATAAAAAATTCTCAAATTAAAAGCTTCAGTTCCATTATCCGGCTGTGTATATCAAGTACCAGGCCAAGTTCTGAGGTCAGCATACTCTTCTACTTCTCCGTATGTCATCATCTTTAGTTGGTATCACGCCAAACATGAACTAGTCTGATATTTAGTAGTGTGCCGGTGTCTTGCGCCAAAAACAGCCAATCTACAAGCTCACAAACTGTCTCTCTTGCTATTTTTGGTGCGAGACAAGATCTCAGTATACTCAAGTATAAATCTTGCTTTATTTGCCTTGCCTTTGACGGAATAGAAGATATATCAAGTTCACGTGGAGAATCTATATATATATTTTTTAGGCTTTTGAGATTTCCAGATTTTTAAGACTATATTAAGAAAGGCACGTCATGACATTCGTGACAATGTTGCTGCAACTTCCACTATCACTGATCACTTGTGATTCCGACGACGGCAAAAAGAAGCACATTCTTCTCACCTGGTTTATCACAGTCTCTGGGCGGTGTCCCGGGTGACGTCCTGGTCCCTGTCCTCTCCTGTCCCAGACTGTCCACACACCAGCAATGTCCAGTAGAGCCATGGCACTGCAATACATACATCATCATATTAACACATCATCATATTAACACTGCACTACAATACACACAACATCCTATTAACACTGTGCACTACAATACACACATCATATTAACACAGTGCACTACAATACACACAACATCATATTAACACAGTGCACTACAATACACACATCATATTAACACAGTGCACTACAATACACACAACATCATATTAACACAGTGCACTACAATACACACAACATCCTATTAACACTGTGCACTACAATACACACAACATCCTATTAACACTGTGCACTACAATACACACAACATCCTATTAACACTGTGCACTACAATACACACAACATCCTATTAACACTGTGCACTACAATACACACAACATCCTATTAACACTGTGCACTACAATACACACAACATCATATTAACACTGTGCACTACAATACACACAACATCCTATTAACACTGTGCACTACAATACACACAACATCATATTAACACTGTGCACTACAATACACACATCATATTAACACAGTATCCAGTAGAGTAGAGTAAAAGCCATAAGCATGGAAGCAAAATAAAATGTTACGACTGGAGATATCTGTATGACCAAGTCCTAATGTACCAGTATGAATGGAGCCCCCCCCCCCCCCCACACACACACACACACACACACTGTTTACTGAACAATTAACAGTTTAACAACAATTAACACTTTGACCCTCAATCACGAGTTACCCGACCTAATTGATAAAGACCTCTTTCCCTTCAAACATTAGTGAAAAACTTCCGCAGTGAAGCTATTTTGACGATCGAAAACCCCCGGCGCTGTATGTGTTTAAACCACGCATAAGCCAAACAATAACTCTTCTGTCTGTCGCTCTATCAACCCGTCTACTACATAAACACTGGTTGTACCTGTTGAGCGGCGTACAGTCCATTAGCATCACACTGAGGTACGAAGGCCCCGACCGGAGCGTAACCCCCTGGACTGCTGGTCTGGATGCTGTCTCTGTGATGCTCACACTGGCTCTTCTGACGCACTGGCTCATCTGGGAAAGGGAAGGGTTAACAGGCGTGCCAGAGATTTTAATGATTACAGTCGACCGGTGATGATTTTTACTAACCGTTCCCATGTCGAGCTCCACTATGGAGTAGCTATTTCTGCACACCGCTTGAGAGATTAAAAGCAGAATGTTGACCCTTCTGAGACCTGCGTGTCACCGCCGCTGACATCACCACGTTAACCATTTCTGGGCGGGAACCCCTTTTGGTGTTAGCATTACGTTATGCTTTAGCTATTGAAAAACAGCAGATCTACAAGCCGAGTGGCGCACTACGAGCTTGTAGGTCTGCTATTTTTGAAAAATCGAAGAAGAACGACTGACATAGAAACATAGCTTTTTCATTGCATTCAACAGCAGCCGCCCTGCAGTCAAAGACCTTCCAAAGCAGGGACTCTGTCAAGAGATGTCTCCAAGCCCCAGTCA
Organism: Protomyctophum bolini; assembly: GCF_963924005.1. Lineage (NCBI taxonomy): Eukaryota > Metazoa > Chordata > Actinopteri > Myctophiformes > Myctophidae > Protomyctophum > Protomyctophum bolini. The sequence continues at coordinate 18,337,085 of NC_137885.1, read as the reverse complement.
TCTCTCGCCTGGACGCCCCGCCCCTCACAGCTGCTTTGCTGTTCTCAGACCTGGCGGCCCAAAATCCAGATCGTAATGGGCTTGTTTTTATGAAGTCCAAACAGCAAAACAAAAACACGGGAGCATGGGAGCTGATTTAACCCTTTTTGGACTGAGGTCGATAGAAAAAAAGCTTCTAAATTTTGAAACATTTTTCGGAAAAACCTATGTTTCTATGTCAGTGGTGCTCAACCTTTTTCATGTCAAGGACCCCCAGAATTATCTCTATTGGGCCACGGACCCCCATCTCAAAATATGTAGTTCCAACTTCCAGGGACCCCCAGAAGCAAATATTTTCGTAAAAAAAATTCTCTGAAATATATATTCAATGATTTGCGCCACATTTGAACGATTTTTCAAAAATAGCAGACCTACTTGTAGATCTGCAATTTTTCAATAGCTACATAATGTTTAAAACACCAAAAAGGGTTCCCGCCCAAAATGGGTTAACTCTCCCAAAAAATAAAACGGATCTACAAGCTCACAAGTCGCAGCAACCTTCCCACAAACTGTAAATCGGGCTTCCGTGTCCGAGTGTCCCGAGATGGAGACACATCTTTAGAAAGTACCACATTTGAATATAATTTCAAACCACACAGTAACCATTACCTTCACCCTCACAACTACTTCCCCAGGTGACTTTGGTAACCCGGGTCGCTCTCTCTTCCACCCAACATTGGTTTACTATATTCCCATTGAGACCTGAGACCAGATTCAAAATGTGAAAAACCTATGTTTCTATGTCAGTGGTCCTCAAACTTCTTCATGTCAAGGACCCAAAACATTACATGTAATTGGCCGCTGACCCCCATCTGAAAATATGCTGTTCCAGGGACCTCCCGAAGCAAATATTTGAGTTAAAAACGTTTGCTGAATAGAATAAGAATAAGAATATGAATTCAAAGATTTGCACCAGATTTTGAGGATTTTTGGATGATGAAACACTACTTTCTTTTTCTCTAGAATTCCATACCCCCAAGATCAACCCCTCCGCCGCAATACGCACGTACACACACACCTGTCATGAGACATTCCAAGGCTAAAACCCTATGACCTGACCAATACACGAAAACTCCCACACATGTACATGTGCGCACACACACACACACACACACACACACACACACACACACACACACACACACACACACAGGGTCTGTTTGGATTGACGCACAGTCTAAGGAATGATAAATGACAAAGGTCAAGGTTTAGCCAGAGTCTTGGTGAGCCATGATGTATCACACCTGTTGAAGCATTTCTATGTCTGTGTGTGTCCACACACACACACACACACACACACACACACACACACACACACACACACACACACACACACACACACACACACACACACACACACACACACACACACACACACACACACACACACACACACACACACACACACACACACACACACACACACACACACACACACACACACACACACACACTTCTCACCTGGCTTGTGGCAGTCTGTGGGGGGTGTACCGGGAGTGCTCCTGGTTCCTGCTCTCTCCTGCCCGCTAGTGTCCACACACCAGCAATGCCCTGTGGAGCCGTGGCACTGTGGACAAAAGGTGATATTATTTATTATGAGAATCACAATTTGTCAGTAAATTGAACCCATTTTTGATTGAGGATATAATGAGGTCTGATGATGATGTTATGATGATGTTATATTATTGAACTTTTATTTCGTGTTTGTTCTATTTATTTATTTTTCTTTGGGGTGATAATTAAATTCTTCTCAACTGTACTTGTGGGTTTACTTTACTGGAGGAATGCTTCTGTAATCCCCCCCCCCCCCCCACACACACACACACACCTCCCTCCAAAATAAACTGTCAATAAAGACAGAGGCTGCCTGTCGAAGGTATAGTGGGAGCTTGTTCCACGCGGTCGGCCCGTAGACGCAGAAAACTGCTTCACCGTGTTTTTTTTTAGTTGCCCTTATTGCGATGCAATACAAGAGGTTCTTAAACACACCAATGAAACAGGGACACTGTGGATTGAAAGTGGTTTAAATAAATCCAAACGCAGACACAACAGCTGACCTGCAGGGGTCTGTACTGGCCATCTTCTTCACACTGAGGGACGAAGGCTCCGTGGATAGGATAACCCTCTGAACTGGTGGTCTGAACGCTGTCTCTGTGATGCTCACACCGGCTCTTAGGAAGCACTTCATCTGGGAAGAGAAGAATTAGAATGGACTTAAAATGGAAGAACCACTGACATAGAAACATAGCTTTTTCAGAAAACTGTCAGGATGTAGAAGACACTTTTAGAATCTGATCTCAGGTCAGAATGGGTTAACACGAAGCCCACCAGAACCGTAGTAATCTGATCGAATTGTTAGCTGCCTCCCGTTAGCATAACATTTTGAAGATGCGCGCCTCCTGGGATGCAATAAAGTACTCAGTACTGTACTCTAACGTTGTTGAAGTAGGACACATAAAATGTCCCTGCTGGGACCCATTCTAAAAAGACCACCCCTGGGTCCTGGGACCCATTACATTGAAATATACATATACATATTTACCGGTACATCACTGTATGTAACATCATCAGACAATTAGGCAGGTATCACACACACTAGGCTAAAACATCACTAGTTTGTTTCTGTAACATATTATTTTGCATTCTCACCTGGTTTGTCGCAGGCTGTGGGCGGCGTGCCGGAAGGCGTCCTGGTCCCTGGTCTCTCCTGCCCGCTAGTGTCCACGCACCAGCAGTGTCCCGTAGAGCCGTGGCACTGCAACCAATCACAATCAATCTTTATTGTCACATCAGGCTCATCATTGATTGCAGTTAAAAAGGATAGAGAGAAGAAAGTAGCACAAAGTGCATAATAATGCAATGCAATGCATTTATTATTGTTATAGGGCAGTGGTTTTCAACCAGTGGTCCGGGTATACAAAAACGTTGCTTACTTGGCCGCTTAGGGTTAGGTGACTGAGGTTAGGGTTAGAGTTAGGGTTAGTGATAGGGTTAGCAGTTGGACAACGCGCCAAACGCGACGTCGGACAATGGCCGACAACTACGTCAATAACTCAATATGTCTTGATAAGGGCTGATGAGAGATTAAATCATCTGATAACATCTGAAACCGCTGATATTAAAGATTTGGGAGCTTTTGAAGTTGTTGAGGGCACCAGACAAAGAACTAACCTGTAATGGTCTGTAATGTCCCTCTTCGTCACATTGAGGTATGAAGGCTCCTGGACTGCTGCTCTGAGCACTGTCTCTGAAGTGTTCACAGTGGCTCCTAGGACGCACTGGAAAAACAAATAAACATACATAGCATTAACATTAACACAACAATGATGTTCTGTAAAACTTAATCTAGGTAAATCTGGCTGCGAAATGCTGCCAACCACGTTATAAGAGCAATAGCCTCGGTACGCAGGCTTTTATTTCCGTTCGCGTTCGGCTCAAAAAATGAAAGCCAGGGGGAACGAGAGACATTTTCTGGTCTAGGAGAGTAGGAGTGGTAGTGAACTACAGTGCACCCCTCTAGACCAGAAAGCAGGCTGGCTAGGCCAGGCTATAAGAGCAATAGTACGCTCAAGGCCATGGTATATATATATAATATTATACGACAGCTATGCTTGCTAAAGGCATTCTGCTTCATGCTGTGCCAAACAACACCGTTGTTTAATCAAAGTACCGCTGTGTGAATACAGTATGGATTCATTCTCAGCTGGTTTAATCAGGTTTAATCACAGTACGGCTGTGTGAATAATTATGACTTAATTCTCACCATTATCGCAGTCTGTGGATGGCGTACCGGGCGTCGTCCTGGTTCCTGCTCTCTCCTGCCCCCTGTTGTCCACACACCAGCAATGACCAGAGGAACCGTGACACTATACAAAGCATTTTACAGAAAGAAATGGGATTAATAAACTTGCTATGCATGTACGTATTGTCGTATACATTTAAATGATTGGCGGTTAGGAACCAAATGGACGCGTATGGGTCTGTCTATATCTCTGAGGATGTAGAAATGGAACCAAATGACATTTACATTAAGAGTTATGAGTGTCTGTGGCCTAGTGCACATCAAACTGATTTAAAAGTCAGGGTCATTTCATGAATACACTGACCTGTAGTGGTATGTACTGTCCCTCAGCGTCACACTGCGGTACGAAGGCTCCGACCACAGGGAAGGGCTCCGGGCCGCTGTCTCTGTGATGCTCACAGTGGGTCTTAGGACGTGTCGGCTGTGCCTGGCCTGGTGAGAGACAATGGAGAAGGAATGAACCAACATGCTGCGACTATTTAAAATCCCATACATTCTGCTTTCTTGTACACTTTTGTAGAACCTGCATACTGCATATGCTCCATTAAAAAAATGCATTTCGGAAAGTCAACAAATATATACGGCGCTCCTCTGCCTTTGACATATCGAAAGAAGTGAGAATGCCTCCTTAACCCATTTAGACCCGACGTCGAAATTAAAAAAAAGTCTTCTGAAAGAATATATATTCAAAGATTTGTGCCGCTTCTTCACGATTTCTTTTTTTTGCAGACCTACAAGCTTGCAGATATAGTATAGCATAATGCTTAGTTAAAACACCAAAAGGGGTTCCCGCCCAGAATGGGTTAAAATAGAAATGATATAACACGATGGCACGTACTAGCAGGTACATTTATTTTCTCACCAAAATGTTGCAGTAATATCCTCAATATAAATATGATAATACTGTACATATCGTTGTCTTACCATCCTGCACAGTACAATAGAAGCCGTCACCATAGTACCCAGGCTGGCACTGACACTGGAAGGATCCCAGACCGTTAGTACAGCTGGCATGGGCGTCGCAAGGAGACGACACGAGGAGACGACACTCGTCCACATCTGGAAAACAACCAAACATATTATGAACAACAAACTCACAAAACACACAGAGTATGCGAAGCAAGATATACATATGATCACTTTAATGTATAAGCTGGATTTGGACATAAATTCGTCGAGTGTTCACAGTGGTAAATGTTGATAAATGGCCAAAATGGCCGCTGTGTGAATAATGGTAAATCAAAGTGGGGTCCCCAGCTAAATTATTGATAGTAACCTAGGAACCAAATGGACCTTCACGGGCCTGTAACTCTTGAGAGTGTAAAAATTGAACCAAAGGGATCCATTTGCGTCCAGCTAAAATATTGACAGTAACTGAGGAAACAAATGGACCTCGACAGGTCTCAGAGTTATTGGGGTCTGTGGTCTGAACTGAAATGAAACAAAAAAGGTTGAGAACCTCTGTGGTATTGTTAAAGAAATCTGTCAGTGAGCACTTATAACATAGTTGAAACAACAATAATGAGACAGACAGTATGATTGTGGCATTTTGTGAACACCACAGACGGCAGGCCTATGTAAAAGGGACACCGCATCAAGCCGAACCTTGGCCAGGGGTGAGAGCGATAGAGTTGAGGACGCTGCAGGTCTTAGTTGGTGGCGGGTGGCTAGTCATTTAACCAGTATTTATTTGGCTGGTGGCTTAGGGAGAGAGTTCAGGAGCTGAACAGAGGCTATTACATTACATTGAGTTATTACAGAGAAACAGGCCATGCGTCATAGTGATGGGGGAAGAGCAGGTCACGCTTGCATTATGCACACACGCACGCACGCTTTCTCTCTCTCTTACACACACACACACACACACACACACACACACACACACACACACACACACAGTGGGACATCTCTCCTACGCACATTCCAACGAAACACACATTGAATCATTGTTCAATTTTTCACATTTTCTCTCTCACTCTCTCCTCCTCTCTGGTTCACTTGTGTTTTCTTTCGCTCTGTTGTTCTCCCATTTGTCATCGTCTCCCCCCTCTCCTCTCTCTCCCCCCATCCCTCTCTCCTCTGACTTACAGCTGTGCGTGCACTGCTGCTCTGTGTGTGTGTGTGTGTGTGTGTGTGTGTGTGTGTGTGTGTAAGTAATCATCTGACACCGATGTTTGAGCGATATTTTGGCAAAAAGTGCTAAATAATTTCTAATAATTTTCTTCTTTCATGGCTATTTAAGAAAATCACACCCGTGTGAACTGAGTGGTGCAACTCCCCTCTCTCTCTCCCCACCCCCGCCCCCGCCTCTCTCTCTCTCTCTCTCTCTCTCTCTCATTAGCAGGCAACAGTGCAGCACTGTCTCTCTCTTTCTGTTTCTGGCACAACAGCGCCCCTACTGGTACTAATAGTCATACTGGTGCTCATTAACGTCACATAGGTAGTCACATAGGTGAACCAACACATAGGTGAACACGGACATTGCTGTTCCTTGGAGTGGTTGCACCACTCAAAAAAAGATATAGAACCTAAAATAATAGTTTGGAACCTGGCGAAAACCCTTTTTGCAGTATCATATCCCAAAAGGTTTTCTACAGAGCTACACATGATAAAATTAGATCCGAAAATATAGAGCGGGTGAAACAACCGCTTAAATAAGGCTTAAATTGCTTATTTAGTCAGCCTGTGGCCAGTCAACCCCCGTCCACAGGTGCAGTACTGCTGCTAAGATTGCACTGGGAAAACATGGTACTGGCTGACTTCATAAGCTACTGTATGTAAGTGGTTGCTTCACTCCTGATTTTATGATACTGCAAAAAGGGTTTTCGTCGCCGTTTTGGAGGACTCGACCCATTTCCACTTATGCATATCCTGACACGGAACCTCTTCTCAGAGCTTTACAGCTCCAAATGGGGCTACTTGTAGATCTGCTTTGCAGAATATATAGCCCTTAGAAGGGGGATGCTAGGGTTCAAGTGGCTCAACCCATTCAGGCCTGACGTCGACATTTTAAATAAACGTTTTCTAAATCACGACAATTTTCTGAAAGATTTGAGGCACATTTTAACGATTTTTCAAAAATAGCAGACCTAAAAGCTATGAACTTTTAGGTCTGCTATTTTTCAATAGCTAAATTATAACATAATAATGTTTGAAACACCAAAATGGGTTTTAAGGAGAGGACATTGTGTCAGGTCCATCACAGCAGCAGCTGTCCATGTGATGAACCTGCCACAGTGCACCATGAATGATCTCAGCACACCGCTGCAGGTGGCACTCTCACAGATTTAGCACCCAGTCATTACTATGATTTTTACCTCTGCATTCAGTCAAACTGTAATTTACGGGCCTGTTCAGCGCGCAGCTCCCTGTTTTTCAAAGCCATGACCTCATATTTCTGGATTGTATTCTACATTTAAGTCATTCCCATTCGCACGTGGACAAATCCTCTTTACACAAGGCTGTGTGCGCTACCGTGAATTATGGTTGAACAACTGCCTGTCAAAAGCATCCACACAGATGTTTAATAAGGGACTAATATAGACCCGGGACACCCGATGAAATAATTACAAAGGAGAGAAGAAAAGTAGCAGGGGCCACAGTTGAGAATAGCAATAATAATAGTAGTAATAACATACTTTCATTATTCCTATAGCTGTGACACTTCTAAAACGTGGTTTCACACAGAGAATAAAACACGTGGCATCACTGGAAGCACAGCCATTTAAACATAAAACAATGGTTAAAGCGCAGAGTGTTCGAGAGGCACGGAAATAATCCGATGCCCACGTGGAGTCGTGAGTGTTGTAGACACGCCGAGCTTGTAGATCTGCTATTTTTGAAATCTTTGAATATATATATTCTTTCAGAGCGAACATTTTTAACTCAAATCTTTGCTTCTGGGGGGTCCCTGGAACAACATATTCTCAGATGGGGTCTGCGGCCAAATACAGATAATTCTGGGGGTCCTTGACATGAAATCAGTTCTCATGTGGAAATGGGTTACGCTCCAGATTCTGCAACACACTCTCACTCCCAACTCATCACATACTGACTACTGGTCGTCACTGGTTCACCCTTTTAATGACGCTTTTCGTGTCCCGAGTCACGTGGTACGTCAATCAATATTGACGTATATGGTACGCAAAAGGCCCAAAAGTCAACATAATGACACGTTGGGAATGAGAATGCATGGAATTTTGAGCTATGGTCTACACTCTACAGCCTATACCTGTTTACATCGTGTACATATTTACGTGAACTTGTGCCTAGACAACGAGGATGACCAGGCACTGTTTGAGCTGTACTATAGTGTGTGTGTGTGTGTGTGTGTGTGTGTGTGTGTGTGTGTGTGTGTGTGTGTGTGTGTGTGTGTGTGGGGTGCTAGCTCGTAAGCATGTGACTCACCAACACAGGTGCGTCCGTCGTAGCCAAACTCGTAGCCTCGTTGGCACTGACACCTGTGGCTGCCGGCCAGGTTGACGCAGTCGGTGTGGGCACCGCACAGACTCAGGCCCTCCGCACATTCATCCACATCTGCAGGGAGAGATAGAGAGAGAGACAATCACACAGAGTGGTCGGGAGGTTTGGGAAGAGAGATACATCCAGCGAGAGAGAGAGACTGAACAAGGATAACTTATGTACCTTATGTAATGAGAATTAATTTGAGTGCGTGCGTGCCGTGCGTGCATACGTGCGTGCGTGCGTGCGAGCGAGAGAAAGAGAGAGAGGAGATGAGAGTGACCTGTAAAATTACAATTTATAGGTCATTACTGGTGCATGTCTGTTCGCACAACCCTGTATGCCTGCCTCTGTGTGTGTGTGTGTGTGTGTGTGTGTGTGTGTGTGTGTGTGTGTGTGTGCTTGTCTGTTAGCATTTTAAGGTTTTATGCCGAGAAATTTAGTACGAGTATAACTTGGTTATGTGTATACAAGCTCTCGCACGCACGCACGCACGCACACTGTCACATACAATGTGTGTGACGAGCAAGATGAGAGGCCTAGCTGTGGGAACTGAGGCCTCTGCCTGAGGCTTTCCTACTCCTCTCACCAGGAGAGGACCACCTGATGCTGGGTTAATGACAGACCTAATGTCCCCTAAAACCCCTGGAGGTCCCTATTAGCTACAACATTACTACAATAACCAGGAGAGGAGAGGAGAGGAGAGGAGAGGAGAGGAGAGGAGAGGAGAGGAGAGGAGAGGAGAGGAGAGGAGGCGAGAACATGATAAAAAAAGGGTGGGAAAAGAAGAGAAATTGCTCCATCTCTCCATTCACCCTCTACTTGACCCCTCCTTTCTGCATAGACAGAGGTTGATGGAAGACAGACACAGACTTAAACTCTCTCTCTCACCGTGTGCGTGTATGCCCGTGCTTGCGTGTGCGTGCGTGCGTGCTGGGCATCTTAAAGCGCTCAAACACATAAACACACTGTCATACTGGAGAAATGACTCCAAGAGAGATGGATAGATAGAGAGAGAGAGTGAGTGAGTGAGTGAGTGAGTGAAAGCATGCGTCTCCCTCTAACATTAAACACTGACGTGACTGTGTGTGTGTGTGTGTGTGTGTGTGTGTGTGTGTGTGTGTGTGTGTGTGTGTGTGTGTGTGTGTGTGTGTGTGTGTGTGTGTGTGATGTGCGATCCGGCACGCTCATGTAATGGGTCAAGACACTAGTGGGAAGGAAGGAGGAAAGGAAGGAATTAGGAAAACAGACAAACAGACAAACAGACAGACAGACAGACAGTGTTACCATAGCAGTTGCGTCCGTCTCCTCTGTAGCCAGTGGCACACTGACACTGGTAGGCCTGTCCCTCCCCAGGGATGCACTGGGCTGTGGTGTCACAGTCATGGGTGGCCATGTAGCACGGGTTCACCAGCTCTGGTGCTGAGGGCTCAACTAGAGAGAGAGAGAGAGAGAGAGAGAGAGAGAGAGAGAGAGAGAGAGAGGAAGACAGAAACATTTACCAAAAGTAAAAAGTACTCACTACTGTATATGCAGAATGTCCCATTTCAAATTTCAGTACAGGAGTGTCCTTGTTTTTTTTCAGAGGTGAAATGGAGCAATGCAAGACGTTGGCATCCAAAAACATACGACTGTGAGTACATGTGAGTCAGTGTTGTTATGAGGCCCGTGGCAAAATTCGATAGGCAACCAATGATGGTGTAACGCAACCACACATGCGCATGAAGGGTGACGCTGTGGCAACCACGCATGTGCAGGAAGGGTGTAACTGTGGGAGAACGCAAATAAACAGCGTGCAATTTGTTAATTTGGAAAAAGGGCTTTGTGATGCCCTGCATAACATGACCATTTCTGTGTGCAAAATGCAGATGAACTGTGCAAGTGAGGGGGGGGTGCAGGGTGGCTAGGATATTCAGAGTAAGTAACTAGTAACTAAAGTTTTCAAATAATTGTAGTAGAGGCTGGAGGATAAGTACAATATTTGTCTCTGAGATGTACAGTAGTGAAGTCGAAGTAAAAGTGTTGGAAATTGGTAAAGTAAAACGTAAAGTACAAATACATCAAAATTGTACTTTTAAATACAGTACTTAAGGAAATGTACTGAAGTTACTTTTCACCACTGGGTACTAGTAGACATCACAAAGAAACACTTGACAAACAGACCACCAACCAGACTGCTCTAAAGCAGGGTGAAGAGGCACAGCGCCTGCAGCAAACACACGTGAGTTCCTAGAATCCTGAGCACAGACCTGAGTGGACTTTGTCTTAACTTTAAATCCTGCAAGTCTGGAAACAACAGTGCCGATGATTTCTAGAAACGGAGTTGATTGATTATGTATTTATTGAGCCATGACATTCGTTCCCTGCCTGCCGGATGACGATGATGATGATGATTTAACGTGAAATGAAGTGAGACAAATTCCCTCGAATTGCAGCGAATGACTATAGTCTGGCTGGTGTGTTCTTCTAACCAAATGCATGTGTAACAATAAACCAAGACAAATTCTCAAAAGGAGGAATAGGGGGTGGTGGGTGGGGGGGCTATACAGGGGGTCATCTGTGGAAGTGACTCAATTCACATTCCTAACTCTCAACATATGGCTATGAGAGAGACAGAGAGAGAGAGAGAGAGAGAGAGAGAGAGAGAGAAGGAGATGAGTAAACGGATGTGTGTATGGTTTCTTCATAATATGCCCACATGGCGGTGAGTCCCAGACCATAAACCAATGAAAGGGCTTAATGGGAACACTGGAACGGATTGAAAATAAACCTCAGAGTCTCAAAGTAACTTCATCAGCTTTGGCTTCAATGGAGTGAGTCGATGAACCCTGAAGAAGGCATGTTAGCTGCCAGGAGGGACTGTTTATTACTCTGTGTCCAATAAAAACGCTTAGTTCTCTGAAAAACTTCAAATATGTATAGCAGCATCAACATTTTTACATTTTTGAATACTGTACATACTGTACAGAACCCCAAGAGGGGTTCCCGCCCAGAATGGGTTAATGGCACCCTTGACTGCCAGTGTGTGCTGCCACTTTATTGTCTCTTGAAGACCATCATTTGAAAGATTCAGTTCATGTCATGATTGTTTTTAATATCGCCCTTATACATCTTTAATATCTCCCTTCAGAGAGAGAGGGGGGGGGGGGACGACAGAGTATGACCACTGGGCCATCACGGTTCCCTTGCTTTGCTTTTCTTTACACGTGCGTGCGTCTGTGTGTGTGTGCGCCTCAGTGAAGTGTGTATGTATGTGTACAGTATGTGTGTGCGCGCACTCGCACTTGTGTGTCCCTGGGGTTAGCAACAGGAAACACTGCAATGGACTGCACTGTAAACACACAAACCACAGACACCACATACACATGTGTGCGGACGTATAAACGTGAGTGCGCACGCACGCACACACACACACACACACACACACACACACACACACACACACACACACACAGCTTGCTTCCATCTCTTGAGGCCAAGGTCCAATTTTGGCTCATTATCAAAGACAGACAGACAGACAGACAGACAGACAGACAGACAGACAGACAGACAGACAGACAGACAGACAGACAGACAGACAGACAGACAGACAGACAGACAGAGGAAGGGACTCTTCAAAGTCAGAACTATTGCTGGAAAGAAGGGAAGATGAGAGGGAGGGGTGGAGGGATAGGAGGAAAGATTGCTTTAACCGGGGGATAATTAGAGAGAGGGAGAGGGAGTGGAGCGTAAGCGTGTGTGCACACGCACACACACACACACACACACACACACACACACACACCATCAAAGTGATGTCTGCCGTTTCCCACCTGTCGCTTTTAACTAAGCCAAGATTGTGTATCAGTTTGCGTGTGAGTGCACATGCATGTGTTTGCACGTCTAATGTACAGTATATATATGTGTGTGTGTGTGTGTGTGTCCGGTGTATAGCGGTAAAACATTTAATATTAAAATTTAATAAAGAGCCTTGTGTCATCCTAAGGTGGAAATAACTTGTCTGCATTCATCCAGCAGATGGCTTGCTCAGATGGAGGGCTGTTAGGTCAGTCAGTGGTTCACAAACATTTTAGCTTTAATTGTAAAAATGTGGCGCAAATATTTGAATATATAATTATTCTTTCACAGAGAACTAACTAACTAACAAATATTTGCTTCTGGGAAAACACATTTTCAGATGGGGGGGTCAGCCAAATACATGAATTTTGAGGTCCTTGACATAAAGTCTAAATGGGTTGAAGTATTTCAAAAACGTTTCATACAACAGGCTGAGCACAGCACTGATGGTGCCAGAAACTTAGCACAGCTGCAACTAAATATGCAAAGATTACCGCACGCACGCACACACCTCTTTAGTTCCATCTAACTCTCCTGTTTCTCCATCTTCACCGTCTCTCTCTCTCTCTCTCTCTCTCCCTCCCTCTCTCTCTCTCCCCCTCTCCATTCCTGCACTATCTCTTTCACTCCCTCTCCGTGGGGGGTTTATTTGCGTTGGGCGAGCTTCACACGCTAAACCGTGCTGCAGAAACACCACTGTCGAACGTCAGATTGCATTAGCGTAAATATTCCCGATTTATATGCTTTTTTCTTTTTTTCATTCTTTTCTTTTCTTTTTTACTTTATTGGCACCAAAATGAAACGATATTGCCGAACCAAGCATTTTCAGAGCTGAACACAACTTTATCTACATTGCAACTGCAAGCTATATTATATCAGAGATAATCATCTCAATGTTTGACCTTATGTATTCTATAGGTAATTGTAAATATCTTGAACAATGAATATCAACGTATATTTAAAAAAACAGACGTAGTAAACAATGCCTCTCTCTCTCTCTCTCTGTGATTCTCATGACATCACTGGGCAGCTATTCATCCCCCTCCTTTAGCAAAAATCTGTCATTGGATGGGATATTATTTCCCAGAGAGCACAAAAAGTCCCCCTACCCACGCACACACACACGTGCACATGCACACACGTGCACGCATGCTCACCACCACTTAGCCATGTTTACAAAACCTCTGGTCCTGAAAAGCTCTTCCAGCTGTGCTGTGCGTGCGTGCATGCATGTGTGCGTGCGTGCATGTGTGCGTGCAGCATGTCATCGTAACCTTAATCTAGGTGTTGACAGGTGAATGACAGAAACCTGCTGTCAGTTCAACAACAGTGAAACCCTGTCTTGAGCTCTGATGCTGTTCTCTCTCTCAGCCTCTCTTCCTCTCTTTCTATATCTTTTTTCTTTCATCCCCAACTCTCTTCTTTCTGTTCTCTCTCTCTCTCTCTCTCTCTCTCTCTCAATCTAACCAGAGCCATAGAGTAAGAGTTACGACATTGAGGGGGCAGAAATCAGCCTGGTAACGTGGTTTGTGTACTCTCGCGAGCCCATGGACTCCAATGCATTCCGTAAACTTCCGGTGTCCCTATTCGCCAATAGAAGCCTATGTAGAAGAGCCGCCATTGGACTGGCCCCATGAAGCGAACAGAGATGTCGTAAGTCTGTCTTACTCTATGGCTCTGTATCTAACTAAGTACAGCATTTATCTATCCATCATTTACCATAAACAACAGTTGATACAGAGAGGTGCCTTTAACCGCTCCAATGTGTATGTCTGAATAGCGCCTGAAAGTGTCTGTCATCAATACTGCTGTATTTGAAATGCTTTCCTGCTTCAGTGGACACTGTGTATGTGTGCGTGCGTGTCACTCACCTCCCACCGGTCCTATCTTGTTGGTGACGGCGTAGCGCAGGATGTTCTCGTCCTTGACGTACATGACGAACACGCGCTCCATGGTGATCTGCAGGGTCTCCGGGCTCGGCCGGTGGTCGTGGCGACAGTCGCGGTACGTGACGTTCTGCCGCAGCCCGAAGGAGAAGGACTCGGAGCCGCGCTCCGCCGACACCACCGAGTACTCGCGCACCGAGGTGGAGGTCGCCACTGGATGGCGACGGAGAGAGACACAGACAGACAGACAGACAGACTTTTATTAGTATGCCAATTTTTCAGCAGTAACCCACAAAGACAATACAATGAATCAAACCAACTATTAAATTAAACTTGAAAAGGAAAAGATGAAGCATATATTTCCATTTTTTTTGTGCAAAATGCACACCTCAGAAGGCTAGTGACAGGTGTGTAGGGCAATAGAGAATACATTAACTCAATGTCTGCCAAGGACTTAATTAACTGCTTTTTTATCAAAAAGGGCATCATTGAAAAACAAAGAAAAGGTCCCGTCTGTCCTGATGAAGGTCTAATCGACCAAAATGTCGACCTAATAAAGAGCAACATTTTGGCAAGTGTGTGACAGTGTGCGGGACCTTTTCTTTGTTTTTTAAAGAAACCCTTTTCATGCCATTGCATTGCCATTGTAATGTTTCAGTACACAGCCCAATATATCCTGGCTTGCACACCCCATGTTTGGGTCCTGAATAGAGGTGCTCCGATCGATCGGAGATCTGCCGATTTACACTCAAAATGACTCGATCGGTGTTTGACAATTTACCCGGTCTGGAGAAACCGATACCATTTTATACCATATAGTATAATCTTTGTGACAGGCCCCTTCCACCCCCCACACACAGGAACAGTTTTGACGTATTGGAAATATTCAAATTTTTCCCTTACACACAAGATCGATATCGGGCTGATCGTGAGAAAAACAAATCGATGATCGATATCGGTCCCAAAAAAGCCCTGATCGGAGCAGTATACACTATACAGTATACAACACCAGTGTAAGACAATGAGCTACTGATGGTAGCTGATGATGTCAGCCGGCTATAATTCACGGCACTAAGCATTCCCAGGCAACACGGAGAAGAGCTGCCAGTTGTGAAGTCAGCTGTTTGGCGCTCACATTATCCATTAGTGACTTACAAAGAACCAAAAATGTTAAACACTTAACCAAGGTTCATGTTTTAGGTTGTTATTTGAGAATGTAAAAGTTGAGTGTATTTTTTTTTTCCTCTTCATTTTAGAGTTTTTAGCTATTTTGACAGATGGGGTGGGGGCATTTGAACAAGTGGCTAAATATGTATTTCAAAAACATTTTCATGGTCGATTTCTTTATTGTTATTTACTATTGTCCTACTAGACCCCAGGAAATTACATCTGGCCACAGTAGATGTTTTCCGTTGAACGAACAACTGGAACCTAGGGGGATGCCATACTATGTGTCGTAGGCTCAATATGTCAGTCTGTCATCTCCTCCTTCACATTCAATAGACCCCGCGATCTTTTGTGGCCAGATATATAGCTAAAAACGCAAGAAGCAAACTATGGGATTTCAGTGTAATATGCACGGATTTTTGGGGGTTTTCTAGCAGTGTATGTATGGAATTGCCAACCCGTGTTATTTCACCGTGTTTGGGTGAGATCGGGTTGGATACAGAAGTCTCTAAAACTGCCTTCCCATGGCCAGCCGGGGCGCCTGCTGCAGGGGTTAAGGAACTGGGTTGAAATGACGTGTTCCTTCCACGCGCTACGTCCAACCAGGGAAACTCCCCCCTGCATGTCAGGTGAAAAGAAGTGGCTTGGTCTCCTCATGCATTGAAGGAAGCATGAGGTCAGTCCGTTGCTCTCCCCAGGTTGGCAAAAGGAGTGTGGAGTGGAGCCCAGGATTACATTAGATAATTGACACTGGGTGGAAAAAATAACATTTTTCTTGTTTTTCTTTACCCGAATGGTAGAACTGGTAGGTCTCCCTGAAGGGCTCCATGGTGACAGCGCCTCCCGGGGGCAGGAAGGGCACGGCGCCACTGAGGACCGTGTCCACAGTCAGGTGGTTTTGGTCGTCCAGGCCGCGGCCCGTCTGCATGATGGACAGACGCTCCTGGCCGGGGTGGAACACCACCTCCGCGTGGCGGGTGAACTCTGCACCTGTTCAATGGGAAATATATAGCGCTTTTATATCCAAGGCTCTTTACATAGATTGTGCCATACGTTCACCCATTCACACACCTTTACATAGATTGTGCCATACGTTCACCCATTCACACACCTTTACATAGATTGTGCCATACGTTCACCCATTCACACACCTTTACATAGATTGTGCCATACGTTCACCCATTCACACACCTTTACATAGATTGTGCCATACGTTCACCCATTCACACACATTCATACACTGATGGCAGAGGAAACCGTGCAAGGCACCAACCTGCACACTGGGAGCAATTAGGGGGTTCAGCATCCCGACTAGCGTCTGTCTGTCTGTCTGTCTGTCTGTCTGTCTGTCTGTCTGTCTGTCTGTCTGTCATGTAATTTCTCTGAGTTCAGAGCAATAGTGCAGCAGTGGTGCACCGTTGTTGCATTCATTAAAAGTGGGACTTGTGCTTTCATATTTACACAATGGTTACATCTGTATGAGCACACACACACACACACACACACACACACACACACACACACAGCTGCTTCCTATTACAGAGGGGAGGTAAGGGCTTCATATCACATCACATCCCTGGAGACAACACAGCTGGCTGGGAGACTGCACACACACACACACACACACTTGCTTGCTTGCATGCACGCACCCGCACACACACACACACACACACACACACACACACACACACACACACGCTTGCATACGTGCGCATACACACACAAGCACACACACACACACACACACATACGCACGCTTTAACACAGATTTTGAAAGCTGCTTGGCTGTTGGCTAATACCAAGGCAAACAGCCAACCAAACAAAACTCCAACACAAACATTCTCATGTCCACACACACACACACACACACACACACACACACACACACACACACACACACACACAGCTTCCTTACCAGCGATCTTAAATCCCGCTTGGCTATTGGGAAGCTCCAAGGCAAACAGCCAGCCGAACAGCTCTCCTATTGGTGCAACCGGCATCAGAGCCCAGCCCACTGGCTCAGGGACCTGGCCAATCAGTGGCGAGGAGGACAGAGAATTGGTTATGACAGATTAGGGAATTAAAGAATGGTGGGGAAGGAACCAAGGAATGCAAAGTCAATAGCATTTCTTATGTAACTTCGTGAACCGTGCTGTTCCCCCAAGGCAGACACAATGAGCTATATGCACAAAGAATAACTCTTCTTACTTCCTTCAAAGGTGGTACCGATGATACTAATTAAAGCTCTGTTCCATTAAGTGTACCATGGTTCTCAAACTATTTAATTTCAAGGACCCCCATAACTCTGAGAGTGCACAAATGGAACCTTACGTTCTTTGGAACCAACTCAAGGACACTTGAGACGCAGAGTGTCAGAGTGTCACTCTGCTACATCAGAGTGTGTCAGTGTCAGAGTGTCACTCTGCTACACCAGAGTGTGTCAGAGTGTCACAAAACGTGTCGCGCTGCGAAGCCTTGTGAGCTTGTAGATCGGCTATTTTCAGCATGCAACCAAGTGTAAAATTACTTATACTGGATCTCTTGTCCACTAGTCCCTTTCCTAACATTTTAGCCTCGTTTGTATTTGTTGAATTGTCAATGAATATTTATTCTCAGTTTTAGTCATCATAGCTTAGTTTCCATTTAGTTTTCGTCAGTGAAAAATGGTAGTCGGACATTCTTCCGTCGTAGTTTTAGTCGACGACATCAACACTGTTCGGGGGAGAACCAGATGCATTGGAGAGCTAGCTAGCAGACGGCGTCGTACCTCGCTGATGGCCGTGTACGCCCGTCCGTCTCCCACCACGATGTAGGCGTGGAGGTCGATGTTGTTCAGGTCCACGGGAGTCGCACCCACGGACACCGTGCCCGTCACTTTGCCGTTGACACGCTGGGGAGTACCTGAGGGTAGAGGAGACAGCGATTACACACACACACACACACACACGACACACGACACATCAAACCATGAGAAAAAAAAGAAGAAAACAACAATGTTTTTTATGTTGCCGTGCGTGTGTGTGGGTGTGTGTGTATGTGTGTTAAAAGCGTTGTCCCGATCCGATTACGTGATCGGAAATCGGGGGCGATCAGGTTATTTTCAAGTGATCGGTATCGGCAGATACAGGACATCCCTAGTGTGTGTGTGTGTGTGTGTGTGTGTGTGTGTGTGTGTGTCTGTGTGTGCGTGTGTGTGTCTGTGTGTGTACCAACCCTCAGGTAGACAGTGTCTTCCGTTGCCGTAGAAACCGGGCTGACAGTGACAGCAGAAGCCTGTTGCGTAGTCAGTGCACATTGCATTCTGGGAACACTGCTGCTGGAACCTGGAAGCGATTAAGCGACAAAGAGAGGAAGGAACAGAAAGACAGATGAATGAAGACGCCGACATGACACCAGGACAAACCAACTGACGGCATGAGTAATTGAATGAATGAGTGAATTGAAGAGTCCAACAAATAAAACTAAGATAATGGCCCCAAATGTAGATAAGTGATGATGTCATTCGAACCTCGCACACGTCTCCTTGTTCTCTGTGCTGTACTGAATCACTGAGAGAGAGAGAGAGAGAGAGAGAGAGAGAGAGAGAGAGAGAGGGGTCAATACAATAAAAGGATCAGCAGCATGCAGGTAAATAAAAAAATCACACCTGTGTGAACCGAGCGGTGCAGAGGGCTGCTCAACAACACCGCTGGCTGGCTGCCGGCGGTGTTGCAGACAGACAGACAGACAGACACTCAAAAAACAAAGGGGAGATGAATACATGGGAGAGGAGGAGGAACGAGAAGGAAAACACGTGCACGCACGGCATCGAGACACAGCTTGGAGAGAACACAGCTGTTGACTCCCCCCCCTCTACATACACACACACACACACACACTGGGCTCCATATAGGCATATTGTTAAAAAAAAAGAAAAGAAAAAAAGGTTCCACCTAATGTAAGAAGACTCTTAAATGTGAGTCATAATGGAGAGGGCTGCATGCGCTGTGCTCTGGGCATTCATTCCACTAGCTAGCAGAGTGGTGGTTCCCACTCCCAGCCTGTAATCTGTGGACCTCTGAGAGGGCCTTCAAATATACACAGGCCCCATTTTACACTGATGATGGTTGGCGTGATGCCGTTGTTGTGCAATGTGCGGAAGCAACTCTGAACCACCAGCTGATCTATCAGCCACACACTGGAGTGAAGTACTGTACTTAATTGCAATTTTGAGGTATATGTACTCGAGTATTTCCTATTTCCAATACTTTTACTTCTACTCTACTACTACAACTGTACTTTTACCCAATTTGCCCTTCGGGGGACACTAAATAAACACTAAATAAAGTTGAACCTTGAACCTTACTCCACTACATTTATTTTCTAACTTTAAAGTTGCTAGTTACTTTGTAGATTCATTTCGGCTATTTGAAAATAGCCGATCTGCTATTTTCAAAAGAATGATTGAAATGAGACATTCTGCATGATGAGTGCCGCACTATGAGCTTGTAGATCAGCTATTTTTCAACAGCTAAAGTATAACATAATGATTAAAACACCAAAAGGGGTTCCCGGCCCGTCCCGACTCCCGACTCCCTACTACTCCATCATACAGGAGTGCCGCGAAAGATATGTATAAATAGCCAAATTGTTTTCGGACATACAAGGTTTCCAGTCCTGACGGCAACAATATACAGTATTATATACCGGTATATACGTCTAGCAAAGCACAGCCCTTCATTCAACTCTGCTCTAATTTGCACCGCCCCCCCTCTCTCTCTCCCCTTCCTCTCCTCTCTTCCTGTTTTTGGCGGACAGCTGTTGGGGGATCAGAGCTGAGCATTCCCTCATTCTACAGGGGAATTATAGCCACCCACAGCAGCACACACACACACACACACACACACACACAATTTAACCCTTACATAAGGTGAGTTGACTAAGAACTTGTCTGTATTTATGGCAGCAGCTTAGAGAAATAGCTGCAGCGGAAAGGGAGGGCGCGCACACACACACACACACACACACACACACACACACACTAGGGAGCTGCCCAGCACAACCACGCTATTGTAAGGTGGGCCTCTAAGCAGCTCCGCAGTCTCAGCATAAGTGCCTTGCTCAAAAGCACTGTTAAGGGAAGGAGCAGCTTTTTAACAGCGATGTCACCAAGGTGTTTATTACATTAGGGGCTACGCTTAAGTCATTTGGGAGCAACTTTAGAGGGGACATCCTATATATTTGACCTTACTTACAGCCCCCCCCCCCCCCCCCCCCAACACACACACACACACACACCACACAGTCATCTGTTACTTTCGCGCACAAACATAATATTACAAGACATACATACACATTATACACACATCTCTCTCTCTCTTTCTCTGTCTCTTACCTCCGGTGTCAAAGTTGACGTCATCCTCTACATCTACGCTGACGACGTGCCCGTCATTTCTCGAGGGGTACACATCCACAACCTCCAACGGAGTCTAGAACAGGTTGCAGGTGGGAGGGGGTGTAGAAGGGTGAGAACGGGGGTGACAATCCTGATACCAACCACAAGTCTTTGCATTGGTTCCATTTCCAAATGGTTTCCATTTCCACACAGTTTTAGGCCACACACTGAATTTAGATGTCACCAGACATTTTGGAGATCTCTGATCGTCTTTCACCACGCCAAGCTACCCTCGGCGTGATGTGAATGTGTAAATTGCCTGCATAGTTTCCAGGATATTCAGGGGCGATGATAACCACAATACACAATACTCATGATGTAGACAGGGTTCCCACACATACCAATGAATTTCCAAACTTTTTCCAGCATATTCAGCCCAATTTCCAGGCCTATATATCAATCATTCAGTGCAATAATGAGTCTCTTACTCCTATGTGCAATGCCCAAAGACAGTGAAAAAACAATGAGGCATAGAATATATAATTCTATTTCCAAATATGCTTGCTACACTGTACACCACCTATCTTAGGGCATAGGATCACACTGCAGCACGTTGTGAGCTTGTAGATCTGTTTTTGTCACACACTGGTACACATTAGGCTGTAATCACGCTGCCCATACATGTTTTGGAAAAAAGTTTTTTTTATTAACAAAACGAATAGCCAAAAACAACAGTTTTCCCAGAACCTTTAATAAATTCCAAACCTTTTCCAGGACTGGATTTATTTGTAATTTTTTTCAGGAATGACCGTGGGAACCCTGTGTAGAACAAGACTCTGTGGCGGTATAGTTACCTGTGGCTGCGTCGCGTCTCTCTCCGGTTGGCTGGCCGGCTCCGAGGGAGGAGGGACATAGTTCCTGCCCCCCGACGGCCCTGACTCATGCCTGGGGGGGTCAGGGGTCAACGGCCTGGAGACCTCGTACTCCTCCTCCGCTCCTCCTCCGGTCACCACCGAGTCAGACTCCACCGCTGGGGAGGACGGGGGTGGCTGGGGGTCCTGGCTCTCTGGCGTCTCAGGGGTCTCGGGGATGACGTCGCTGCCCGCGGCAGGCTGGAACTCGGGGTCCCCTTCTGTCACGGGGTAGTCGTCCTCCTCCGCGTTCTCGGGGTCGAAGGTGTTGTCGGGGTAGTCCGCGTACTCGGGCGCCGTGGAGTCCTAGGAGGGATGAGACGTTAAAACGGAAACAAAGGAGGGGTCAGACACACTACCAGCGGGCAGGAAAGGAGGACACGGAATGTCACGGTCAAAGAAACACCGCTTGATTCTCTGAGGAGGAATTATAATTCATTCATATTATTCAATGAATACAACGACATTGTTACCAATCTGTATGGTATGTTAATACAATACAACTAGCATAATATGCAGTGGTTTAGGGTGGTCTTCCTACTTCCGTTGAGAAATGTTCAGCCTTTTGTTGGACGGGAAACCTGCTGGTTTATGAGTAGTACTGCCCGATGCTCACGTGTGCAATCTCCCCTGACCAAACAGTAATACAAGCTTGGTCCTGGGTTCAAATCCCAGGTAGTAGGACATCAAGCCTGTCGGTTGCAACTTTGAGTAGAGACAGTCCTAAATGCGTTGTTACCTGGGAAAGGCCGAGACCCTGGGAGGGAGGCGTGGCCAGAAGGCCGCCCACGGACGCCGGGACGATGTTGTCAAAGGCATAACGGTTTCCAATGTGGAACAGCCAAACTCCTGGAACCCCTGTGTTGCCAACCCTGAGAGAGAGAGAGAGAGAGAGAGAGAGAGAGAGAGAGAGAGAGAGAGAGAGAGAGAGAGAGAGAGAGAGAGAGATGGAGAGAGAGATGGAGAGATTGGAGTTAAAACGTAATTCAGCAATCTGGTTTGTTAACACGATTACTAAAGCTAGTACGTACTACTTTAACCCATTAAAAGTGGTACAGCATCCGCGTAATTTTTTATTTGAACCATCAAGCATTATTTTATACTTTGGTTATTAAAAAATAGCAGATATACAAGCCCATAGATAGATATATGAGCTTGTAGATCTGCTATTTTTGAACATTTTTGAACACACAACAACTTTGCTTCTGGGGGTTGGGGGTCCATGGAACAAAATATTTTGAGATGGGGGGGGGGGTGGTCCTCGACATGAAAAGGTTTGATCACCACTGATGGCAATACAGGTTTTTCAGAGAACTGGTTAGAACGGGCCTCGGGTCTTAGTGGGATAGCAGTACTTACTGGTAGAGGTTTTTGACACTCTGCTGGTCGGTGGTCACGCTGTAGTGAGGTCCCTCTGTCCGGGAGAAGAGCAGGAACGTCACCTCCCCTCTGCTGAAACCCACTCTGGCAGGCAGCTCGATCTCCACGTTGTACGACTCCTGGACGAGAGGAGAGAACGTGAGGGAAGTTATCAAGTACATGAGGGAAGGTTTCAATCAAAAAGAGTCATCCAACTATAGTAGGGCTGTCACGATTACAGATTTAAGCTGACGATAAATTGACGCACAAATATTTGCAATCAACGATTTAATTGTGGGTTTTTTTTGGCATTTAACAATGGAACGTTACAATTTGTATTTCTGTTTTCCTTTAAAGGCTTAGTAATCACAGATTGCTCGGGCAGATGACAAAATGAACTTAAATATAAAAATAAATCACTGACACATTAGATCATTTGGATTCTTTCAAAAATCTGCTATTTCTGCTATTTTTGAAAAGTGTTTGAAGATTGGACATTTTTCAACAAGGAAACGATTGACGATAATGCAAAATTAATTGTGATTATCTCAAATAATTGCGATTAGGCGGAGAAAATGCCTAAGGGCAAATAGTTTACCTTCGGTCGCGTCCCGAAGAAGTTCAGGCCATGTTCAGGGTAGAGGAAGAGAGCGTAGGAGTCAGTCTCATCATAGGCTATTACTACCTGGAACGTATTCACCTGGAGGAGAGGAGAGGAGAGGAGAGGAGAGGAGAGGAGAGGAGAGGAGAGGAGAGGAGAGGAGAGGATCAAAACACCAGTTAAGTGTGAATCCTAGATACATTCAGCTGTGGCAGGCCATCATAGAAATAAAACATACATTTGCTGTGGGGCAGAAACCTTCTATCTCTGTATTTATGTTTTGTTTTCCATAAAAGGAATGCCCTGGCTATTTCATACTTTGCCGTATGATAGTGTCGCGCAACATTTGCCGACACGACAGCGACAACATTTCCATAACAACAAAACAAAAACATTATAAAGACGCCAATTAGGAGCAGTGTGTCCACTGTGTGCTGCGTGCTGTTGTCTCATATTCACACTGTTAGGTGTGGCCTTGCCGTCTTGTGTACTGGTCTGTGCGAGCAGTCGTCTTGACACCAAGATGTTATTTATTTGTCCTTTGCAGCTGTGCTGAATATTCCTGTAAGTTGGCGCGGTATTGATTGTACTTAGTGTTATGGGTACAGCTTGGCTCCGTGGCGCGGCCCACGCCGGCCTTAGCTCTCTAATCTTATGTGTATAAATATGGTCCTATAGCCCTGAGACAAAGAACTACTTGAACTGTGTGTATCGTGTACTTCCATGACCTCTCACTTCTTGTCATCTTCACCTAACACTTTTATTTCGTTTTTTTAAAAGGAAAGCCATACTGGTGACCGCCCGGCACTTTATCCAGCAGTGTTTGGCTGGCCTGGTGACCGCCCAGCACTTTATCCAGCAGTGTTGTGGTGACCGCCCAGCACTTTATCCAGCAGTGTTTGGCTGGCTTGGGCTAGCGGTGAGTGTGGGCTCAGTGAGAGTTTGTGTCGAGCTCAGCTCTTGACACACACTGTTCATATTTAAACTTCACACCTCTCCTGATGCCTCAGTCCCTTTCCTCATCACACCTCTCTCGCTCTCCAATAAACTCCAGCCATCCTCCCCGTTCGTTCTCCCTTACTTGTAGCTCACGTTGCTAGTGACGAGGAAGTGATTGGGGGGGGGGGGGGGGGGTGCACACGGTCGATAGTCTAAAACAAAGATATGGCGACTACTACCGACTAGCTCCAACAGCAAACACCATGATTCCGCTTAACTTTGGAGCAGTGACAGACGCAGAATGCAATGTGTCACCAAACAAGGACATCTCTGCAAAGGCTGTGGCCATGAATCAACCTCGTAGAGAGCCTTACAGAGTGAACTCTGGACATGCAGAGCACACGGCCCGCCGGGGGAAGCCCTATGTCTGCTGTTCACTCGTCCTCGTCCAGAGAGGAGAGGGCTCGGCGCTAAACGTCGGCAAAGTTCCCCTTTAAACAGGCCAGCGCTAAATAAAAAACCAACCATCGTGCATGTTGTGGCCAACAGCTGTGGTTACTTACTACGGGTCCATGACAAGCATGTCATCAGTCTGGCTACTTGATTTAAGATTCACTCATCATCTCAATGCATTAGATTAGTAATGCACGGCGGGACACAGAGACGAGACACAAACGTGTGAATTCCCTCAGGAGGAATTGGGATGTTGTTTGCATGTTGTCTTTGATGTGCTAAGAGCAACACTTTGTTACCGAGTGTAAGGAAGGAAAAAAAAACAGCCTCCGCAGACACTTCCCTATGTGTTTACAATTACCATCTCGGTGAGAAATGCCGTGGGAATTGCCAAATGTCACCCGCCATCCCCACCCACCCACACACGGTCCCAGACGCTTAATCACTTTATATCACAGACCCCCCATCCACAAAATCAAACAACCCTGCACGCACAGGCACGCACAGGCACACACACACACACACAGCCTCCAAGCTTCCATAGCAAGAGCTGACAATATGACACAAGGGTAGAATTAGAGATAATGCCCCTACAATATTTAGACAGACATCTAACCAAGAACTAGAAGATCAGGGTTCAAATCATTCAAATTCATCTAGAGACCATCCTGAATTAGGATTGTGGTGTGGAGGGGGAACTTTCTGTTTGGATGACAGATTACAAGAACGTTGTGTGGTAAGTATATAATTGTGAATGAAAGACTTAATTCCTCCCCCCCCTTCCAGGCTCATTAACACCAGTTAAGCACCCAAACATAAAGAGAGCAGTCAGCAGACTTGTGTCTTCTCACTCATTAACTACTTAAACCCATTAGAGTTTGTTGTACGCCAAATAACGAAGACAGACAATCTTACAAGCTCACACAACACGGCCGGCGCTGCGTTGCGTGAACATGTAGATCTGCTATCTTTGTTTAATGTTGGCCTATCTTTTTTTTCTGAATGTCTGTGCACCCATCTTCCACAAACGTTCGCCTGGTTTTTGTTGAACGTTCACCCAATATTACACGCTCAGAATAGGGCCAGTGGGCCGGTGTATTGTACGTGGTTAAGACATAGTAGTGCTCTCCTCCAGTGATGTGGGAGACCCGAACATAAAGAGTGGATGTACGTCTTGTCACACCGGGACCCTGGCACTCATTAGAACATCACATTACTCTACTCAGGTCCTGTGGGAGGACCACTACACATACAGGGCCAGGGCGCGCTGAGGTTTCACGCTTGAAGAAACAAATGATTTGACGAATGGAAGGAAAACTGTGTGTGGGTGATCCCACAATGTTTTCCTCTGGGACGGAATCAACTTTATCTCTCCTCAAACTCACGCGTGTGTGTACACACACACACACACACACACATCGCCCAGCCCAGATGTTGCCCACCACAGCTGTCTTCCTGTGTGTGTGTGTGTGCGTGTGTGTGTGTGTGTGTGTGTGCGTGCGTGTGTGAGTTAGTGTGTGTGTTAGTGTGTGCGTGCATGCGTGCTAGTAATCTAGTAATGATGTCTCTGTGCCATGTTGTAACATCACCATGAAGGTCGTTCAGATGCACAAACACATGTACAGAACAGACATAATGCAGTGGCCCTCCCCCAACGCATATCCACCAGACCAGTGTGTGTGTGTGTGTGTGTGTGTGTGTAGGTATGACAGCATGTCTGTGTGTGTGTGTGTGTGTGTGTGTGTGTGTGTGTGTGTGTGTGTGTGTGTGTGTGTGTGCGTGCGTGCGTGCGTGCGTGCGTGCGTGCGTGCGTGCGTGGTTAATTGTTTACACCAACATCTTTAAGTCATCTTGTGTTGTTTGTGGGCGTGGAAGGCCTTTATAGCCCCCAGGCACATTGTAATTAGTATTGGGGGGGGTCTTTCCTCTTGTCTGTGTCTCATGCGTCGTCTGTCTTTCTTGTCTCATTCCATCCCTTGCTTTCCACCACTCCACTCTTCTCTTTCCACCACTCCACTCTTCTCTTTCCACCACTCTACTCTTCTCTTTCCACCACTCTACTCCTCTCTTTCCACCACTCTACTCTTCTCTTTCCACCACTCCACTCTTCTCTTTCCACCACTCTACTCTTCTCTTTCCACCACTCCACTCTTCTCTTTCCACCACTCCACTCTTCTCTTTCCGCCACTCCACTCTTCTCTTTCCGCCACTCCACTCTTCTCTTTCCACCACTCCACTCTTCTCTTTCCACCACTCTACTCTTCTATTTCCACCACTCTACTCTTCTCTCCCAAACCATTGGTACAATGTTTTTCTCCCTTGCTACAAATCTTGGTGACTAAAGTGTAGCCACTTGTTTAGCCTATTCTGGGGGGAACATGATTCGCCGAAATAGCAACTTGTAGATCGGCTATTGCTGCCAAACAGATTTGGTGTAGACGGGAAAAACACGTGGTCAGAGAGTGCGATTTAACGAAACTGCGATCTCTCAATTCAATCCATGAGAAGAAACATAAGTAGTTTAAAAGAAAATCAAAACTGAGAAAGGAATTCCGTCTGGAGGGACAAAGACATGAAAGGATGAGACACTGCCGTTTGTGGCAGCAGCGGTGGTGGAGAACATCGCTTAATGGACGCTCACGACACAGTGTGAGTAGGGCTGTCCCAAATAACTTAAATATACAAAGAAATAGCTGACACACAAGAGTTTGAGTTTGCCCACTACGACATGTCCAGAATAGGGATTTGTTTGGTTAACGAGCGGTCGCAGCTTTGCCTCTTTGACCAATACAAACTTTCCTCGTCCGTCTCTGAATGGGGAGCGGGTCTTTGGTTTGAGTGGATGGGGGACGGGCTAGCACCACAAAGTCCTTCACACTACGGACCGACTGCCCGGCTCCGGTTGGCGATCTTCGTTCAATGAAGCGTAAAGAAGGAGGAATTCTCATCAGGTGTGAAACAAGCTTTATCATTCTATACTATCCTGGCAGAGCATGCGTGTGTGTGCGCGCGTGTGTTAATGAAGTGGTCCCGGTGTGTTTTACAGACCCACAGCTGGAAGACAACAAATTGCAGCCAGGACACATCAAAGGACTTCAGCATGTCTGCTAGAGTGTGCGTGTGTGTTTGTGTGTGTGTGTGTGTGTGTGTGTGTGTGTGTGTGTGTGAGAGCACGCACGCGTGAGCTCAGTCTAAAAGCAGTTTGAAGACGTTCTTTAAACAAGGTGTGACAAAGTGGAAGGGGGCGGGTGGGCGGTGGGGGAGCAGACATCACACGCAGTGTGTTAGTTAGGGACACTGCAGGGAACTG
This sequence comes from Protomyctophum bolini, assembly GCF_963924005.1. NCBI lineage: Eukaryota > Metazoa > Chordata > Actinopteri > Myctophiformes > Myctophidae > Protomyctophum > Protomyctophum bolini. The sequence continues at coordinate 18,308,946 of NC_137885.1, read as the reverse complement.
GCTTTTAGGGGCTTAGTGGGTGATGACAACATCAGTGCTGACTGAGGTGACTTCTTGTCCTTCTGAGACCACCTGGGTCACGATGATGTCCTTGTCCTGATAAGAAGACAGTGGACTTCACAGACATGCCGTCTAGGAACCTGAAGCTTCCACACAAAGACTTCCCCATGGGACTCTGTTTCCATACAAAGACCCCACCACGGCTATATACACACCAGCCACCCCAACAGACAATCACAATTAATACGGTCACAGTGGAATTGACCATTTGGGGGTGGGTGGGGGTGGGGTAGTTTGCAGCCCACCTCTCTGGCCACTTAACATGGCTGGCCTGCCAGTGGCCCCCGGCTCCACAGGTTTGGAATCACTGTTGTAGACGCTTTTTTGACAATAGCTTAAGTGGTTTATAAACTAATCCAAGAAACCAACAATTCAGAGCATTGATTCCTGCTTCAATGAAGCAATCTAACGCATGTAAAAAATTGGAATTGAAATATATCCCAAAAAGGTTAGCACGTCCCACATTTCAAATCAATGGAGAACAAAGTACTAACATTTCCGCCTAAGAGCCTTCATTAGAGCAATCCACACAGGCATGAGTGGATGGCCAAGTATCAATGTCTCAAGTGAGGATTGTAGAACAGATTTTCTCCCGGACAGTAATAAAGAATCTATCTATAGATTCTATGTACAGTAGAGAGGAACAGGAAGAAGGAAGGAGGGGGGAGGTTGACATACGACAGAGACGTCGAGTCTAATTGTAACACAGATCGTGGTGATTATGCGGTACAAGAAATAAGTGGTTTAGCCGTCGGTTCAAGTCAGGGTTGTAGTGTTGTGGGGAACGCCTACTGCAGCGGTGACTGTGTCCAATTCATGTGACAAGAGTCTTTCTATTTCCACTTTCACCGCAGCACTATGTTCTAATGCCGACCAAATGTTACAGATCAAGGGGGTGCTACGAGGGAAGACCCCCGGAGGGAAATACTAAGCACGCCATGAAGTCGAATGTAGCCGGGTATACGGTTTAATCGTAGTCAAGTATGCACATTTTGTCTGGTTGACTTGATACGTCTTCATTTTGTCATCTTAGTTCAACGCAGTTTAGTATATTTCACCATTGTTTTATCGTACACTTTAGCTAATGCGGTACACTTGGTTTAGTTTGATTAAATAATACTTGAGGTTAAATAGGCAACCTTATCCTTGACTTAACTTCAGCGAAGTACAGATTAGTTACACCAGTAAAAATCACTGCCCTGTTGGTTTTCTGACTGGCTTCTAATGAATGACTCAGGACATTATACAACAGGTGTTATCAATCATGTTGTAATCATCCTAAGGGGGAGAGAGAGAGACATCAGAACGTGAACAATGTGCTGTACAGATGTCCACTTGTTTGTTTGTTGCTGCCAACTTTTCAGCTTTAGCCACAGCTGCAATCAAGCAGAGAGAGAGAGAGAGAGAGAGAGAGAGAGAGGAAGGGAGGGAGGAAGAGACACAGACAGAAAGAAACCAGATGCAGGCCAGTTGCCAACTTCACTACATTTTTACAGACTTAACTGCCAGTGTGGGAACTGGCACACGTGCACATGCACAATTGCACATGCACACACACAGCCACACACACACACACACACACACACACACACACACACACACACACACACAAACACAAACATTGCAGGCTAATGGCCCAGGGACAGTCCTGTCAGCTTTTATGAACATGAGCTAAGAGTCTGAGGCCGTCGTCTAGTAACATCCAGAGACTCACACACTGTAACAATCCTCTGTGTTCATTGAACTCTCAGAGGTTACAAATGGACCAGTATGGGTCCATTATGGACCCTGTCTGAGCTACAGATGGATACACGTATAACACTGAGGATTGTACTGGTCTCTCCTCATCTCTGTAGTCTATGAAAGAAGGGAGACCATGGTCAATACAGAACAAATATCCTCCGGCACCAAAACGACAATGAGTGCCCAACGTCAAAAGTCCTTGAGGTTCCTCTTTGAACTATGGAGTGGTGTATTTCCTGCCACCCCCCCCCCCCACCTCCTCCTCCCACCGCGTCCCAAACCAATCCGCCCCCATCCCGTCTGTGCGTCAGTGCAGGGGTATCCCCCCCAGAAACAACAAATAAGGCCAGATAGTAACCATATCCTAATGTGTTACAGATGAGCAGGAGAGGAGAGGAGAGGAGAGCTGAAGCGAGGAGAGCAGAGAAGTGGAGAGGAGAGGTGAGGAGAGTCAAGGAGAGGAGAGGAGGTCACAGAGCAATCCATTCATTCATTCGGCTCCATGTGACTCTGCCCGGCGAACCACAGAGCACATATAATGCACTGTTCAGTGTTCAAGCACCGGCCTCTGAACTGAAATCTGAAGACCAACTGGGTGTAGTTTATAGCATGGCTCTCTCTGGGGCCAGATGAGGTGATATGTGTGCAATCTCTCCTGTCCATTGCATGTGTCTTTCCGTGTCCATGTGCGCTCCTGTTGTCCTTCAATCATGTTTCAATGTGTTGTGCAACTCTGCAAACGTCTCTGCTCCAATGCGCACAAGTCAAAGTGCCCGACTCTGAGTATTCACTGCACTCAATATTCGATTTAATGTATCCTACATTAATTGTTCTATTGTCGTGGGAGGAGGACGCAGAGGTCTGGCGCTACGCTTCCCGATGTATTCTGTGTTTTTGGGAAATCGCAAAGTAAAAATCGACCCCAACTTAAACAATAAAATGCCTATAAGAATGTTGAATCAAAATACCAGTAAAGTTTGCCTTTTAAAGTAAGTCTGGTGAAATAAAGCAGTGTGCACACCGCTACCTTGCTGATATGTGTTCAAAATGCAACAGTTTATTCGGTGTGTGTGTGTGTGTGTGTGTGTGTGTGTGTGTGTGTGTGTGTGTGTGTGTGTGACTGTGTGTGTTTTCCTCATTATTTACCCATTAAGCTAATAGCTGCCATTAGCCTCACACAGATGCTTACTTTAATACACACAACAAGACTGTCCATTCATAACATTAAGAGCTTAGCCTTCTCGCTCTCTCTCTTGCTACCTCTATTTATCTCTCTCCAGTTCATTCTCTCACCTTCCTGTCCCCCTTACTTACGTACGTACGTAATCCCAATTTTCACTTTCTTTTCCAGGCAGGCATCGTCATTTTCTTTCTACATACATTTTGCAGCCTGAATTACCACTGCTTAGGCCTAGACCGCACCAATGCAACTCCTTGCAACTGCCATTGGGGATAATGGTTTCATGCAACTAAGTACTCACAACCGTTTGGTTGCAAGGGGTTGCGCATGGCGAATCATTGGTGTGGTTTTGGCATAACCACTCACCAACACCTTCCTGACAGTACTACCCCAGCCCCCATCCCTAATGCGCGCGCACACACACACACACACACACACACACACACACACACACACACACACACACACACACACACACACACACACACACACACACACACACACACACACACACACACACACACACACACACACACACACACACACACACACACACACACACACACGTTAATCAGTTGAAACGTAAACACACACACCACACCCAACCCAGCAGCCCCTCTGGGCTAATCAGTTCAAAGGGAGATGCTATCAGACTAGCTGGAGATAGAGAGTCACACACTGAATGCAGTCTCAGTACCCAGGCGACACACACAAACCATGCTCATTCTTCTGGCCTGACCCCCATTTGTAGATTTAAAAGGAAGGTTAAGCACTACTAGAGAGACCTATTCATTTGGTCGCTAAGCCCCCCTTAGCATAAGGGGGGGGGGGGGGGGGGGGGGGTATGGTGAAATTAGCCCAGCAGTCGTTTTTACCTTCCTTTCAAGCATTTAATTTATGCATTCTTACTATTTGTACAATCACGGTTTGAAATGGCATGTCTTGCATGTAGGATTAGCATAAATTCAGAATTGACTCTTTCCATTTGGGGAGAAAATCACATCCGTGTGAAATGAGGGGCGCTCTTCTCATCATACGTCATCATACATCATTTCATTCCGGCTAATCACAATTTGCATCCTCACTTTTGTCTTCAATGTTTGTGTTTACACAAACTCAAAACTGGGCATTCATTGTCAAAGGCATTCAACGTTGTGCATGCAAAGTGAGTTTTAAATTAAGGCCCAAACGACAACCAATGCAACTAGTCGCAACTTCCAACAAAACAGTTTTATGTCACACCAATGCAACTCTTGCAATTGCCATTGGGGATAATGGTTGCATGCAACTAACTACTCGCAACCATTTGGTTGCAACAAGGAGTTGCATGGCGAATCATTGGTATGGTTTGGGACTAAAAAGTGAGTTTTAATAGACACCGGTGTGGTGGAGAATATTTCATTGTCCTTAAGAGAGGTCGTTCTGACTGATATACTGTACCTCATTAACTCTCATAAACCCTCCCTTCTACAAACACCACCAGCAACCCCCCAAAAGTCACTACATCACTCATTCCCAAATATGCATGCATACATACAAACACACAATGGGGGAAGAGGATAGGAAGAAAACAAAGACAAAGGAGTTAAGGGGGAGAAATGACAGGATAAACACAGATGAGAGTGAAAGAGAGACCCCCTGGGGCATCCCCCCCTCTGTCTCTCTGTCCATCCCACATGCTGGCCACAAACTAGGCCTAACAATGCACTGCTTTGACTCAATACATTCAAAGTAAAGCTAGAGGGTGGGTTCGAGAAGGGGGGTATGATGCCGCCCCCCCTCCAGTCCCCCGCCCCCCTTCTTCCATACAAATTCAAGCCCACTTCTAAAGCCACGCTCTTCTCGAGTCGACCCCCCACCTCCACCCCCGAGGCGAGTGGCGTGTAAAATCCGTTTCCCGTGTTTACATTTTGTCCAGTACGCCACAGACGGAGTCAGACCGCGCTCAATTGATTCTCCTCAATAAAATGGCCATAAAAAACAGGCCTCCCAGAGACTAGAACTTATGAAGAATCCAATAACGCTGGAGCCTGTCAGCACCTTGTGATATAACCCCCTGACGTCAGTACTACTGGTGAGAACTGCTCTGGTACTGACAGATAGCTCCTCTCGGAACCTCTCGGGACGCTAGCTGAGAGCTCCAAACTTAATTTACCACGTGAAACCCTAAGTGTACATATTCTGGGGGCAAACATTTGACAAAAGAAATTCCATCTTGTACCAGTACATACTGTACATAGGCTATGTTCGGCGAAGAGATTTGGTGTAGAGTAGACTGTAGACTCAGGGATAAAAAGAAGAAGGCCTAGACCACTGGGGAACTGTGGTTGCGGAAGTGTCTTAACCACTTTCAGTTTTTCAAAAATACCCAATCTTCAAGTAAAGCAAAAACAGGTTTTGACTATCAGAGCATCATATTTACAACTTAAATGATTAAGGCCAACACTTTTGATGATCCTTTATTGAAGCCACTACTGTCCCACAGGCTTAATTGGACCCGTCTGGATTTGAATTATTAATTTGAATTGATTTGTTTAACCTCTAGGAAGCGAAGAGACGACCAGATTTGGTTACAGTTTCAGCTTGACACTAAAGCTGTGAACTTTACTGGATGACGAAGCAGAGGAGGCAGTGTCCGCAAGGCTAGAGTGTGAGAAACAAGACCATGATGTGTGTGCACATGTGTGCATGTGTGTGTGAGAGAGAGAGAGAGAGAGAGAGAGAGAGAGAGAGAGAGAGAGAACAGTAGGGAGGATAACAAGTTGGGAGGGGGACACGAGGACGGGGGAGGGGCGGGGGGGACATGCTGATGACCCCTAAAGATGTCCTCTCACCCCTGGATAAGGTCAAGAGGCAAATGGTGGGTGGGGGGAGGTCTATAAATAGAAGAACCCCGCTGTCATATTCTTCTTCTTTTCTTACTGGAGGCAAATTACTGCTCACACACAAGGAAAGAGAGTGCACGCCTTCCAGGAATCCGAGTGTCCAGCAGCAAGGCGTTTTGCCAAACCAGCACATAGTGGCCGGATATGGACAGTTGAACCAAAAGACTCACTGGCTATTTACACTTTAACCACAGTGACCCTGACGTCCCTATTCTGGGCAAATTCTCACATATATTCAAAAATAGCAGATCTGCAAGCTCACAGTAGTGCAATAATCTAGCACTCCATCCACTCCTCCTCTCTCTGTGTCTCTTACCTGGTTGGTCGGCCCAGCGGTGCGACTGGGCTCTTCGTACGCCCCGACATTCTCCCACGTGGCCACGACGGCGTGCGTGGGTGTGAACTTCGCGTCTGGGAATCCTCTGTGTACTTCCTGGAACGGCCGAATGAACGAGAATTACAGTGAGTGAATGAGTAGGTGAAGGCAGGAAGAGCAATTAAATGAACAAGTGAATGGATAAACTAATCTGCACACAGATAAACAGACTCCCCCACAGCCACTTAATTCAGTTCGGCATTGAGTTATTCCCATTTTATCTTCATTGTGACCTTGTGCAGCCCAGTGAACTTTACTATAAAGCAGTGGTTTTTCAACCCTTTTCATATCAAGGCCCATTATTTATCCTGCGTTTGAGCCACGGACCACCATTGAATGAGATTAAGCATCGCAGACCCCAAACTAAATACATTTCCATGCTGATGGTGCCATTGATGTTGGCACCATTAGGAGAGATAACAGGCAAACGTTGATCGAAATAGCAATTCTTCTACATTCTCTAATTGTGTAGACTGTGTAAAGATCTATGGGGATCACCTGGAACTCCCTCAAGGACCACTGGTTGAGAAACTAGCTAATGTAGCTATAGCTATAAAGTAACATTGCCGCGTTGAGGTCCCTGGATGTTTTGCTGTATACGGCCCGTCGTTAGACTCGTTACCTGGGCCACCCTGTTGAGGATGCTGGGCGTCTCGGTGAGCCTGTAGTAGATCTGTCCTTTCCCTCCGCTGGTGTCGATGTCCGCCAGGAACGGGGCGACCACGGGGAAGTCTGTGGGGAAGCCATCGTCCACGTACTGCTTCTCCATGGGGAGGTCCTGGGCCGAGACGATGCCATTGGTGGCCACCTGGAGACAGACACAGAGAGAGAGAGAGAGATAGAGAGTTAATTGGAGATTCTGACTTTCAAGTGTATACATTTTTGATTGTATTGTTCCACTTTTTGCTTTGTTTTCTCATATATATTAATAAAGCCATTTGAATTGAATTTAGTTATTGTGTGAAGTTAGCAGACCAAACATATTAACGAAACATCCCTGTAACTGTTTTTTGGTTTTTTCTAAGCGCCAAAAAGGAGTCAAAACTGTCACGTCTGAGTAAATAGAGGTCATACCAATCACAGATTAGCACTGTGAGATTCACCTTGCTGTCTGATTTGGAAGATAATGAATGGTTCATATTAATTTATCAGCGACATAGCACTGTTGGATTCACATTGTCTTGGTTGACACACTGCTGTCTAATTAAATTAAATTATCTGATCAGTGACATAGTATAAGCAGTGAGTCGGTTTCTTCAGCATGAATCAAAAGCCAGAGGTCAATGATTTCTTAACTCCACTATACTATAGTAGGCCTAGGCTATATGAAATCCATGATCATGATATCACACGAATGAAAAGTGAATAAAAGACAATTTGTCTTGAAAGTCGGTGAATGAATACATTAAATGGTACTGACAAGTTTACAACTGTGCTGCTGTTTATACGCTTTTGGAATTGATTTAAAACAACAACAAATCAGCCACTGACTCATGCTTTGGTTCAGACTGTAAGCCTGTCTACATGGCCTGCAGTGCCAACCCAGCCTCATGCTTGTTTTAGACTTTCTTCACTCACTGCAAAAGCTTACAGTACATTAACCGCATATTCTTGTTTCCTGTTACTTTTCTGCGGTAAAACTAAAATAGGGACACAGTTGTCCTATGGTCAACTTACAAGTTGACCATAGGGCTCTGCTGAAAGAATTCACCCATGTAATGAATTAGAAATTAATCACCCCCATCCCCCCCATGAGACAAAGAAAAACAACATTGGAGTAGCCTATCTATAATTGACCATACCATCATTCACAGAAAGCCACAAAATTGCCTGAAAATTGCCAATACCTAAACTATAGTCACACAAGCAAGTTAAATGTACTATACTACTATCCCAAATACTATTTGAAGATAATAATCATAACTATATTCTAAGTTAGCCAAGAGTGTGATTATCTCTTCTTCATTCTCCCATACTAACTCATGCCTCCAAATCATGCATGGTTTACAATATTTCACATATTTTCCAGCAGTTTAGTCAACAAAGCAAAGCATGAAGCATTCATTGGTTTTGTTATGAATATTTCAAACATATCTCATTGAATAATTTCAGATAATCACATGATACAGCTCATTATTGAATCATTTCAGATATACTCACATACAGCTCATTATTTAATTATTATTTCAGATTTTATACTCACATACATCTCATTATTTCATCACATAGTAGTAGTACTCACATAGAGCTGGGTGAACTGGGAGCTGTAGAAGTAGAGGGGTCTGGGCAGTGCCAGAACCCTAGCGGTCTCATCGTCTCCCTCGGCCAGGGTCAGGTCTCCACTCAGCGACCCGTAGGGGAACATCTCGGTCCGCTGGATGGCCGTCACCACGGACACACTGCAGCAGCACAGCAGACCCAGCAAAAACAACCTGAACTCTCTCGCCATGATTGCAGAGCCCAGCTGGTTCGTTTCGATTCAAGAACTTTGCAGCATTGAGCGATTGCACACAAACAAAAAAGTTTGTGCGGAAAAGTCTTAGAGTTCACACAGGTTGCGTTCGTTGCGCGCACTGGTAGCGTAGCAGCAGCGGTGGGTGCGTGTGTGGAGAGGGACAGATGAAAAGAGACGGTAGAGAGGGATGGTGCGCTGCAGAGTGGAGCGAACAGCGAATGACTCCCACACCTCCTGTTGAAGTTACTTGGCTGGGAGGAAGGGAGGGAGGGAGGAGCGCATAGGAGGTGTTTAGGGAGAGCTGCGGCCGTTTTGATTGGACACGACTGGTCTGAGTGACACGAGAGAGGACAGGACAGGGAGTTGGAAGAAGAGAAGAGGCCACATCTGGCTCGCATTAGGAAAAGACAAATAGATCATATTAAATCCGGATGTAACTCTATCTCTTTTTACAACAACGAGTCACATTGCGTAATTTTGTTACGCATACAGTATATGCGTGTGCACGCACACACTTGTGATGTAGGCTATTATGCGCAATTTGCGCAAACACACTTTTTCTTAAATTGTAGCCTAAGAAATGCAATGAATGTGACTGCCTATCTTCAAGGGGAGCCTGTTTTAATTTGAACCCCCATGGATGTGTGACTTTCTTTCTCATCATACATTCTCTAGGCCTACATCATTACATGTGATGCGAGCCGGTCTTGGCTACTACTCTACACGTGATTTTCACGATTAATGGTGAAAATTACGTGAATAAATTTGGATAAATAAATAATGAGTGAATAAATGAATAAATGATTTTATTCACCAAACTGAATTGAATATGAAGGACCCCAATGGAAACAAGACATATAGGCTTTCTTGGGTTGTATTGAACTGTAGGCCTGTGCTTCCCTGTGCTTTTTTCTGCAAACTGTTAATAAAGTATTCAATCAATCAAACAAAAAGTGCCACATGCCTACCCTGCAGGCACCGTTGTGCTATTCTGATATATTTTATTTAAGCACATTAATTTATTTTCCACAATTTGATTGATTGATTCATTGATTGATTGAAATATTTATTAACAGTTTGCAGAATTACAGTACATTTCAAGCACAAACTCAATACAAAGACTGTTAACTGTGAGTGGACGACCCAATCCAGTTTTTCATGTGTCTATGAGGTGACTGACAGTACTTCATTAGACACCCTGGAGTCGTTTTTATGTGCAATAGTCATAGTGTATTAACTTTGTATTTAGGGTTTCTTCCTGGAGGCTGAACCCTTGATAGTCAGACAGGCCAATGAAATAAACAGTAAAATTGTGACATCACACTATCACCCCCCCCCCCCCCCCTCCCCCTTTATCATACAACTACAGCTGTGGGTGTGGCTTCAGTTCAGGTGGATCACCACCCATCACCACCCACCAGGCAAACCAGGAATACTTAATGAACTGGTGGGCGTGTCCACATAAAAGCATGCTTTTAACAAATACTGTACACTTTTTGGAAAAAGTTATTCCTCCTTATATTATAATAATACCCGATGATCATGTTTTAGGGTGGAAAAAAATCGTGGCACTCCATCTTTAAGCATTAAAGCACCCATTTATGGCACCCATTTATCTCTCTGAATTGCTGAAACCTTAGGTTCCGACAAGGACCCTCAGGTCCTCTGACCAGCTTCTCCTAGTGGTGCCTAAATCAAGGCTGAAGCTCAGAGGGAACCGGGCTTTTGCAATGGCAGCTCCCAAGCTCTGGAATGAGCTGCCTCTATAAGACAAGTCCCCACTCTTCAGGTGTTTAAATCACGCTTCAAGACGTATCTTTATTATTTGGCTTTTCTAAGCATAGTATGAGCTGTTTCTGATGTTGAAAGTGACAATGTGTACTGTATGTTGTTTCTTTTTTAAATGAAGTTGTGATTTCTATTATTTTATTGTAAAGCACTTTGGTACAACTTGTTGTTATTTAAATGTGCTATATAAATAAAGGAAAGGAAAGGTACTATGTTTACCCAGGGTAACTGGACTAAGCTCAAGAACTTGTTTACAGCCAGGCCCTGCTCATAGAACATTTCATGGTAGGGGTTCAATGCCTTGTCCAAGGGCACTTCAGCGGTGGTAATTTTAACGTGCCGATCCGGGGACACGAACTAGCGACCTTCCGATATCAAGACCGCTCCGCAAACCATTCGGCCACCGCTGCCCCTAAGATGGTATTGGTATGGTATGGTATGGTATGGTATGGTATGGTATGGTATGGTATGGTATGGTATGGTATGGTATGGTATGGTATGGTATTACACTTGTTTACAAGAGGGTCCACCTACCTTGTTCAATTCATCAAATTACATAAGTAATTTTTAACAAACTATAAGATCATAGGAGTTCATTTATTAGCTTATCGTGTTGTGTGTGTTGTGTTCTAACATATAGCCTACATGTCTTCATCTATTACGTTTTAATTATTTCATTTGTTAATGAATAAAAGTTGGTAATCAATTTAATAAATGGATGATGGTAAATGGAGTACACATTTTAACCTTTAAATAAATATCCTGCGCCATCTAGTGACTCAAATTACTCATTGTGCAGGTTTGACGCTCTTTGAGTCAGTGGTGCAGCCACTCCATTGCCCAGCAAATAATAAACACTATAGATAGATAGATAGTCATAAGTCATAATTAAGTCATAAGTCCTATACTTATGGGAACAATTCAAACGAACTTGAGACCTGGCCCCTTTTGTGCCCATATATGGAGCTGAGTGCGTTCGCTTCCCGCGTTCGCGCGTCTTACTCGTAATATCTTTCCCCTTCCTGAGTACCCGGGTCTCATACATTCAGGTCATACTCTCAAATCGTACCCCAGCTATTTTGCTGGACACGTTGATGATTTTATGGAGTTTGTTCTTATTAACCAATGATAATGAGCCATACCATGAAACAAAACAAAATGTCAATGCACTCTCCACAAAGGATCGATGAAAAAGTGCCATAACATTTTTTTCCACGTTATACTGTCTCAGTCTGCGCATAAAATGCAGCCTCTGCCTGACCTTTCTTATAGATGGAATGATTGTTGGAATTCCATGTCAACTTGGAATCAATCGTTGTACCCAAGTACTTGTATTCCTCCACAATCACTACCCCATCCCCACCAATGACTATTTCCTGGTGTGCATGAGCACCAGTCCTAAGGTCAAATATGACCTCCTTCGTTTTTTTTATATTCAGCTGAAGGAATTAAGTTACTCCTGCACCAGCCGGCAAACTCGTCCACTGTTCTTCGATAGCTTATCTCATCATCCTCAATCAGACCAACAATAGCTGTGTTGTCTGCGAATTTAACAATACAGGTGTTATCTGACTCACTCCTACAGTCGCTTGTGTACAGCGTGAACAATACCTGTGAAATCACGCTCCCTTGCGGACCGGGTTGGTCGTATAGGGAGAGATATTGCTTTATTCACCTTGACATGTTGTACCCGCTCAGTCAGGAATGACTCCACCCACTGATGATATTGGTGTTAACACCCATGTCAAAAAGTTTCCTCATCAAAATATGAGGTCTCATTGTGTTAAACGCAGAGGAGAAGTCTACAAAGAGTACCCGAGCATATCGTTTCTTTTGAGGTTTATCTAGAATAGATGGTAGTAGATCTTATTAAGCATAAGAAGAAGAGCATCATCAGTGCCCCTCTTCTTTCTATATGCAAATTGAAAGGGGACCATTTCATGTTGCACATTATTACGGTGGTTATTTAAGATAATGCGCTCCAAGCTTTTTATTAACAATGTAGTAGAAATTGCAGAAATTGTTTCTGCAAGTTGCATGGTGATTGGTGAATGCAGGAAGTTACAACTAGGCAGTGGTGAAAGTGAAGCCAATTACTTTGCAGATTTAGACTAGATTTTGAATTCCTTACTTTTGCACACACACACACACACACACACACACACACACACACACACACACACACACACACACACACACACACACACACACACACACACACACACACACACACACACACACACACACACACACACACACACACACACACACACACACACACACACACACACACACACACACACACACACACACACACACACACACACACACACACACACAGTCTAGCTGCATTCTTATTTATGGCCTTTACTTTTCCGCCACCTAGAGCAATTTGTTAGATATTACATGCTCATAGTGATGAGCCTGTGGGAGGTTGATTCCCTGGCAATCCATCATAAATTATTACTGTATTATTATTGTTGCTATTGTGTTAATTGCCATGGAGAATGTGTTGGGCCAGGGGTGGATCATACTTTTTGAGTTATATCATCTATTTGTGCATTGAGTTTAGGGAACCATCAACCATGTCATTTGGGGCTGAGCCAAAGATGCCAACTTTGTCTTCTGGCCAGAGGCCGCCAGTACTGTAGACAGTAATGTCTATGTACTGTGTGATCAATCGATCGACTGTCTGAATCGATCGATTGATCGACTGTCTGGATCGATCGATCAATGGACTGTCTACTCTGGATCGATCGATCGATCGACTGTCTGGATTGATCGATCGACTGTCTGGATTGATCGATCGATCAACTGTCTGGGTCGATCGATCGACTGCCTGGATTGATCGACTGTCTGGATCGATCGATCGACTGTCTGGATCGATCGATCGATCAACTGTCTGGGTCGATCGATCGATCGACTGCCTGGATTGATCGACTGTCTGGATTGATCGATCGATCGACTGTCTGGATTGATCGATCGATCGACTGCCTGGATTGATCGACTGCCTGGATTGATCGACTGTCTGGATTGATCGACTGTCTGGATTGATCGACTGTCTGGATTGATCGACTGTCTGGATTGATCGACTGTCTGGATTGATCGACTGTCTGGATTGATCGACTGTCTGGATTGATCGACTGTCTGGATTGATCGACTGTCTGGGTCGATCGATTGATCGACTGTCTGGATCGATCGACTGTCTGTCTGGATTGATCAACTGTCTGGATTGATCGACTGTCTGGATTGATCGACTGTCTGGATTGATCGACTGCCTGGATTGATCGACTGTCTGGATTGATCGACTGTCTGGATTGATCGACTGTCTGGATTGATCGACTGTCTGGATTGATCGACTGTCTGGATTGATCGACTGTCTGGATTGATCGACTGTCTGGGTCGATCGATTGATCGACTGTCTGGATCGATCGACTGTCTGTCTGGATTGATCAACTGTCTGGATTGATCGACTGTCTGGATTGATCGACTGTCTGGATTGATCGACTGTCTGGGTCGATCGATTGATCGACTGTCTGGATCGATCGACTGTCTGGATTGATCGATTGATCGACTGTCTGGATTGATCGACTGTCTGGATTGATCGACTGTCTGGATTGATCGATTGATCGACTGTCTGGATTGATCGATCGATCGACTGACTGACTGTCTGGATTGATCAATCGAATGTAGGGATGTTAGTTAATAGATTAATCGCCGCTAAGAAATTAGTCTGTAGTCAATAACTAATCTAAATTTATATAGATTTATGCAGTTTATCATCGGGTGGTTTTCTGTGAATGTAGCGGTCTGCATGCGTGTGTGGCAGAGGAACGCACATACAAAGATGCCATTGCCTGGCCCATCGTCAAATAAATATTTGATTAAGGAATATAATATGCCTTTTGTATTATTTCTGTATATCAGCAAAATGTATATTTGTATGTTAGACATTGAGGGAAATTAAGATTCTCAAGACTTTTTACAAAAACGCTGCTTATCAACTAACCGGTTAATTGATTGATAAGCTTATCAAAACGTATCAATTAACTATTAATGCATTAATCAATAATTCACATCCCTAATCGAATGGATCGATCGATCGGCTGATCTGGATCGATCGACTGTCTGGATCGATCTGAACACAAGGCTGCTGTACTTTATACCTCATACTAAGCATTTAAAGTATGAGGTATAAAAGTACAGCAGCCTTGTGTTCATAGTTCATACAACAAAAAGATTGGGTCCAGACAGTCGGCTGATCAATCGATCCAGAGTCCAGACAGTCGATCGATCCAGACAGTCGATCGATCCAGACAGTCGATCGACTGTCTAAAGTACAGCAGCCTTGTGTTCATACAACAAAAAGATTGGGTATTGGGTAAGAGTAAGACTGACGTTATATATCTTTCACTGCTTCGTCTCAACTATTTCTCTATGGCTCTGGTCTCAGGCACCGCGGTGTATTTTCTCTTTTCTGACATTCCGTTTCTCTCCAAAGTTGTTGCCACCACTGTTGGAGCAGCCATAAACTACACAGGTTCATCCCTACTGTTGGAGCAGCCATAAACTACACAGGTTCATCTCTACTGTTAGAGCAGCCATAAACTACACAGGTTCATCCCGATGTTCTGGGCATCTTTGTAATGATAGTGTTAGTAAAAACTAAGCAGGTAAAAGAGTAATGTTTGAGCAGACTAACATCAGTCAATGTAGTATAGAAGAATTGGCTGTTTACACCGCAGATATGTCGTCTCGGCCTACAGGAAATACGTTCGCTGCGACCATGATGAGACCCGTTTCTGAATTTGTCTATACTGTAGGCTTTGGCCTGACAGCGTGTTACGTGTTCGAGTCCCATTCATGAAGACCTTTTCTGCATGTCTCTCCCCGTCTCGCTCTCCCTCTTTCCTGTCATTCTTCACTTATATCTATCAATAAAGGCAAAAAGAGAGATATGAGATAAGATAAAGTATGAATTATTCCTTTTGTCTTAGCCGTAACTAATAACGTTTTTTTATTTGTTTTATAACGATATGCTCGGGTACTCTTTGTAGACTTCTCCTCTGCGTTTAACACAATGAGACCTCATATTTTGATGAGGAAACTTTTTGACATGGGTGTTAACACCAATATCATCAGTGGGTGGAGTCATTCCTGACTGAGCGGGTACAACATGTCAAGGTGAATAAAGCAATATCTCTTAAGTGTTATAAACAAAAACTACAGTGTAGTTCATGTAATATCTAACAAATTGCTCTAGGTGGTGCAAAAGTAAAGGCCATAAATAAGAATGCAGCCAGACACCCTGTGTGTGAGTGTGTGTGCGTGTGTGTGGGGGGTGGCCGGCTAGGAGACATATACCCACAGACTGGTTGATAGAGGGTTTCAACAACTCAACAACTTGGGATGCCCAAAAGGGAGGCAAAAAGGATGGCAAAGCACTGCATTGTCTCTCCCACAATTACTGTACATGGAGAGACGCTGTTACTTATACCATAGAGTATTGAGTGATATAGGCTTATGGAATCATGAAGACGTGTGTGTGAGAGACTGAGTTAAAAAAATATATTTCTACATCCCCCACTGCATGCGCGCACACGCACGCACGCACGCACGCACACGCACACGCACACGCACACGCACACACACACACACACACACACACACACACACACACACACACACACACACACACACACACACACACACACACACACACACACACACACACACACTTTCTATAGTCAATTTTCTACTTCAGTGCACTATGGATTCACTTTTAATGAATGAACCGGACCATGTCCAGATCCTATTTATCAATGGACCAATGTAATAGCACCATTTATCATGACTGGCCCAAACATCTGTCCTATTCGATTTTCTTCTATTCTCTATGCAAAGCATTAACAGTGCTGTATATAGGACATAGGTTCCCAACCTTTTCTGGATCAGGGGCCAACTTGAAAATCTAAAGAAATGTCCGTGGACCTCACATCAGATAATTGAACACTAGCCTGGGAAGCATTTCTTTTGGGGTTCGGTCGGGAGCGGATGATATCTTACATCATGTTGTAGTCCAGGGGTAGGCAACATACAGGGGAGGGTGATCACTGGCACACTGGCATACATGTGTGAGAGAGCTTTTTGAGGGGCGCTAGCCCCTCTCAGCTATTAGTGTAGATTTTCGTCTTCTGAATTTACGCCATATGTGTCTGAGCAAATCGGCTATTTTCGTCCTACACAAACATTAAAGATGGAGTGCCGTGATTTTTTTCCACCCTAAAACATGATCATCAGGTATTGTTATAATATAAGGGGGAAGAACTTTTTCCAAAAAGTGTACAGTATTTGTTAAAATCATGCTTTTAAATGGACACGCCCACCAGTTCATTAAGTATTCCTGGTTTGCCTGGTGGGTGGTGATGGGGTGGTGATCCACCTGAACTGAAGCCGCACCCACAGCTGTAGTTGTATGATAAAGGCGGAGGGATTAGGGGAGGGGCTGATAGTGTGGGGTCAATTATTACTGTTTATTGGCCCGTTTGACTGTCAAGGGTTCAGCCTCCAGGAAGAAACCCTAAATACAAAGTTAATACACCATTGCACATACAAACGACTCCAGGGTGTCTAATGAAGTACTGTCACCTCATAGACACATGAAAAACTGGAAAAATACAAAAATTGTGGCACTCCATCTTTAAATTCCCATTGACAATGAATGGAGAATTTACGTTTATTCTGAGAAAATAGGCATGTTACGTCATGATTATGTACGATGATAAGAGCGCCCCTCACTTCACACGGGTGTGATCCTTTCTTCTAAAATGAAGTACTCAAATGTCTAGTCAGTTAAATGAATGTGTCAGTCAGTATCGAATCATCATGCCATACTTCACCACTACCCTGTTGCTGGTTTGACAAAATGTCCTCGCACTTGAACCAATCTTGCACTTTAAGGAGTCATTCTTAATAACCGTCTACTCATTGCCTACAGTGCATTATACATTTTTAATTGTACCAATATTACGAATTACTGCATGATTATGCAGTAATTCGTCAATAATAATCAATAATAATACTTCATATTATATATTGATATTCACATTAAACGGATCAAGAACATTATGAACACCTGGGCCATGGCTCAGCGGTCCAGGCACCTTGGCTGGTAACCCAGTCTGGCAGTGTGCCACGGGTTCGACTCCCGATCCTGACGGCCTTTACTGCATGTCTTCCCCATCTCTCTCCCCATTTCCTGTCAGCCTACTGTCTGTCCCTCCATAAAATATTTAAAATAAAGGCGAAAGCCACGCAAAAAAACATAAAGAAAAGAACATTATGAACAAAATGACACCTTTTATCTTATTATATCAATATAATTATCATCATCTCAATAATTATTGACAACTGTTATGTAATCCCATTGCACAAACAATTGTTTCAGTAGCTTCTGGATTACTTTGCTTCCACATTATAGAACATTTAGTATATGAGGACTACTTGAATGGAGGCGATAATTGAGGCGACCAGTGGACAACTGTTTGTCAATAATTGTGCAACCAGGATGTCGAAACGGTGATTTCAGACTTAATAACTGTGAGTGACGATAATACAGCTCAAATGAAAAGAAAAATCAATGAACTCATTAATGATTCAAAGCCAGGGCCATTAGACAGCTTCAGCGTGCACAAGCATGCTGTGCACATACGTAGAAACAGATACACATTCTGTTGACACGGGAGATTGATGTCAGAGGTAATCGCAACGGGACTGTGTCTGGGTTTATCAGAGAAACGGGGAGAGAATGTGTGCTTCCACGTGTGCCTCTGTGTATGTGTGTGTGTGCGTGTGTGTGTGTATGTGTGGGGGGGGTAAATTGAGACGAAAGGTGAAAATGTCATTGGGGCTCTCACATGATCCGGTTCAATAGGGAATAGGGACAGTGTGCGTACGTGCGTGCGTGCGTGCATGCGTGCGTGCGTGCATGCCTGCATGCCTGCGTGCGTGCGTCTGGGACAATGCGAACAGACCTGGTCAGCAATCTGACCCTTTCTAAAGCCACTGTAAAGCCCGTTTACCACCACACTACAGTAGGTTACGGTTTGAGCTTAAAATCTCACAACGTAATTAGTCCATTGTTTAGGATAAACAGAACTAGAAGAATCCATAGAAAAAGACATCGGTTTCTACTTCCTTTGTACGGTATGTGTTATGCACCTACTGAATTTGTTGGTTTGTATGTGTTGCTATTTTGTTCATGAGTTGTTATTTCCCTATGAGATTCGTTTTTAGGGGCTTTATTGACAGGACAGTATAGGCTGGCAGGAAATAGGTAGAGAGATGGGGAGTGACACGCAGCAAAGGTCGTTGGAATCGGGAATCGAACCCGTGCAGCCTAGGGTGCTCAGACCACTACCACGACGGGCCGGGCGTTAGTTCCCTATGAAATGTCTTATAAGCATGAAGTCTGTGAAAGAGGAGAGGAGAGGAGAGGAGAGGAGAGGAGAGGAGAGGAGAGGAGAGGAGAGGAGAGGAGAGGAGAGGAGAGGAGAGGAGAGGAGAGGAGAGGAGAGGATTCTGGTGAGAGGAGAAGGTGAGAGTGGATAAGAGACAAATATAGAACAAAGACAAAGATAGGCAGATGCAGAAAATGGAGGAGGGGGGGGGGTGTCCGAAAAATAAGTATGTGAGAGAAGAGAGAACAAAAGGGTGAGAGGGGAAAGTAAGGAGAGACACAGAGAAAGAAAGGTGCAGGAGAGAGATAAATCGTAACAACAGACGAAGGGTGGGACCGAGAGACAAAGAAAGATAGAAGGAAATGAAAGAAAGGAGAGAGAGAGAGAGAGAGAGAGAGAGAGAGAAACAACGAAGGGGAGGGGGATATGGGGGGTCAAGAGGGGAAGGAAAGGGCCATTTGCTGCAGGGACCATGAGCATAGTTAGAAGTAAAAATAAACGTCTCAACTCGACAACTCAGGTCATAAAATGTGTCCCGGTGCATGCATAACTCTCTGTGTGCATGTGTGCGTGTGTGCATGTGTGTGTGTGCGTGCGTGCATGCCACCCATGCCGGCATGTAACTTGAAGCTCACAAAGCACTTCGGAGCTTTTAGCTAAATTACTGTGCTGGGCGATGTTGGCAATGGATGAAAAGAGGGAGGGTGGAGAAAGGGTAGGAGAGAGAAGAGTGGAATAAATTATAAAAGGAGAGAGAGAGAGAGAGAGAGAGAGAGAGAGAGAGGAAGAATAAAGTTTGAAATTGCAGAGCCCTGAATATGTCCAGCTGCCATATACAATATACTAATTTGTGATGCACATTTGACAGTTTAACCATCAATTGTTAGTAAAACGGACACGAGTTACAACTACATGGAACGCTTTTTTCCATCTACACCAAAAACAGTCTCACAATGCCTGCAGAGTAGCCTATGGAAGCTTGGGTTCAAGTAGCTAAATGTAAAAGCAAATATCATACATGTAAAATAAAGTGGCTTAAAGCTACTGTTACCGTTTCTTATTTTTAGTCTCTTAAAAAAAAACTAACTAACACAAGCTTGTCTGTGATGATTTCCCACATAACAGTAGTAGTGATTACACATTAGCATTGGCTTTGCTATTCCATGAGTGTCTATGGTGATTGACTTATTTACAAAACATAATCATGGCTGTAACTATTTGATTAAAACGAAACGCATCAAAACTCAAATACAGCAGTGCATAGTTCCGGGACCCTCAGGGTTCCTTGATGGGGTTCCAACTGGAACCTTACAGGTCTGTAACTCTGAGAGTGTACAAATGGAACCCTTATTATAGGTCCATTATTTGCTTCCATTTGTACACTCTCAGAATTAGTCCTTTAATCCTTAACATTAAAATGTTACAGAATATGGTCACCCCAAAAAGTACTTATTGTCTATCAATTACACAGACCATGAAGCCTTGAGTTCATGGAGATTCTTTTTTAGTTTTTGTCACATTCCTGAGCCTATATACTTTGGTGACCGGGGTCATCGGTCAGTAGGAGACTCAGTAGGAGACCAGTCTCCTGTACCGGAGCCAGCTATCACATTATTGGCTTAGGAGGAATGCAAAACATCTCCAAGACACTTCATGGGGTGCAGTGTAATTGATAGAAAATAGCCCAAGCTGTCAAACTGGTAACGACTTGTAGAGTTCTCAACGGGTCTGAAAATTAAGGCCCAAACTGGGCCCTAACTGTTCCGGCCCGAGGCCCGGCCCGGCTCAACTAATTTATTTGCATACATTTATATAGGTCCCTTAAGCGTTGGGTGACTCGGGTATAGGGTCAGGTTTGGGCATAATTTGGGAATCCTGTATCACAGTATAACATTTTAACGCCAGTCAGAACCATTTTCATAATAGATAAATACACAAACTGAATTATAATTTTTATTATTATTAAAATAATAGCAATATGTTATATATATATTTATTTTTTCCCCCTTTTTTTTCCCGAGGTCTGGCCCTACTAATTAGCATAACTTTCGTCGGGCAGGGTCGGGTTCGGGCAGAATTTGAAAACGGCTTGCAGGATGGATTTGACCATGATTTGACCATACGGCACAATTTGCAAGATGGTTGGTTTTTTTTACAGAAAACACGGATTGGGTCCATCATGTGTTTGGATCTCCTGCTATGTTCCAAAACATCTATTCAACTGTAAAGTCTGCAGTCATAATAATAACGGATTCTGTTTCAGGATAAACGTGTCAGCACAGGCACATTTCTGTCAATATTTTGTCCACATCTGAATGACATTATCTATGGTCAAGAAGCTGTTGGCCAAAATGGCCACACACACACACACACACACACACACACACACACTTCACACTCTCTCTCTCTCTCTCTCTCTCTCACACACACACACGCACACACACACACACACACACACACACACACACACACACACACACACACACACACACACACAGAGTGGGTGGGTTGGTGAGTGTGTGTGACGTGTACATGCATGCATGCCGTGTGACGTCCCCCATACCACTCCCTCGGCTCGTTCTACACCAACAGACATACAGCGCACCATGCGCTTTCACTGATCAGAGAGCGCAACAGGAGCGCGTACACTACACTACACTACTACAACACGGACTTCACCTGGAAACACCACCGGCACCTATACATACATACCTAGCTATTAGCTACATTCTTGGAGAAAATAAGTTGTGGAAAAGTAGGGAACTTTATATATTTCACCTTTAAAAAAAAGAGAGATTGTAAATTGGGACTTTATCCGCGAGGGATGATGCCTGCGTTTCGCGCAACAAATAGAGGTAAACTATGATACAATCCATTATGTTTGGACAACGACCATGCATATACATAGAATTAGCCCATCCACGTGTTTCTTTGGACTTTTATTCATTTTGTTTCGTGGACCCTCTTGCAGATTATGTGGAATTACATTAACGTTTCATATTTCGCATTGTATATACCGTTTGATGTGATCCAGGGGCGGATTTTGGCACCAAACAGATAACTGCATCTAAAACATTATGTATTTTATAGCCTATAGATCATTTTTTGGGGGGGACTTCCTTAAATTTATTTTTGGACGGAAAAACGAACGAACTACTACTGAGTCACAGTTGGTTGTTGGTGTACTGTCATACTTTCAGAAGCTGTTGCGCTGTTGGAGAATATGACCACAAGTGGACGCGACTCATCTTTGGTGTTTTGGTCAGAAAACATTTCACTCCTGCTGCCATGGTAGGTGAGTCAGTCAGTATGCTGATCGTTGCAAGTGAAAGGGAGAAATGTGTCAACACGTTTTAATTTAATACGACTGAGGCCGAGCAGTGGTGGAATGTTGCCTATATTTATTCACACGTTGGCTATGTTCACTTCAGTTCAGTGTTCAAGAACAATTTTGGGGTAGACTACTTTACTTTAGGCACTTGAGTAGACCTACGTTTTTATTTTATTTTTGATAGGCGCCTAACTTCTACTCCATATCTCTGAGGCAAAGGTTGTACGTTTTTTTTAATCCACTACAATTATTTGACAACGTTAGTTTACTACTTTGTAGGTTTAGATTATAAATAGGGTAAAAAAACATACATTAATGATTAAGTGATAAATGATGATTTGCTAATAATAGGTTAGGATACCTATAACATCACATCAGCCATTAGCTGCAAGATTGAAGTGATGAACACAACACATCAATATGTATTACTGTTATCTAAGATTGTATTGATTCTTAGATTGTGTTCTGCACGAGTACTTTTACTTTGGTGTTGTAGCAAGTCTATTGTACTGCAAATACTTTTTGAATACAGGATTTTTACGTCTAAATGAATATTTACATTGCATGCTATTGCTACTTTTATTAATTTAGTAGAAAAAGTAGGCTACTTAATCCAGCAACACTAGCTGCGGCTGAATCTGTGTATTTCCGTTGTTTTTTGACAGAAGAAAGAGTCATTCACGATGATGATGATGATGATTCACTTCATGTCACTTTGACATGACTTGCTGCAAATAAGGCCTATTTGAGAAAATGAAGCCTTATTTAGTCACTGGCGATCTTTAAAAGACATTGAGAATTTTGTTTCACAGCTCAGAGCTCATGGTTAGTTGAATTAAACATTGGAATTAACTTGTAAGTGTTACAAGTATCCGGATATGACACTGAATAACAGGTTTATGATTACCTGGAAAACAGGTTAAAGATGTTTAGAAAACGGAGACAGTGAATGTAGCGTTCTTTAACTATTTCTTCTGGTTATATGAGAGAACACAATGCATGCGCAATGCATGCTCTTAAGGCACTGACTACTCTCAAAGTAAACAGTGGCAAACAGTGGCAAAACCGCTGTTCAGGTGGTATGCGGCTCCATCTTCCCATTTCCACACGCAGTCTATGAGCGGACAACCGAAACCGTGTAAAGGTTATCCTCAAATAGTCCTCAATGTAAGGTGTACTGCTGGTGCTGGTATAGAGTGGGTGAACAGATAGATCTGGGTTGATGGCTTGGTATGTCTTATATCTTGTTCCCTCTTTGGATTGTAATTTATGAATCATGTCCCTTCGGTCACTCTCAATATGATCTCGTTTTTCCATTATCTCAGATAAATGAGAATACATGACTTGGTTCTCATTTTTCAGCAATTGAAGAACATACCACAAGGGGTCATCAAGCATGCCATTCCGCTGCTGTATGTTGGTGAAGAACCTGGCTTGCTTTTCTCTCACCAAAGCTTGCATTGAAGGCAGTCCTGCTTCTAACAGGCAGGTTAAGTTAGGGGTAGTAACCCTCACCCCAAGTAGGGATTTCACTCCAGCCATGTAGAGAGTTTCAACAGACTTTAAGGGGATTTTCAACCAAGCCTCACACCCATACAATATAGCTGATGAGAAAGCAGCCTCAAAAACCTTACGTTTTACACAAAATGGAGCATCATAGTTGGTGGTCAGGAAGATAATCAGTTTGTTTAGGTGCTTTGCCTTCTCCTTTGCATGTAGGGCAAGTGAGTTTCGGGCATTTCCATCAGCAGTGAAGATGGCTCCAAGATATGTATAACTGTCACAATGCTTCACTGTAAGGGAAGCAAGCTGAATAGGTTGCCTATCTTCATCAGATCCCGATATAGCCATAAATTTGGTTTTACTTTCATTAACAAGCATGCCATATTCATCACAATATTCCTCCAGATATTTCAGTTTTTCAGTCAGCCTTTCCTTTGATGTTGCCAGGATGACAGTGTCATCCATTAGCATTAAAACATGGAGCCATTTTAGGAAACCATCGTCCCCACATTGTTTTAACTTTCTGATGAGCATGTCGACAAACATTACAAACAGGAAGCAAGATGTAGGGGATCCTTGCCTCACTCCAGTGGATGCTGTTATTGTGGTGGATCCCAGGATACTTGTTGTCACACTGTACATTGACATCAGGGCCAAGATCATAGTAACGCCACACCCCAGGCTCTTCAATACCTTGAACAGTTTTCCTCTCGGCACCCTGTCATAGGCTTTGGAAAAGTCTATAAAGGCAACATACAGTTTCAGCTTCTTTCTGACACAATGTTCAATTATAAGTCGAAGTGCCACAATGTGCTCTATGCAGCTTCTTCTAGGTTGAGCTCCAGCCTGCTCTCTGAATGGCTTATACCAGCACATCAGTCTGTTATTAAGCACATAGTCATATACTTTTGCTGCACTATTGATCACACTTATGCCCCGATAATTGTCACAATCAAGTTGGTTACCCTTCTTAAATAACATCATCAGTTTAGCAGGGGCCCAGTTCATTGGATAGCCAGTTAGAAATATGGAATTCATGAGTGTACATAGAAACGTGACCCATTCTACTGGCAGAAGCTTGAAAACACCTGGGCTCACACCATCAGGGCCCGCTCCTTTTCCTGCCTTTAGCTGGCGGTCAATTACATGTTGAACTTCTGACCTAGTGATAGGGTCATCTGTAAGTGGCATGGTGACATTATAGTCCTCCATATGTTGCATGTTTTCTCCCTCACCGACAGGAGGGTTCAGTAGCCTCTCCATATGCTCTTGAAAGTCACTTTCAGAAGGCATCTCTTGTCGAGGGGATGTGGAAAACTCCCCCTTCCAATCTATAGCTTTCCATAGCATTCTTTTTTTTTTGCAACAAAACAACCCACACCAATGCAACTACTTTGCAACGGCCATTGGGAATAATGGTTGCAAGGAGTTGCATGTTGCAAGGAGTTACATGGTGACCCTCTGGTGTGGCAACTGTGGTTAGGGCTTAAGCCTGCTCTCCTCTCCCCCACCACACCATGACTAGAGACTGAAAACGTGACTACAGAAAGCCCCACTAAGGTACAATATGCAAGAGAATGGAATGCATGCTGATATATAATGACTCAAGTCATTTCTTGTTTTGTTTCTATCAGGTGCCAAAGGTGGACATTAATTCATAAGCGGTTGAGCTAAAAAAGAAGAAAAAAGCATTGTTTTGTTTGGAACGGCCACCCAGCCAACCAAGATGGACTACGACTCGTGCCATCGCAAGGAGTACATCGACGGCAGACACAGCCCGCTGATCAGTGCCATCATGTTCGCCGCGGGCGTCTTCGGAAACGTCGCCGCCCTGGTGCTCCTGGAGGTCCGACGCAGGCGCTCTCAGGTAGGGATGTTAATAGATAATCGTTAATCGATTAATCGCCGTTAAGAAGTTCTTCAATTAATAGAAAACTCTGCGGTTCCATCATTGGGCGGTTTTCTGTGACTGTAATGCTGTCTGCGCGCGCGTGCGTGGCCGAGGAACGCACATGTGGGCCGGTTAAAAGCCAGTAGCCACATAAACGTCTCTGCTATTGCATGTGATGTGACAGACAAGACAGTGCACTTTTAATTCCCCATACAAAGATGCCATTGCCTGGCCCTGTATCTCAAATGCTCAAATAAATATTTGATTAAGGAACATAATATGCCTTTCTGTATATCGTCAAAATGTCGATTTTTCATTGAGGGAAATTAATTTATTAACTCATTATTATTTTTTTTTTAAATGCCACTTATCAACTAACCGGTTAATCGAACGTTAAGGTTATCAATTATCCTCTTTTTTTTCCACATTTCTTTTTGCCTTTTGTGCCTTTATTAATAGTTACAGTGAAGACAGACATGCAGCAAAAGGCCGTCATGAACGGGACTCGAACACACAACGTACTGTCAGGCCAGAGCCTACAGTATATGTGGCATGCGCCTGGACCGCAATTATCAATTTATATGAATTCATGGATAATTCCCATCCCTATACTCGCAGGCGCGCCGCTCCCTCTTCCACGTGCTGGTCACGTGCCTGGTGGTGACGGACCTGGCCGGCACGTGCCTGATCAGCCCGCTTGTGCAGCTGTCCTACCGTCTCAACACCACCATGGTGGCCATGGTAGTGACGGGCAACTCCACCTCGCACATGGCCTGCAAGTACTTTGGCTTCAGCATGACCTTCTTCAGCCTGGCCACCCTGTCGCTGCTGTTTCTCATGGCGCTGGAGCGCTGCCTCGCCATCGGCCACCCCTACCTGTACAGGTAATGATGGCCCATTAAGGCCAGAATATGATTAAAATCCTCTTGAGGGCATATTCACGCTGAGTCCGTTTGATTCAAACTGTTCCCGAATAGGCGAATACGATTGCCTGGTCCCCGCTGGCCATGATTCACATTGGCCTTGATTCTTCCGTACCAGATTTCACTTTAGTTCATTTAACTGTATTCAATGCTTTCACAATCACATTGCATCGATCCATATCCGAGTACACTTCAATCGGTTCAGAGACTACCTCCATGCGGTCCCGGGAATGGTTGGGTGATCCGCTTCGGCGAACGCTACGCAGCATTCACACAACCACAAAATCACAAAAGTGGTCCCGAGTACGCACCCGGGACCATAGTGTGAATATGCCCTTAACCACTTTTAAAGCATTATATGGACTGGCTCCACTTCATATTACTGATCTTCTGCCCCCCGAGGACAATGTGAGACAAAGACGTCTTCTAAAAATTCCCGGGATCAAGCTAACGATAAAAGGGTGACCTTTTATCGTTCTTGTGAGATCTTGTGACATTCTTGTTTCGTAAACATTTTCCCCATGTTATTCGACTCTCTTGTTTATGTTTTGTTTTAATCCTTGTTGTACTGTGTTTTTTCATTATTACACTATTATGTCTTGTTTTAACTATTAATATTGTTTAATTGTGCTGACTTGCAGCCAGCACGTCACCAAGAAGTGCGGCTACATCACCGTGCCTGCCATGTTCCTGGCGTGCGCGCTCTTCTGCCTGCTGCCCTTCGTGGGCTTCGGCGACTACGTGCAGTACTGCCCCGGCACGTGGTGCTTCATCGACATGAACCCAGCGAAGGGTGTGCACCGCGCCTACGCCAACCTGTACGCCACCGTCATGCTGGCGCTCGTGCTCGCCATCGTGGCGTTCAACGGCTTCGTGGTGTACCACCTGGTGCGCATGTACCAGCGGCGGCGGAGGAACGGCGGCTCCGTGATGTCGACGAGCGCGCGCTCCAACATGAGCGGCGGCGAGCGGCGCGGGGCGCTGTCCATGGCCGAGGAGGTGGAGCACCTCATCCTGCTCGTCTTCATGACCTTCATCTTCATCATATGCACTCTGCCGCTGGTGGTGAGTGAGCGAGCGAGAGAGAGAGAGAGAGCACTTACTGTACCGTTACTGTACTCCACACACGGATTGATTTCTCTTGACTGTCCGTCCGCACACGGTCAGTAATGCCTGATTTATATTTGGTTGTGCCGCGCAACGAAAATAGACGATCTTCAAACTCACAACTTGAAAAGTTCTACGAAAATAGTACGGCTGTCAAACGATGAAAAATTGTTATCAAATTAATCACAGTTTAAAAATGTATTAAACATGATTAATCACCATTCGAACTATGTCGAAAATATGGCATGTTTTTCTGTATATTGTTGTGGGAATGGAAAGGCGGATATATATACATTTAACATACGTATGTTTTATACTTTGGATCTATCAGCCATCAGATACCAGAGCGATGACTAGTGCAGAGCGGATGGGATTATGGGATTACGGGATGCATCTAAGCATGCATTAATTGTGTTAACATTTTTAATCTAATTAATTTCACAAATGAACTCCGTTAACTGAGTGATTTTGACAGCCGTAGAAAATAGATGATCTACAAGCTCAAAGGCTCACCGAAAATAGACGGCCGACAAGCCGCATTGTTGTGAGCTTGTAGGTCGTCTATCTTTGGTCCACGACACCTGCCCTGCACGCAACGCAACTAAGAATTTAAACAGAGCATAAGGCAGGGCTACTCCTACTGTACACATACTGCACACACGTGACATGTTAATATGCAGACACACATACCTTACAGGTCCTTCTTTACATTCCCTGACATTAAGTACCACTCAGGACTTTAATGTGTGCATGAATCTCTCGACGCACGCACGTGCACACACACACACACACACACACACCCCCCCCCCAAAGGCAGCGTGACATCCAGATGTCAATTCGTTCTTGTCAGACATGATCACCAGCTGCTGATTTCAGACACTTGGGGTCAGTTAAGATCATTAGGGCTAAAGGGCTAGTCACCATTACTTAAGACAACAGGTCAGAGGGCTCGATCGATGCACTGATTGATCCCAAGCTTTCAGGACGCTGTGTGTTTGCTGTGGATATGTGGGAATACGTAACCGTAGATATGCAATGCATCACCACAGCACACCTGTTTTCTCCCCAAATGAGTCATTGCTGATTCCACCACACTCTGTGACCGTGTGGCGTGCTGAGCAAGCACACTGCTGTGCCCTGAGACAAGTCCAGGTGTGCCTTGAGACACATGCATTACAGTATATACATTATACAACTTTACAAAAGGTTATGCATATTCTTTTCATGTACTACAGTACATCAGTAGTTTGTGTGCACTAATTGTCATTGAGGCAAATACATGATCTACAAGCGCTCAACACGCTGTATATGAATGAACACAGGATAGGTGTGTCCTCCTGAGATTTGGACGTGCCCATTGTTGTGCCTTGGTTACATACATATGGAGTCACCAAACTCTTCTCACCCGAAGACAGTGAGACGTTTCACAAGAAGGCGAGCGTGAGGTTCACCGTGGGGTTAATGCCGACTCCTCCAGGTCTCGCTCCATGCTGAACAGATCATTCCGATAAGTGTGTTGTTTCTGATAATTTCCCTCAAAGACTAGCCTGCCTGCTGTTCATTTTCTTTTATGGCGTGGCCAAGGGCCAAGCACTCCCGAAACCAATCGGAGCTTGTGATGCCACTGTGTGTTTGACGTCACAAAACAGAATGACCTGCGGCCATGAAAGCCTGAACAGTCTAGGACATGCCTGGTTAAGTAAAAGTGAAACTGGATGAGGATTCAATTCGGATCGTAGAATTGATTATCTATGCAAACAAATCCCTCAGCATTGTTTTAGCGAAGCACCATTTGGTGATAAGGCCCCTTCCACATATGGAGCAATGTTGAGCAAGTCAACATATTTCAGAAAAGAGGATGTTTTTTTATCAAACCTGAGAGAGTTTAATACTAATAGGACATTTTGCATAAGGGGTAGGGGTTTCACTTACAAAGGTTTGGGTTTGGGGGGTTTTCAGTTATCTGGCTGGTACAGTTGTGAAAGCCAGGGCTCACCGCAGTGCAGCTGAGACTAGTCCAGTTCGCACATGTTCTTGGGGCTTGGATATATTTGTTATATAATACTGTAGTAGTATATAATACTGTATGTAGCGCCCAGGATTACATTAGATAATTGGCACTGGGTGAAAAGAAAACTGGGTTTTTTTAAGGAATACTGTATGTAGGAAATGTCCATACTGTCTTGATAAGGGCCGATGACAGAGATTAAATCATCTGATAACATCCGAAACCGCTATCATAGTCCATGTCTCAGCACCATATCACAGGATGCTCTCGACGCAGATAGGCCCTGAAGAAAGAGCATGTTCTCTAGAGGAAGAGACCTAACCTCCAACCTTAAGACTAGCTAATTTTAACTCAATGCTGATACAGAACACTGTACTGTATTGCTTCCTAAGAACATCTATTTTTACATGGCCAGATATTATAAGGGAGGCAGTAAACATTAGTACCGCACAGACATGGACATGATTGGTATCTGGAACCAAATGCCAGATGCCGTAGGAAATTGCTGATAACCACGTCATAAAACATATGAAAATGTCAGTGGGAGAATCATATACAATAAAAGACTGCAAGCGGAAGGCTTTATCTTTCCCCCTGTGTGTGTGTGTGTGTGTGTGTGTGTGTGTGTGTGTGTGTGTGTGTGTGTGTGTGTGTGTGTGTGTGTGTGTGTGTGTGTGCGCGCGCCTGAACATGAATGTGTCGCTGGCATTTTGAGGAAATACAGCCATTCATAAATTGTACAATAGACTATGGGCTGCCAGGGCTGGTTGTAATGCCAAGGCCATGATAGGGAATCCCAACGGTCCACTGCACTGCAATGTTGTTGTTGTATTTATTAAAGGTGAGACCAGAATATGATGACAGTTTTTGACCACTAAACCTCTATAATTATACTTAGTTGTACGACAAGTAGCGTAAATACTAGCCAAGTTCAAGTTCAACGCATTGAATCATGTCATGATGTGAGCTTGTAGATCTGCTATAGCCTGATTTACAAAACAAAATGCATTTTGAAATCCACTAAAGAGACACCAGGATGTAGTTAATAGGATCTCCTATGAGAACCACACCAGTCAGCATTCTACATGTAGAACGTCTAGCTTTCTGTATTACAACCAGCTAGTCTAACCAGTATAGTACCGTCATCGTACCTGAAAGTTATGCAGGAACGAAAGAGTGGCAAAAAACTACTTTCTAGCTTCGACAGCCCATGCCTCCAAACAGACAAGTCATATCTGATTGCATGAAACGACCTTAGCATTGCCGAGCCATGAGGCCCATAGGGCAGGAGCCTATCTCCTGTTTCTGTAGCGTGAGGCAGCTTGATGTACAAGTACACCCCCTGGACATGACCCTAGTATGTCGCAGGGACTTACCCCCAATACAACCCTTGATGCTGAGTGTCAAGTAGGGAGGCACTGGGTCCCATTTTTAGAGTCTTTGGTATGACCCGGCCGGGGGTCTACTTTAACATTATTTCTATCTTATCTATAATTTATCTTCTTACATATTTATTTAAACTTTTTTCATTTTGTCAGTACTGTCTCTACAGAACATGTACCACCCAATATTCAGAGTACAAAAATATGAGTAAAAAAATAAACCCCTCTTGATCGTCTTGATTCTAGTGAGGAGGTAAGAGCTTCTAGGTCAGCTTTGCTAGCCACAGATCATGTGACCAGCAGTGGCACAGCTGGACGTGTCAGAACGGACCCCTGAGGGCTGGCATGATAAGAATCTTCACACTGATGTTGATTTTAGGAGCCCCAGGCTATCACACAGGTCCCCAGGTCAGCAGATGTGAGCTCTGTTTATTTCTAAAACCTGACACCCGGGCTCAAACCAGTCTCCAGACATAACGGAGCCCTCAGTTGGAGACACTAGCCAAGAAGTGGGAATTAAAGGAATACAGAATAATGCATTCTCATAATAATCTCATAATTCCCTCTCACGTGTTTCTCAGCAATCCATAACTGAGGGGTTGGTTGACCTCCACGTTTCACGTTGTTATGTTGTCTATTGAATTAGACTGTGGTGGTCGCCCAGGGCTCTACACTTTGTCCACTGCTTTTTCCCCCTCTGTAGAAGGGTAACATAATCTGTTTAAAGTCCACTTTCGAGGCACCACTGGGTTGGACTGGATCCTGCATGGCTTTTCTTCCACCGCAAAAGGTCCATGGCCACTTTTCTGGTCGATGCCAAGTGCAAGAATTACTTTCTTCACCCATTCATTAAGTCATTTGTTTCCTCTCGTAATGTGTCCGTACCACCTCTCCTCACCACATGCACTCCAATCCTCTGTCGCAGCTCTGCACTCGTCTAGCACTCTCTCAGTGACACACCGGCCACACATCCATCTAATCATCCTCACCATCTCCGTTCTGTCCAGCTTCTTCTCTTCATGCTCCAGCCTCAGGCCCCACGTACACTTTCCCTTTCATCTTCATGGGGCTCTTAGCAGGAAAATAACCGACCTACAAGTTACCATTGCGGTGTTGTGTTGAGACCATGTCAGGGCAGTGCAGCGGGGAGGCTGTGATGGGTACCTGAAGAACACAGGCATCAGCTTTCTCCAGAGTGTGGTGTCAGTGCCTTATCAGTACTGTTCTGTACAACCTCAACGTCAATGTTATAAATGACCTCTCCCTCTCAGTGATTGAACTGGAGGTGCTTTGAAGAATCCGTTTGCCCTGACAGTCTGTCTTCTGACACCCGTCTTTTATTATCTTAGTCTGTCCACTGTCCTGGCCATCTGTATGTCTGCCTGTTTGTCTCCCTGCCCAAACCTCCAATGGTACTGTATCCATACTGTACGACATGCATATTGTCTCTCTTTCGGGGCCGTTTACTTTGTGAACATCAACAAGTTCCTGGCAGTGGCCTCAAAAGCACAGTACAGCCTTCGCGTGTCAGAAAGTTTTGCGGTTAAAAAGTTTGCACATGGGTCAGAATATTGACAAAGCGATCTCACGGCTGCATAATTTATAAGAGACATTATAAATATAAGCTGTGGATTCGGTAATGTAATATCTCGCTCAGAGGTCAGGAGTCAGGACACGTATTAATTGGCAATATCCTAATGCACACATGAGGCGTGATCGAATTACAATATTGTGCATACAGTATATGAAGCTAGACGCGACCTGTGTGTCCCCTTGACTTTATATCCCTCATCATCTCTGATGGCGTTAATAATTTAAAAGGCAGACTGGTCAGAGAAACACACAGAGGGAGACACCTGCATCTGTATATACTGTAGGCTATTATTATCACATGAATGGTACTATAAAACATTTTAATTCCAATCAAAAGTGAAAGACAAGCACAATATTGGAGCTTTGATGGGTTCCCCCTCTTACTCACAGCAAGACTAGATTTTCGCAAAAAGAAAACATAATTTAGTTGGTATGCTAATGCTTCTGAGATCTAAGGGATTTTAGGTCAAAAGCTTATTTCCTGTCTCTCTCTTGCCATGAAAAATGTTGAGAGAAAGTGAAAGAGAAGCACGGAACAAGAGATGAAACTAAATGAGAGGATGTTTGTCAGCAACTCACTCAACCATGCTCTTTCACTCATTGCGGTTTTAAAAATAAAATCCAAATTGGAAATGGTGCAAGAACTTAACAGTTCAAGAGTTCCATTTATCTGTAACAAGTTCAATTAGAAGTACATTGGAATGCTTGCTCTAGCTCTTCAGCAAAAAATATTCAACATGAAAAATTACTATAAATTCTGCACTCTCCCTGTTGCTGCTCTTTACCTGTATCTATTCTGAACTTAATTTTACCTTGGTTTTCCACATCCGCAATGATAAAGTATTATCTTGTTATATTGCACATGTTAGCTCTGGGTGTCTTCAGAGATCTGCATCCCCAGGAACCTTAAGCAGTCGACTCTCCATTTCCGATGAGGCGCTTGTTTTAGTAGCCTAGCTTTTTTTGGCTGATACATACGTTAGGGTTAACCTAACGGTTTAGGTATATCGTTTTTGTGAGGTTAGGGTTAAGGCTAGGTTTAGGCATAGTTTTTGCGAGCTTATATAACTACTTGCGTGCAGTCGAAATTAACACAGCAGAGCGCCCCCTACCCCGCTGACGGCCCGGCAGGGTAAAACAAGTGCCCCATCAGGTTCCACGCTCTGTGAAAAAGGTCCATTTCCTTTCCCTCGCTGGTGATGGTGCCTCTTTAGCATTGAGGTCGCTGACACCCCGGTGTTAGGTGTGATATCCTCCTGCCTTATAGGCAGATCAGACCAATCACTGTGGCGTTAATGATGCAATCTCTGCCGTTTGGCCGTATAGTGGTGTTTACAATCAGTGCAGCCGTGTGCTACTGTGCTCGGGAAACCCATTGTCAGTTACAGTATCCAGGTTCAGAAAGAGATGCCTAGGATTAGATCTTCCAGCCTGGAGACAGTTTGGTTGAACCCATTTTGGGCGGGAACCATTTTGGCGTTGGCATTACGTTATGATTTAGCTATTGAAAAATAGCAGATGTACAAGCTCTTAGAGCGCCACGAGTGGTGCGCTACGAGCTTGTAGGTCTGCTATTTTTTTTAAATCGAAGAACGACAGACATAGAAACATAGCTTTTTCAGAAAACTGTCAGGATGTAGAAGACATTTCGTAGAATCGAGCTCAGGCCTAAATGGGTTAATGGATAGTGTTGTTGAAGACGGAGCTAAAATAAAAAAAACAACATCCTATAATAGTAGGCTATGTAACACTGATTGGTAATTCCATACTTACGTACACTACTAGAAAACCCCAAAATCCGTACATTACACTGAAATCCTCCCCATAGACCGCGACGGAGGGGCGCCGTCTCGATTGAGCCGACTCGCCCCCGTCCGAGGTGCAACCCGATAGGCACAGAATCGTAAATAATGTTGTGGGGAGCACATTCCCCCCCAACTGAGATAATGGGGTGAAAGCGACGCCTCCGTCGCGGTCAAAACAGTAGTAGTGTAACGTGTACATTTTGGGGTTTTCTGGTAGTGTATGTACGGAATTGCCAATCTGTGTTTTCACCGTGTTTGGGTGAGATCGGGCTCCATCCAGAGACCTGTTTTCTTTGTAAGAAAAACTGCGGTGGGTCCATGAAGTCCATGTGGTGTTGATGTGTGCCTCCCATCACTAGTTTCAACAGTCGGGCACACGCACACTTGCACGCACAAACGCACACATTCGTTTTATAGGCATACACATGTCCATACATACATAAACATAAATGTTCTCCCATACACGCGCGCGCACACACAAGCACACTTTCCCTAACTCCGTTTCTTCTAATCACACCTCATCTGGTTGCGTTTAAAACTACATCAGTGTCAATTAGCACCAAGCTGGTCTGATTCGAAACACCCTGTACCAAAACAAAACCCACATAACCGCACAGTTGTTTCCATATTTCTCATTGGCCCTTGATCCTTTGATACTGTATGTGTGCACATACTGTTGTGACGCCGACGCCTCTCATTAACAAACAACTGTTCGGATTCAGTAACAGCAGCTGGAAACGAGCATATCAGTAGGGTTCATTCAAGCCTGTCGTTTTTAAGATTTCTTGTTTGGGAACAAAGTGTTGAAGGGACAGACCACACAGCTTACAGATTCCCCATCCTTACACTCCCTTAGGGACGAACACCCAGAAGGAAGGGTAAATCACACCAACTTCAGCTTCTCTTGAGCAAGCCACCCGTCTAGTGGTGTTATTCTTTTTGAGCAGTGGTTGTACTGTGTACTCTGACACTGTCAGCTGTGTATCTAATTGTGCTGAAAAGCAGCGCGCTTTGTAAACCTTTTCTGGATGAATTCAGATTAGGAGACACCCCGCCCGGCCCTGGGTACCATTAAGCGTCACCGCCCGGCCCTGGGTTCCATTAACCGTCACCGCCCGGCCCTGGGTTCCATTAAGTGAACAGGAAATTAGCCGCTAATGAGGGTGGCTTAATAACGGGGATGGCACAACGTTTCCCCTTTAAGGAAATTAGACCGCGATTATCTCGGGAGTACATTGCCGGGACACTGTGAGTCATGTTGGAGAAAATACCCTGAATCCGTTTAGGAGAGCGAGAGAGTGTGAGTGAGAGGGTATGAAATTCGGAGAAAGAGCAAACAAAAAGAGACGAGAGAGAGAGAAGGAGAAAGAGGGAGACAGAGGACTACTGTGCATGTGTACAGTATAGTGAATCATAGACGCCGTCTTAAAAGCATATTTTCATTATTTGCCCTTTACTGGACAAGGTTCCTGCCCAGACCCCAGAGAGAGCCTGTGTGGGAATTGGTAAACCTGTGAAGTTGTAGTCATCGCTTCCCTGGATTGTATTGGGCCGACTACAGCCACTTACAGTACTTCAGTCGGAATACTTGAACACGTTGTGTTCATTCTAGTGTTGATTTCGTCGACTAAACCTGTGACGCAAAAATGTTCGACGACTACCTTTTTTCACTGGCGATGACTAAAACTATGACTATAAATATATACTGACAATTTCATCATCAAATAAAAACTAGACTAAAAGGTCTAGTGGAGAAGAGATCCAGTAGAACTAAAAGACATGTCATTTTATGCTTGGTTGCGCTCTGTGTTGCACTCAGCTGCTATTTTCAGCATTCAACTAAGTGTAAAATCAGGCATTAATTTACGACGCCGTCAAGGCCCGTCAAAACACCTTTTTGTTGACAAAATCAACTATAGAGTTAGTCAACTAAAACTAGAGTGAAATTAAAACATTTCAGATGACAAAAATTTGACTAAAAAACTAAATGGAATTTTGACTAAAATCAACACTGGTTCATTCATGTATGTCCTGTGACAACTGTGAGAGCTCGGCCAAAGGATATGCGGTACCAAAACATGTGAGCCTTGTTGGCGGCTCTTGGGAAGGTCAAACAAACAGTAAGATTTTACTGTGATGCTGTAAAGTCTGAATACAGGCAGGTCTCACATCAAAGTGTTGATTTATGTTGCATTTATGTTAAATGTCTCAGTTGGCTCTGGCAAGTGTTCCATTCGATTCCCTGGTCAGATAGGAGAAGTGTACATTACAAGTACCACCTGTAACCTATCGAGAACTAGCTACAACACAGCTACACGGATGTTGGCCAAGACACCAAAAACCTCAAACGTCAGTGAGATTCAAAGTTGCTCATGTTGTGTTGACAAAAATAAGAACTATATTCTCTCAAATTTTCTCAGACTATACCCACTTCTGATTAACACAAACATATAGTGACACTAACTATAAGGTCATGAAAGAAGGTTACCTAATCGGGATCAGATTATCAGATCAGATTAGATAATTTTATTTCACAATATCCCAGAGTTACATTTATGTGTCCTGGCTTTATGATGAAGATGCGGCAGGTGTTGTGTTAAGCCCAATTTCCCAGGCTGCTATCCACTGGGTTACTTGATACACGCACGCACGCACGCACAGAAAATCACGACTGGGCCATAACTCAAACAGGATCTTTAAATGATACGGCTGTTTTATGTAATCTGCAAACATCCTGTTTGCTGAAACAGAGATAATACATGTGCTAATGTGTCCTTATTATACATGAGGCCGTGTATGAAATCTGGTTATGGGAATACAGTTTAGATAGATTAGATCTGTGTTTTTTGAGCTATTATCTGGACCAAAAGAATATTTTTGCACAATTCTCAAGAACCACTTCCAATACATTTATATAATAAGGCATAACACAGTCTTTTAAAATGTAATTAATATTATTATTTTTTTAACTAAATTAATATTTAACATCAATTATCTTAAAGCTGGATTTATACTTAGTTGCACGCCAGAGCTTGCGCCAAATATGTAGCATAGTCATTTCCCGTCATCAAGTGTACGTACACAGATCATCGTTGCCACACTATATTGTTGCGTTCCTCACATCAGGACAGTGGGATTTGGGCTGAAAACCTGTGACGTTTTCCTGTAATCTATCATAATGGAATGGTACTGCAGCTGATCAAATGCATTTTTGTTTATGATGTGAGCCAGTGGTTCCCAAACGTGTCGCGGTGTGAGCTTGTAGATCGGCTATTTTCACTGCTACTTGTGTAATGTAATATATGGAATTTCATTGATTGTTATTTTTTATGAATTCACTGGGAAGGTTTTTTTGAAAATGTTTTGAACTAATAATAATAATTAAAAACTAAAACTAAAATATATAGAATATAGAAAAACAAAATGTGTCCGCGACCCACACATTGAGAACCAGTGATGTAGACTTAATACAAATGTGATGTGAACAGCTAATCTGACAGTTTTCTTTCTTGTTCTCCCT
Source organism: Protomyctophum bolini (assembly GCF_963924005.1). Lineage (NCBI taxonomy): Eukaryota > Metazoa > Chordata > Actinopteri > Myctophiformes > Myctophidae > Protomyctophum > Protomyctophum bolini. The sequence continues at coordinate 18,270,937 of NC_137885.1, read as the reverse complement.
CTCTCCCTCTCTCCCTCTCTCCTTCTCTCTCTCCCTCTCTCATCTCTCAGAGCCGTGTCTACATCAACTCAATAGGGCAGAACAGAACGGAGTCTCACCGCCTGGACCTGATCGCTCTGCGTTTCATCTCCGTCAACTCCATCATCGACCCGTGGGTCTTCATCTTCCTCTCCCCCAGCGTGCTGCACTTCTGCTGGGCCTCAATCTGCAGAGTGCCCCAGCTGCCCTTCAGGGGTTCCATGTTCAAGTCGTCACTGGTCAAACAGCCCAGCCAAGGTCAAATAGAGCTCTGCCACAGATCCTCGGACTACAATGTGCCTTTATCAACGTCCCAACAAGGGTCATGACCATGTAGGATTAAACACGACGTGAACTCATGCCAACCCGAATGGTTGACACACAAAATGCCCTTTTCCACCAAAAGCACTTTGGTTCTAAAACTGGTTCCGTTCATGATTCTTGGACCATTGGCACTTTCACGGAACCGGCGGACATCTCTTTGGTTCCAGTTCTGAGCCAACTTTTAGGGTTCTGAACCATTTCATTTTCAGTGGAAACACTCTGAACTGGTTCAATATTAGGCGGGGACAAAACCCCGGTGGAAAAGGGGCCAAAGTGAGAGCTCTCCCATGTACAGTATGTACATTCTCTCGTAAGCTGAAATACCCAAATATGACGGAGGGGGTGTATTCACCAAAAGACACCCCGGTGCGTTCATGAATGTTGCCATGCCAAGCGCTGAACGCAAGGGGCTTGCAGTATTTTTCCCCTCATCTGGCGGAAGTCTCTATTATAAGCTTTCATGGATTTTGTGAGTATTGCCAACTATGTAGTGGGCGTTTCTGCCCGTTGCGTGGGTGGTGGTGGTGCCAGGCGTTTGGTGGTGGTCTGGTGGACATTTTCAACTCCATGTGCCGTATGTTGACAAGCCCATCTAATGAATACCACATGCACCATCAGGTCAACATGAGTGTCACGTTTCAACGAGAGAACCTCACCATGTTGCTTTGATTGGTGTAAAAAATGCGTGCCTCACGAGAATGGCCTGCTGATATGATGTGAGAGTCAACATGAATTAGGAGTGATTTTATTCAGATTCCAAGTAGGAATCGGAGATCTTGTGTTTTTGTCCGGCTCTGTGAATGTGATGTGATATAATAATAATATGCTATTATTGCTAATTGGAAAGTGTTGGTGCATGCAGTTTTATCGCCTTGAATGTTGTTGCTGGCGGGTTGGAAACCTTGTGTCCAAAACCATTTTTCAGGAAATGGAAAAGAGAACCTGTGTTCCAATGGATCCAATGTGGTAATTATTTAGTCACACCATGCATTGGTTAAATATGTATAAAAGCCCACAGACAGACTTATCCACTTTCAACCTGGTGTGTCATGGGTTTTCAAGACATTTTTCTCAAATATTCAAAAATAGCTAGTTGTGCTAGTTTTGCATGACACCGTCATAAAATAGGACATTAATTTATGGAAGAAAAAGAAAAGCATACAAAGGTCTCTCTCTTCCTGACGGTAATACCATGCTATTTGGTAGGTGTTGTTGCCGTTTTTGCGTTTGGGGAAAGATTTATTCAAGACGCCTTAAATGTGCCCATCAGTATTTCCAGTTTAGGTGCATGGAGGTATGAAAATGTTCTACCACATTTACAGTTACTGCAGATGGACTGTGTGCATTTATATGAAGGCCTTAATCGCGCCGTGCATTTCTATGAAGGCCTTAATCGTGTCGTGCATTTATGAAGGCCTTAAAAAGACATTTGGCAAAACCTTGAATACAAATGAATGTACGTCTGAAGGGTGTGCCTGGAAAGCGGAGTGCATGGATTTGAACAGGCCGGACTGAATTGGACTAAAAACCACTCGATAGCAAGTGCCAAGACTGGACTGAATGTGCCTGGAGAACTTTGGACTGGTTATTACATATAGGCTGACATGAAGCTGCTGCTGGAGGGTGGCGCGGCTTTGGAGAGACGTATTCCGAGGTCAGGCCAGGCCCACATTCTGCTGGGTGGAAGCAGACTGCATTACCAATACACAGAACCTTGTCTACATGTTTACGCCTGATTATACCCAGATAGAACCCTGGTTTGGATGTTGCAGGGAGTGGACAGGTCATGTCATCGCAGCCATCAATTGTCCTTTACGCGGCGTTGGTTGAATGAATTATTAAGAGCCTTTATAATCCCTCTCCTAAGCACTGATTAGATGTATATATAACTATATAACTTAGATTTACATGGCACTACATGGCACTTTGCAATTACACTCTGCCCACAAGCAAATTATTTACATTGGAATGGGAGAGTTTGACCCTGACTGTTGAAACACTTTGCTCAGCAGTTCCGAAATTACACTACTGGAACTGATTTAGGAGGACAACCCTGACCTGCGCTCTGTGAAGCACTGTAAGCAAGCAGTAGTTGAAGGCTAAAACAAAATGGAGTGAGATCAATTCAATCCTTGGATTGGATGATGCTCTTCTGTTTACAATGTCTCCCCATCCAGTGACCTTACAAACTGGTTTAATATTTCCTAACAGTCCACAATCCTTGGTTTACAAGGCAGCGTAGAAGTAAAAGCTGAACCCAAAGTTGAGCCAGATGAAAACGGCACAGCAGGGCATCCCCGTCTTAATTACCCGGTTGCACGCTTGATTCTCAATTCAGATTTCACATTGCAACTGTTGGAGAGGATTGGGGCCAGTTTAAGAGATTAGTGTCATAGTGTCTATTCTATAAGTTCAAAATGTGTTTCTCATACAGGCCCAGACCTAAACGCATCGAAATGCGTCCCTAAAGCCTAGTTCAGACCAAAGTTTGGAAACTAAATCGCTTAAGCGTGATCACTTGTGCGATGGCGTCACATGCTAAATCTACAAGCCATGCAACGCAGTGAGTTTACGCTGTGTTCAGCATGTGACCAGCATCGAACGAAGGAGGATAAATTATGACACTGGAGAAGATTCGCAGCTGTCCAAATTACCCCCAACACCTCTTTCATGTATCTCTACACTGTGTGAGCTATATACAATAATGTTGGGTGAAAAGGGCATTGCCAAGATTGTTACCTTTACAAACAAGGTACCAAAGTCAATACTCTTTTTAGCCAGTTTGTAATACCTCTTGCCTACAGTAGTCTACCCAACTACAGGATCTAAGGGTCCTCTTTTTGCCATCTTTTTGAACTACCAGTATTCAAAAATGTTTTTCAAAATAGCAAAAAAGGCAAAGAAGTTAAAGGACAACTTTAGTTTTTTTCAACCGAGGTTCATATTCTAGGTTGTCATTAGATCAAGTAAAAGTTGGGTGGTGTTTTTTCTTCATGTACTGCTTTCTTTAGTTTTAGCGATTTCCGCGATTTTTGGACAGGGGGGCGGGGGCATTCGAACAGGGGGCTAAATATGTATTAGTTTACTAAATTTCACGGCGATTTCTTTATTATTATTTACGATAACCCTCCTACACCCTATGAAACTATATATGACCAATATCACGGGGTCTTTTCTTGTGAAAGGGGAGGTGACAAACTGACGCGTTGAACTGCGACAAGACAACATGGCAGCCTCCAGCAGCACGTTCGTTCAGACCAGACAGTATTATGCTACAGCTACACAGATTACACAGACACGGAAAACAATTGGTAGTTTATTAGTTTGAACTGTTTGATGTTTAGTAATACTGCGTTCAGTTACTTTTTGGCGTTTCATGTTTTTCACCAGATAAAGTCATGGTTCGTCGTTGCGCTTATCCAAATTGTGGTAATATAATGAGCCCGTTTGACACGCTCAGCTTCCACAGACTTCCATTGAAATCTCTGCCAATTCTCAAACTATGGCTCGTAAATCTACAAATGGACGTAGAATGTTCAGAAGTACAGCTGCGCGCTAAAGATTTGAGGGTTTGTGGTGCTCACTTCGATAAAGAAGACTTGAACACTCGAACAAATACAGACGACCGTCATAAGTGAATGTATTCGTCATCCGAACTAGTATCGATATTGTCTTTTAGGAGCGCATGCCATGTCGATGGTAATATTATATACAAAAACTGTTTACGTGTGGTGTAGCTCTGTCTTGTTATTCAATGCTGCTGGAGGCTGCCATGTTGTCTTGTCGCAGTTCAACGCGTCAGTTTGTCACCTCCCCTTTCACAAGAAAAGACCCCGTGATATTGGTCATATATAGTTTCATAGGGTGTAGGAGGGTTATCGTAAATAATAATAAAGAAATCGCCGTGAAATTTAGTAAACTAATACATATTTAGCCCCCTGTTCGAATGCCCCCGCCCCCCTGTCCAAAAATCGCGGAAATCGCTAAAACTAAAGAAAGCAGTACATGAAGAAAAAACACCACCCAACTTTTACTTGATCTAATGACAACCTAGAATATGAACCTCGGTTGAAAAAAACTAAAGTTGTCCTTTAAGGGGTTAGGCACTGGCAAAAAATAGGGCCCTAAATGTCTCAATAGAAGAGCATGGAAACCAACTACAACCACAGCAGTTTGCTCTCCCTCCAAAACAGCCGATCTACAAGCTCACTGTCAGGGATGTCGTCACGCCTACCTAGTTGTGACGTCATTCCCTCCTTTTATAAGGCATCTTGCCAGAACCAATCTCCGTTCGATTATTAATTGTCAACCTAGTCTGTAATTGAGATTCTAAAACTAACCTTGCAATTTAAGCATTCTTAATTTGCTCCCAAAACTGAAGAACATCCAAGACCAAAGGTCAGCACTTTCCGCGCTTTTGACCAAGAACCCTCTCCATCCTTACACTCACAATGCGGCATGATGAGACGCGCTGTGCGCTTGTACATCAGCTATTTTCGCCACTGTATGACAAAGTATCAAATTAAAATAGGGCCTAAGTGGTTCATTTAAAATAAAATAAAAATCTGTGTCTGAGACGGGGACTATAGAAGGAGTCAGAGGGAAGGAGTTTATTTATAGTATGTGAGTGATATTCAGTTAGAGAACATTCTACTAAGTTCATCATTCTGCATCATTCTGTTGTATGTCAATTTGATCCACATTTCAAAACTTGAAAACCTCGATTGTGTTACATGAATATCAGAGTTACAGTATGGGTCATGTCATTTCATTCAAATGTATTACTATTACAATATAATATTATATATTAAATGGAGGGCACCCTTCAAATAAACCCTTCAATGAATGCCTACATGTTGGGGATTGTGTGTGAGAAAGTATTGGGTATACTATAGTGGCCCACGGGGGTTCTAGCCCCTCCTTTGAAATGAGGAACAGATTGTTCACTTTAACCCCAATTTGCCATTTCCCCAAGAACATTTTTGAAGAGATTTGGAATAATTGTGCAAATCTTTTAACACAAATATCTTATGATCTTATGGGAGCCCCTGGCACAACATATTTATTTTCGGACTGGGATCCACAACCAGATAGGTATCGGTGTGGTAGGGGTTCTTGACATGAAAATGTGTGAGAACCACTGGTTTATATTGTTGTCTCTTGTTGGTTATGAGCTCAACACAGCAACAATGAGCTCATCAAATTTTATGACAACGATTTATCCCTTCCTGGAGTTGTTTAAAGCGTGCGAGTGTGTGTGTGTGTGTGTGTGTGTGTGTGTGTGTGTGTGTGTGTGTGTGTGTGTGTGTGTGTGTGTGGACCCTGTGTGGGAGAGAGGGAGACAAAGAGAGACTACTAGGGAGAAGGAATGTATCTGTATTTATGTACATGCATGGCTTGTGTGCATTATTGTCTGTGTTTATGTTGCTACACTTTGTACATGCAGTTGTGTGTGTGTGTGTGTGTGAGTGTGAGTGTGAGTGTGAGTGTGAGTGTGTGTGTGTGTGTGTGTGTGTGTGCGCGCGCGCGCGTGTGCGCGCGCGTGTGTGTGTGTGTGTGTGTGTGTGTAAACAGTACGGTACTGTATTCTTGTGCAGCTACAGTACAGGAGTGTGTATGTGTGTGGGTGTTGATGATGATGTATGCGTCTGAAATGTACTGATTTCAAAGCAGAATGCTACCTACCTGTTAATGTGTGTTGTATAATTATTATAAAAGTATAAATAAATTGTGGTAAAACTGAATGAACTTGAGTTTACTGGCATACAGTGTGTGTGTGTGTGTGTGTGTGTGTGTGTGTGTGTGTGTGTGTGTGTGTGTGTGTGTGTGTGTGTGTGTGTGTGTGTGTGTGTGCGCGCGCGACTGCGCGCACGTGTGCGGAAATAAATAAATGCCATCTGTGGCCTATCAAACCTTTGTGACATAGTCTACACTTACCACATGCACAACACAAACACGCGAGCGCGCACACACACACACACACGCACAACACACAACAAAATACATTTACCAGTGGACACATAAAAAATAATGCTTATGCGGGTATTGACACATGATCATCAAACAAATATGTATTAATGTAATATAAAAAATGGACATGCTGTAGATGGGTTGACGACACGACACAGATTACACATGAAGCTCTCAATCAATCAATCAATCCTCCCATCTTCTCTTACTTTACATGTTTATCCACACAGTTCTAGAGATCAGATTAAATGCCATGAACCCTACTCAACGAAGGACAGGTAATGGTCATGTAAAAAGAGTGAAAAGAATGCTACAACTAATTCAGTATACGAGGTAAGGTATAAAAGATAGCATTAATTTTGCCTAAAGGAATTGTAATCTAAATCTAAAACACTGCTATCTATTTAATCTAAAATAATGCAACAAGTAACCAAAATACATACACACTGCATGCCTACATTGACTATAGGATCTACACTAGACAGTATCATATAGGCCTCATATAGGTTCTCAAAGTGGGTTCCGGGGACCCCCAGAGGTCCTTGAGGGAGTTTCAGGGTGTCCCTAGCTAAATGATAGATTAGGAACCACATGTACACTTATAGGTCTGTAACTCAAAACTCAAAACATTGATTTTACAATATAAATTGGGGATCCAGATCCCAAATGCCATTAAATGGGGGCCCATATAGACTAATGCAGGTCAAACTGGCTGAGAATCACTGGTAAAATTCTTCTCTCATGGGGGTCCTTGACTCCTTGGCATATCATTTTCAAACGGGGTTCCGCGGGCTAATAAATGTCAAGTTGGGGGTGCTTGACATGATAAAGTTTGAGAACCATTGATATAGGCAACAAGAAGTGATATAAGGAAATAGTGAGTCTGAAGAGGAAAGTTTTCCGAGGGGAGTGAGTATGCAGTCCTCGACTCGTCACTGAGGTCATTCCACAGCTTGGGAGTCAGGAGGGAGAAGAGTCAGACCACACTGAGTATTGGTGGCAGGGACTGACACTCTGCTAGCTGATCTAAGGCGTGTACTGTAGGGATGGATCATGTCCTGAAGGTATAAGGGGGTGAAATGCCCTTGATCGCCTCTACTGATTGCTTTGCCACCCTTCTCTTTTTTATCTCTCTTCCATCTCGTATCTCCTCTGCTCTGCTCACTATACCTAATGAATGAATAGGAGACGATATAGTTTGCTTTGAGTTATGGCTCCTGACAGGAGGCACTAAATGCCAAGCCCTCTCGAAATGCCCGTATCTCTCTGTCTGCCTATGTGTCCCTGTGTGACTGTGCTCCAAGCACCAAACTCCTTGTGTCTGTCATGTCTGTCTGTCCCGCGCTCGAAGCACCAAACTCCTTCTGTCAGTCAGTCAGTCAGTCTGTCTGTCTATCTCCTGCTCCAAGCACTAATCTCCTTGTCTGTGCATCTCTCTCTCTTCCATGTATCTGTTGTCTGTCCTGTCTTATGTTAAAAAAAACCTTCAATAAAAATACTTGAATAATAATCTCTCTCTCTTCCATGCTCTCCATCTACCCAGCCAGTAGTAATGTGCTATGTGGTTCTGCCCCAATGCCAACAGCCAATCTGTCACCTGTGCCACATGTGCATGAATGCTTGTAAAAATATGTACGGTCTTGCAGGTCCCAGCGCCAAGGCAGAGTGTCTGTGCTCAAACTTGTCTATGGGAATGTGTGCATGAGACAAGAGATGATTACAACACACACGCACGCGCACTCACACACTGACACAGTAGGCCTATATGAAGGCGTTGCAATCTTCTCTTGTCCAATGTGAATCTGTCTGTCAGTGTATGCGAGTGTGTCTGCGCACGCATGTGTGTTAACAACCTCGAGACTAGATTGAAAACGATGTTGAACTTTGGTATAACCTTGGGTTGTATACAGTAGCTATGGGCCTGATATGAGTCCAAATATGAGGCTATCAGTCATCTTTATCTGTTGGTTCTACTTCTCTGAGAAACTGGACTTACTACTAGTAATTCCATTCCGTCACTGAATGGTGAAACAGGTCTCAAAATCACATTTTTAGCACACAAACAAATGTATTTTGTCAACCAATACATAAAAATAATGACCTCATAATTATGTAATTTGGAAAAAAAGTGAAATGGCTGTTTTCATGTTAGTATATTACTACCTTTGATGGAAGATCTATAGTGTAACACAAATCGATAGGTCACCAATATCTGTGTAATATGAGTGACAACACCACCGCCAGTTGGCGATAGTGGCAGACAAGAAATATATTTTTTTATATAGATTGGCAGAATCCTCTTTCATTTTACAGTACATGCTAAAAGCAATTTTGAGACCTGTTTCACCTAACAATGTAACAGTGAATGAAATCCCTACTTCTGGCTCCTTGGTCAGCAATTTTTAGACTAACAATCAGTCAGATAGCAATTATAACCCAAGGTTCTATCAAGGTTCAACATGCCATCACATATTGTAGCACCAAGCCTGTACCTGAACACACAACACAGTGACTGAGATCCTGTGTCCTGTCAATCATACAGGAAATGGGAAGATTTTTTGGTAACATAATGAGGCACCATGCGACCATTTCAAGGACCCCCATAATTCCGAGAGTCTATACAAATGGAACCAAATGGACCCGTAAGAGTGCATATGGTTCCATTTGTACACTCTCAGAGTTACACTGCCGTACGGGACCATTTGGAACCCACTCAAGGACGCTTTGAGACTGCAGGGGTAGCAGAGTGTTTCCAGTGAGCCAACATGCACAATAGCAGCACCCTGACTCTGTTTGACCAGAATGCAACAGAGCCTTCATTATAGTATCAGCGGTAATAACTGTGAAGTAACTTTAAGGAAGTTCTTTCCAAAATGTGTGCATAGACCCCATTATGGGCAGTCCCCACAGCACATAAGGCTACATGTAACACAACAGCTGCCGTTTCTGACCACCTAGTGTGGCATGTACGAACAAATGTACCTGTGATAAAATTACACCAATCAGAAAATCATCCGATTGCCTGCCGTCTGCCGACGGTCCCCTGTGGACCGCACGTTGGTAGCACAACAGCCTTTCCGACTCCAAATCCAGACATACTCACAGTCTCTGACTGTAAACAGAATTAATCTGTCATGTTTCCTGTTTGCTTCTGTTTAAAAAAACAATGAACTTGCCGCAAAACAACCAGACATCAGAAACAGATCTGCCTTAATTACATTCATCCCATTAATTGGACAGTTGATTCATTAACCCTGTCTGTCTGATTGGATAATCTCTGTCATTGTGCCTTTTGATTGGGTGAGGATAAGGAAGCAGGAAGGAGGTGATGCGTGTATGTTAAAATTATTATGTGAATATTAGTGTGACAGATAGAGGCAAATAATCAGGCACCAATATCACACACACACACACACACACACACACACACACACACACACACACACACACACACACACACACACACACACACACACACACCCCCGACTTCTGCAGTTGCGACCACAGCTTCTATAATACTTGTCCGCGGAAACACAGAGTGGCAGCGGAAGACAAGCCGAGGGAGTTTCAACACCCTGCCTGTCTGCCCCTCACCGCTTATGTGCTATCAGAAAATAGATTATGATAACAGATTTTGCGAGAAGTAAGCCATGATGTTGCTCGATATTGATTCATGACACATTTACAATGGCTATTTTAAAGGTTTGTTAAAAATATACAATAGCAGAAATACATAAAAGGTTCTGTATGAATTGTCAGGTTGTTTTCAAATGATATGGGTGGGGGCAGGCTATCAAACGTCACTTTCTTTGGTGTTACTGAAACACAAGTTTTATAACTCCTACTCAAAGATAAACTGCGTCTGATGGAATGATACAATCAATGGACCCTTTTCAAGTTATTAAGGTCCATACCCTCAATGAATGTAATTATTGACGTATCTTCAGCTGTGTTTAACTCTCAATAATGCCTTCTGCAAAACGGGTCTATTTTACAATAGTGTTTCCCCCTTTAAAACAATTTCTCTACACAGTCAAATCCAAAGACTTAATTTAAATAAAAATGTATCTTTAAAGGGTGAATTTGACATCTCAGACACGTCAGAGTTGAACACTGAGGATTTTCCTGTGTAGTCTGTTCATGCATCATTATGTACTTTATTGCCTTTTGATCTCTTTATCTCAGAAAGCGATATGGTTTGATGGCTGAATCTCGTCTTCAATCCATGGATCTACCTTTGTTTTGGCTAAAGTACCCTTTAGCTGGGAAATGGATATGGTGCAATCTTGTGGCCTGATTTCTCATAAATGTGAATTCCAGGAGGATTGCTGAACATGGTATTGCTCCAATATTACTAAGCTTGTCGACTGTTTAAAAGGTATACCTTTGTTAATCCCGTGGGGTAAATGCAGTTTCAGCCAGCTGATGGCTGGCCCGAATACGTTGGTCTGACGTACTAACAGTCCCACATGCAACACGGTTTCCGTGTGCGGTTAGGTTTAGGTTAGGGGTAGGTAGGGTGTCGGACTAATAATGCCTGTGGGACTGTTAGGACGTCGGGCCAAAGATATGCACCACTCAGAATGAAGAGCACTCGTGGCCGATAAAGTGCACTTTGACACGGGTAAACAGCTCATACCCACTACATTACAAAAGGAAATGAAGTAAGTAACTGTCAATGCAAGGGTTAGCATAGTGATTATAGTATATGGCTTAATAAGGAATGTGTAAATACTGATGGCATACTTTACTGATAAAATGTACCGAATGCCTTTTTATTAATTAGTGTTGCCCCCAAATGAACTCAAAACCCAACGCTGTTACAGTACATGATGCCATATAACAAGAGTTCATGAGTTCTTATCTACATTATAAATATGAGAAAATCTGTTCTTTTCTAAAGAACAGGCAATTCGTCAAAATGTGTTCCCCCCCCCTCAGTAAAGCTATCAAAGTTGTGATCTCCAGATAGGCTAAAAATGCCCTGCTTTTTACTGAAATCAGGAGGCAGAATAAACTCTCACAGCTGACAGATTCATGGACTGGTGTTAATGCCAAACGTATGTGTAGTATAGTTGTTTGTTCTGATACACATACGCCTGTACACACACCAATTCCTGACAGTGTACCACAAATAATTCTCCCTTATGAACAGTTAGACGCACACATGCGTACACAAACACGCACGCACGCATGCACACACACACAAGACTATAGGGATGCATAACCTTCTTTGTCTTGCCATAACTGGTGACTTATTCCAAAGGCTTGTTCAAAACAAGTAATTTCAAGTTCGGCCAAAGATTATGCTGATAACTGAATGATAAACTAGAACAACCACATGTGAAATGTCCCAGCTGAATAATTGTAAACAGATTTCTGCCAGACACAGGACTGCTGCCTAAATTACAAAGTATTACATTATTTTATTTTAATCAGCATGTAGAAATGATCAATTTAATTTAGCTGCCCTTTCATATGTGGTTTGCTCTTAAAAAAGAAAAGAAAAAGAGGAAAGTTGGCTAGCTAGCTCCGTCAAAAAGATGGGGTCAGCTGTAGCTTAGTAGATATAGGGTGGCCATCTGGTAATCATGTGTCAAAGTCACCTGTCCACAAGCAAAAAGATAGAATAAAAATAAATATAAGAAAAGTCTTGAAAATGGTCCAAAAATGACAAAAGAACAAAAATGAATTCCGTACAAAAACATGAATGTCTGTCCATAAGGGTAATAATAATAATAATAATAATAATACATTTTATGATGCTTCTGAATCTAAACTAAAGAGTGACAGATGCTTAGAAGTCTTAAGTATGGTCAAGGCTTTGCCAGAATAGGTCAAGCAACACCATGATGTCCCAAGAATTCAGCTTTCCATTATTAAAATTAATACTGGAGGAGGAAAACCACATTCCGTCGGTAATTGCTCTCAGAAGCCGCCTCATTTATCATCCAATGTTTATTTTGGTGCGTACATTCTGCCACGTTGCGAGGACACGGCTAATGGCTGAATGTTTACAAGTAGGGATTCACTTAGAGCAGCTAAACTGACACTTCAGCGCGTCAGCTCAACTTCAACTTAATGGCTAACCACTTTCAACCTGGCTTCCCCTATTCTGGCCTCGAAAATAGACGATCTACAAGCTGACAACGCATCCCAGCATAAGCAAATGTCTAATAGTCTATTTCCTGTATTTTGTAAATAGGGCTTAAATATAATTGAAACCATATCTTCACTAATGCTCATCATAAGATAGCACAATGTCTGTCAGCTCACTCCGAGTCTGTCTCACATTGGTGGGCTGCCTACCAATGAATGACATCATCGATGGGGATTCCAGGTTAATAGAAACCACAGCATTTCTCTTCCTGGAAAGTTAGCATGCTGAAATAGAAGCCATATTGTTTTTGCATTCATAAAATATAAATCTCACCAAACCTGCCTACCGGTGATGATGTTACCACATCCTCCCTCTGAGACACAGAAAATGTGCCATCTTATAATGAGCATTAGTTAATAGTTTTTCTAGTCAATACATTTTCTGAAGATAAGTTGATAATGGGTGATGCGCTCCTTTAAGTGGTTAAATAGAGACGCTTTTTTTCAGAAAAACCTGACAATCATCTATGTAATTAAATTAAATCATATAAGATACATGTTGAAGAAGGAAGAGCCTTGTTTGTGCTTTGAATTCTAATACTAACATGCTTTCCATTCCCTTCTCACAGATACATTGAATGTCAAGCCTTTGTGATCCTATCCTAATCCTATAACTGCTGCCGGGAGTGAAAAGTAACAAAGTACAACTTTACAAGTACTCTCATTACAGAGCAGCTTTTTGTACTTTTACTACTACATTCTACAATCAGTCATTATACTGTGGCAGATGTCCATTGTTCATACTATAAGCCAGGCATGTCAAACTCAAATACACAGGGGGCCAAAATGTAAAAAATGGTACAAGTGGAGGGCCGGGCTGGTTCAATGTTTATTAAAACGTGCAATTATTGAACCAATACCAATAACACAGCCTATTTATAATAGTATTGCACATCATTAAATGAAAGTAAAACATAAATAAAATCACTTGCAATATTTTCTCAAGGCTCTTTCAGTAAAAATTTTTTTTTAACAGGTAAACAGCTAAATATTATTTTCTGTTTAAATATGTCCCTTAATGGCAAGATAAATGCAAGAATGAAACAGCATGCATTAAAAACAAAATATGCATTAAGTTTGCTGCTCTGATCCTCACCAATCACTGTCTTTATTAATCATAATAAAATGAGAAAGTAAATTAAATCAGTGCATTCATTTTTTTAGGCAACGTTTCCTGAGTCCATTCAACTGGAGAAAATAATAATAATTCCCTTCAAAGAAAAATCTAATCAAAGTCCTTTCTGCTGCTCTATGATGCTCACTTGTCTGAGGCTGAGCCAGATACTTGGTGTCTCATATTAAGTACAAGTTCATCAATGTTTGGGGTCAGGCTCTGAGCTGAGGAAATCCTCAGGATTGAGTGAAGGTTTTCATCAGTAAGACGACTCCTATGTGAGGTTTTGTTTAGCTTCATTATAGAAAAAAGTTGTTCACAAAGGTATGTGCTGCCAAACATAGACAGCGTCCGTGCAACTTGGGTGCGCAGCTCTGGCATTGTGACGGGGATGAAACGTGCAAACTCAGCAGCGCCCACGGATTCGTATTTTGCCTTCAGTGTGTCATTACACTGGAGCTCAATCAGCTCCATTTGGAGATTTCCTGGTGCGCTTTCCACGTCAACTGAAAATGGATTGCTGAGCAGTTCAAGCCTGCTTTTTTGGGCTTCAAAGTCGGAAAATCGCCGCCTGAAGTCGGCACCAAGTATGACAAGCTTGTCAGCAAACTGTGTACTCGGGAACACAACGGTAGGCTCAGTAGGCTGATTAGAGATCAGCTCGTTCATGGTCTTGCAGCACGGAAAATGGTCAAAGTTATTTTTCCGCATCTGCGTCTCCCACAGGCTTAGCTTGATTTTAAATGCCTTCACAGTAGCATACATGTCAGAGATAATGCGGCCCCGCCCCTGCAGCTGCAGGTTCAATTCATTCAGATGGCTACTGATGTCGCACAGAAATGCCACTTCACACAGGAATGTATTATCTCGGAGCTCTGTAGTGTCTTTCCCTTTGCTTTCCATGAACTGACAGATCTCCTCACGCAACTCGAAGCACCTTTTCAACACTTTTCCCTGGCTTAGCCACCGCACCTCTGTGTGATAGGGCAAGTCACCATACTCGGAATCTATCTCCTCCAGAAACGTCTTGAACTGGCGGTGGTTTAAACCTTTGGCTCTAATGAAGTTAACTGCTCGTGTTATGGTGCTCATTACATTTGCCATTTTCAAAGCTTTGCCACACAACGACTCCTGGTGTATGATGCAGTGATAAGATATCAGCTCACCCGTGCCGTCTTCTTCCTTTTTTCTCTCCCGCATTCTTGCCACCAAGCCGCTCTTATGACCGCACATTGCGGGTGCTCCGTCTGTTGTCATTCCCACAAGTTTATCCCATCCCAGCTCCATGTCATTTACACACCCGGATACGTGTTCATACAGATCTTTTCCTGTAGTTGTGCCATGCATCGAACGTAATCCCAAAAACTCTTCTGTCACACACAGGCTTGAGTCCACTCCACGGATGAAAATGGACAGCTGAGCAATGTCCGATGTATCGGTGCTCTCATCCACAGCAAGGGAATATGCAATGAAATCTTTTCCTTTTCCCACAAGCTGTTGTTTAAGATTAGTGGAAAGCTTGTTTACACGGTCAGCAACTGTGTTTCTGCTCAGACTCACATTTGAAAATAGCTGCTTTTTTTCTGGGCACACAACGTCACAAACTTTGAGCATGCAGTTCTTAACAAAGTCTCCCTCTGTAAATGGCCGGGCTGATTTTGCAACCTCTTCTGCCACAATAAAACTGGCCTTGACAGCAGCCTCGCTTTGTGATTTGGCTTTTGTGAACATAGCCTGCTGGGACTTCAGATTTCTTTTTAATTCTTGTACCTTCTGTAGCTTTTGTTCTGTGTCCATATTCTTGTATTTGTCTGGGTGTTTCGGTGATAATTCATAGTGCCTTTTTAAGTTATATTCTTTCATTACAGCCACGCTGTCTCCACACACAAGACACACAGGTTTCCCGTTTACTTCGGTGAACATGTATTGTGCCTCCCACCTGTCTTGAAACCCCCTGTTTTCAGCGTCTACCTTTCGTTTTGCCATTTTGGGAGAGACGGAGATGAAATTATATCCACAGGCTTAGCTACTGTTTGACTGCATGTGCTGACTTTAGTATTGAAGTGAAGAGAAGACGCGGGGTCGCGCTCGCTCACGGGCACTCGATACGCGCCAATCATAGGCGCCAATGCACTCGCAGTGCATTTTGGGACTTGTAGTATTATGGTGCTACGGGCACATAATGCTGCGGGCCGCTTTTAATAGTAATTAAATAATATCCCGCGGGCCAGTGAGAACTCCTTCACGGGCCTGATCTGGCCCGCGGGCCGTGACTTTGACACATATGCTATAAGCCTAGGTTGCCGGGTGAAAAAACTTGTGAAAGTCTGCTGGTCTGTGGCCGTGGTGCAGCTTGTCAAACAGTAGCAGCTCAGCTCATGGTTGGGGTGGCTGGTGATCCTATGGGCTTTACTGATACAACCATCTGTGTTCGCATCCTGCATGGAGGGAAACGCATCCACTGATGCTTTGGGATGTCCATACACCACACTGTCAGTGTTTGCAGTTGAAGTTCCCATACCAGGCAGGCAGTGCCAGTGATGCATCCATCCCGTCATGATATTCTCAAAGGTGTGTCTGTATAGGAGACCTTGTTGGGCCAAACTTCTTCGGAAGTGAAAGGGGCATTGCTGGGCTTTCATTTCCCACCATATGTGGCTAGGCTCAATTCATGTGCTCTATGCACACGCCATTTTGGAAAGAACTTGGGCCCCTTCCCTATACTTCCTTCCTTCCTTCACAGGTGTTACCGATGATACTAATGAAGGCTCTGTTCCATTCTGGTCAAGCAGTCAGGGTGCTGCTCACTGTGTGTATTGGCTCACTGGAAACATTCTGCTACCCCAGTGGGTCTCACAGTGTCCTTGAGTGGGTTCCTCCAAATGGCCCCGGGGGCCGTACGGGTGTGTAACTCTGACAGTGTTTAAATGGACACTCTCAGGGTTATGGGGGTCCTTGATATTAAAATGTTTCAGAACCATTGTACACTAAATGGTACAGAGCCTTCATTAGTATCATCAGTAACACCTGTGAAGGAAGTAGGGAAGCCGCCCGTAAGTAGGAAGACTTATTCTGTGTGTGCATATAGCCGATTCAGTTGTATGGGAGTGAGGCAACAAGATACCAGTCGTTTAAGCATGTTACCGTCATTGTTATGACGACAAAGGCTTGAAGCAGTGATGATGGGACTACTCCCTTATGGCCATGAACACACTAGCCAGCTGCAGCATCACCACACACGCTCTACGCTCTAATCACTCACCCGGAGGTGTTGGCACACTTCAACGACCTCTGCACATCATCCTCTACGCTGGTCGTATCTACGGAGGTGGATCGAGGCTCCCCCCCAGGAGGTTGGTAACCTCGTGTTCATAACCTCGAAACAAGCATCAAAAGCATTCAAGTTCGTAGATGTTCGCTTTGCATCTGGGCCTCGCTCTGAAGCCTTACAAACGACATGGATCATTTCCGCTTACTGTAGCCATGACTCAATCCTCTGGTTGCATTCGCGTTGGGCTGCCTTGATCGCTCTGTCGGGATCATTTTTTATGTCTTTCAGTTGTTCAATGTGATTCAAATGGAATATCCGGCCTTATCATCTGGAGACAACAAGTAAATGCCAGTGAAATGGAGCGGTAATGATCGGCAGGGCGTATTCATAATTCATATTGAACATTGGACCTTCGCATGCGGTGACCAGCTAACCACATCATCAATGCCAGGCAGAAACATATTGTATGATGAAAACAGTTACTTTCCAGAAATTGGTGTTCCAAGGATCCAACGTAGTTATTTTTTTGTCACAAGCCTTTAATACTTGTTAACATTGCATGTTTAAGCAATAGTGAAAATATCACATTTACACTTTCACAACACGTGACATCACACACATTACGTGTATTTCTTTTTGCTACATTTGCGTGACACTGAAATATATAAAGTTGTGGATTCATTAATGAAAAAACAAGATGAAGGTTTATGTCTAGCTGACAGTGACATACCGTATACTCAGCTACTTTTGCACTTCAACAAAAGCCCTCTTACTTCTACTTTAGTATAAGGCAAGTAACCGTATATACTTCTGCTTGAGTAGGTCAAGTCTACGCCAGTCGTTTGCCCAGTGAACTTGTAGATCAGTTATTTTTGGTACTTCTTAAACATTTGTTTTCAAATTTTTGGAATTTCTTAGATGATGAAGGGACCCATAAAATATTGTCTGTGACCCACAAATTAGTCCCAACCCAGTTTTTGGGAAGCAGCTCTCTAGACTAGACCAGTAGTTTTCAACCTTTTTTGTGCCCAAGGTGCACCAAATGACAAGTCAATATCTAAAAGGTACAGCTGTAAGTCTGTCATAGTAAAAGATCTACAAGCTCAGAGTCACAACCCGTGACGGGTTATTGTGATGCAAGATGGTGTGAGCTTAATAGGTCTGCGATTTTCTTTTTCTTTTTTGTGAAAACGAAATAATATATATTATTATTATAAAACAAATTTGCCTCTGTATTGGGACACCTCCACCTGGATGCAAACAAACTTTCTAAAGCTCAATTGCAATAAGTCTGAAATTCTCATGATTGGCCCCGACTCCCTCACCCACTCCTCTCATGATTTCTCCCTCACTATTGATGGCTCCACTGTCACCCCCTCCACCCGAGTCCGCAACCTCTGTGTCATCCTTGACCCCAAGCTCTCCTTCCAGCCCCATGTCAACCAGATCACCAAAACTGCCCCATGCTATCCAACACTGCCGCTGAGACACTCATTCATGCCTTCATCACATCCAGACTCGACTACTGCAATAGCCTCCTGTATGGCGTCACCACCAAGGTTCTCAAAAAAACTACAGTATGTTTAAAACTCTGCCGCAGGGACCACATCACACCTGTCCTCCGTGAACTGCACTGTCTCCCAGTCAAATTCAGAATTGACTTCAAAATACTTCACCTACAAAGCCCTCAACAACCAGGCCCCCCTCTACCTCTCTGAACTCATCCAACGCCATGCCCCACCCGCTCCCTCAGTTCAAGCACTTTGACATGTTCAAAAGCACACTCAAAACACATCTTTTCAGAATTGCTTTTCCCACATAATCCCCCTCCTTGTCTGCCTACCTTGTTTCTAGTTTTTAACCTTTTAACTTTTTAACTTTTTCTAATGAAACTGTTTATATAAAAAAAAATCTGTAAAGAGACTTTGGGTACCTTGAAAAGCGCTATATATATTATAAATTGTATGTATTATTATTACTGGTACTGATATAGTAAAAACAAACAAACAAAAACAAAGGCACACTTGGACTTGTCTCCCGTTTGGGAACGACTGCTTTCGATATCTTTCCACCCCTGAGAATCAATGGGGGCAAAGAAAACAAACTGTTGAGACACAACAACAGTAGCTTGTGACCATGTTGAACCAATTAAGCTTCAAAAACCCCACTAATCAAAGTTTTGGCCTCAAAATGCATTTCTCCACAAATAAGCTTGATTGGAGTGCAGATCTGACGAGAAGCGGATTGATGAGGTTACTGTGAGTTTATACTGACTGAGTTCAGAACACAGCAAGCACATCCACTCCCTCTGTGAAGTTGCAGTATTTATGTACACACACAACTATCAAACTGAATCAAAAAAGTTTAAAATTCTCTGTGCGCGCACACACAAAAGGCACACAGTCTGTCTCTCTCGTTACTATAGTGACTAAGGTAATGCTATGGAGATGAGGTATAGATAGAATCATGGTACGAAAACCATCGTACTTAGTTACTTTTTTACTTAATCCAGAGATTGCCTATGCTATCCAAGATTATGTCACATGCTGCTTAATGAAATGAATAGCGTGTGTGTGTGTGCGTATTTTTTTTATTGTTGACAATATTAAGATCTCAGTTATTACGTCAAAAATCCTGAGGGGCTTCATGTTTCTGAATGAACCAAAGGTTTGCTTGTAGTTAGTGTAGATATTTGTTCCTACTGGAAAATGAGTACTGTACTCACCAGTGGTGTAATGAATTGTGAAAAAATGATACTGAATAAACATCCACGCAAAGATGCGTATTATTAGGAAGCTTGACATGAGAAGGTACAGTACAGTACGTTTCTACATATTCTGTGGGGCGGCAGTGGCTCAGGGGTAGAGTGGCCTGTAGAATAGCCGAATAGTCTCCCCCAGAGTTAGTGTCGAAGTGTCCTTGAGCAAGACTGTGAACACTTGATTGCTCCCGATGTGCAGGTTGGTGCCTTGCATGGTTTCCTCCGCCATCGGTGTATGAATGTGCGTGTGAATGGGTGAATGTAATGCATAATCTATGTAAAGCATTTTGGATAAAAGCGCTATACTGTAAATGCACCATTTATTATGCAGGTTTACAGTGTGCTTTGGTAGCAGTCACTAGCAGAGGAACACTATCTGTTCTTCTTACACTCCGTTTAATAGTCCGAGTCCAGCGCAATTTCATGAAAACAATAATTTTCATTTTTCATGCATTTATATTGTTGAATTCTAAAAAAAACTAATCTAATACTTTAGATACGAATTCACTGCTTTATTGTCCATTACATTTATATGACAACATTCAAATGTAATCTGCTTGTTCGATGCACCTTTCCACTGCTGCAAGTCATTATGAATTAATGTGCCGATAGATTTCTCCAAATAACTTAGCGTCCCAGTCTCCATGGACGCTGATACTGTTCATGCTGCTCCAGTTTTATCAGTCCTCTCCTCCTCCAGTGGCTGTATAGTATACACTTGCCTTGTGGCAGTGTTGATTTTGACAGCAAATTTTAGTCAGTCATTTGAATAAAATTAAATGTTGTTTTAGTCATATTTTAGTCACCTGAAATGTTTTAGTGTTAGTCTAGTTTTAGACTAACATGTGTTTTGGCGGGCCTTGATGGCGAGTAATGCCTGATTTTACACTTGGTTGCATGCTGTATTTATTTCGTTTTTGTCAGTGAAAAAAGGTTAGACGAACATTTTTCATCATAGTTTTAGTTGACAAAATCAACAGTTGCCTTGTGGGCACTGATCTGCTTTTTGGCCTCCCTTGTAGTCCCACCAATTAATGTCACTATATAAACCCCAAAAGAGGTAAAAACCTTCTCACATCAGGTTTCCTTTGCACACTGTAAATATCCACCTTTGTATCGATTTTTGCACAGTGTAATTTGTATACATTACGTACACACCCTCGACACATATGGACCCGGAAGAGCTGAAATATTATGGTAATAATATTCTTTTAATCACTGTGCAGCTGTTTGCGATTAGATCTGGAATGGACTGGACCATTGTGTAAACACAGACGTCTGGGCTCTCTTGCTCTCCTTCTCACCTTCTCTCCATCACTCTCCACATGCTCGTTATCCCGGCCATTTCTATTTAACTCTCTCCCATTTCCTCCAAACTCCCTTTCTTTCTGCCCTCTCCCCCAGTCACCCGCCGGAAACCACTTCCTGTCCATCTCTCAGTCACACACACACCAGTGGTGGAAAAAGTACTCAAATGTTTTACTTAAGCAAAAGTATCAGTACTTCAATGTACTGTAGTAACTATTCCGTTACAAGTAAAAGTACAGAATTAAAAATGTACAAAAGAATTGCCAAAGTGTACTTAAAGTACCACAAGTAGAAAGTACTGACTAACTGTGCAGAATGTGCCATTTCAACATTTCAAATGTATACAGTTTTGGGGTTTTTTAATAGCAGATCTACAAGCTAACAATGGCATATAGTGACGCATTGTGAGCTTGTAGATCTGCTATTTTCAAATGGCCGATATGTATTGTGCTGAAGTGTTTAATGTATGTCTTGTAGTTGTAATAATAATCAAAGTAGATACTTACTAAGGTTTTCAAATAATTTTAGTACAAATACCTCAGAATTGCACTTAAGTACAGTACTTAAGTAAATATACTTAGTTACTTTATACCACTGCTCTTCACCCCCCACACACATCTTCATAATGAGAAGATTGTAACGAGAAATACAGAGGGAATGAGAAAAATGGAAAGACAGAGTGAGAAACTCTAAAAGAGACACAAATAAGCAAAAAAAACCAAAACAAAAGACTGTTAGTGAGGGATTTCCCCCCTTTGTTCATCAGGAGAAAGCTCGGGCGAATTGCTTAATTCTTGAAAGTCCTCCATTATGCAGAGCAGTGATGTCACAGGGACACACATATCACTACTGAAACTCTGTGAACCACAGCCACCACTGTGAGAACAGAACACCACAGCCCACACCCCACAGCCTTGACTGACATTGCAACAAACAGAAAAACACAGCATGTAACATATATATGCTGCACGATGCTGCATCGTGATGCAAAATGCTGTTCTTAAGGCTAATTTCTCAAAGTTTAAACTGATATGATCTACACTCTTCCTGGAAATACAGGAGTTACTGTACTTACACCTCATGTATAGGCTGAAGTATAGTATAGGCTCTCCATGACGTTTGGTTTCACACATTTGGTTGGGGTGAAGGCTGACATGGCCTCTACTGTTTTATTATTATTTTTAAATAGAAAATGAGTATAGTGTAATTTCCCCCACACCGACCGTGCAATCAGTGAAATGACTTTTCTTTTCTTCAATCGAATGTCTTAATGTTAGCTTAACTCAACAATTTTCTGTTGCCTTCATATATTTGGCTGCACAAACAATTCATACTAACAGACATGCCTCATTTTCAATTGACTGCAAACTGGCGAACTGTGTCAGTGCAGTAGATGTTAGAACCAACTATCACAACTCAGGCCAGAAAATACAATGGACTTAAACTTGCCTTTTGGACGAGTGCATGGCGTTTTCACGAACACGCTTCTCATCTCTAATTCCAAACTAACTACTAAAACAATATAGCTACTACAGTAGAAGTCTGCTGGTTTACCAGGTTCCAGACAGCAAAGTGTAATTAAATCTCTTCACATTCTCATTGCATACAGTACAGTGCGTATATGTAGGTCATGCTGCCTCTGGTAGACAACTTAATGCTCTGCACTGCTCTGCCCACAGCATGGCTCAAACCTATACTGAAAATAAATGTGTTGTATCAAGGCTGCTCATGACACATCTGCTCATGATGGGGGGCAGTGACTCGGGGTTAGAGTGGTCGGTAGAGGGTTTCTCCAGAGTTAGTGTCGAAATGTCCTGCACAATCTATGTAAAGCTGTATGAATGTGTGTGTGTGTGTGTGTGTGTGTGTGTGTGTGTGTGTGTGTGTGTGTGTGTGTGTGTGTGTGTGCGCGTGCGCGTGTGTGTGTGTGTGTGTGTGTGTGTGTGTGTGTGTGAGAATGGAGGGGTGAATGTATTGCACAATCTATATAAAGCACTTTGGATAAAAGCGCTATATACTGTAAATGCACCATTTACCATGGGCTAAAGATACACACCGTTAGTTGTTACATCCCCACCAAAGAGGACCAGGTGTTATTTTGTGCAAAAATGCATTATTGACTATTTCCCCTACCATATAAGCCATCAATGGTGCATTGGGTTTTAGTGCTAATTAGCTTATTTCCATCGAAATAAGTAGTAAAGTGTGCTGCTTGGGATATTATTTACTTCATAAAGAG
This sequence comes from Protomyctophum bolini, assembly GCF_963924005.1. Taxonomy (NCBI): domain Eukaryota; kingdom Metazoa; phylum Chordata; class Actinopteri; order Myctophiformes; family Myctophidae; genus Protomyctophum; species Protomyctophum bolini. The sequence goes on along the minus strand of NC_137885.1, from coordinate 18,247,773 downwards.
AGGATATATACAAATCGACTATTTGAATAGTTCTAATGCAAAAACACTCGCCAATGATTTTCATATGTTTGGTTTTTTAGGCTATTTGTCACGCAGCTGTTGAAGACCATCCGGTTGACCACCTGAGGAGGATGCAAAAATTGGGTGCATGTGTTTGGTCTGACGTACTAACAGTTCTACAGTCATCAGTCATGAGTCCAACACCCTACCCAAAACCCAACCTCACAGGAAGCCAGGGGGTAGTTGTAACCTGCCACGCAAGTCAGGAGCCACGGGTGAGTTGTAACCCGCAGCACGGGTTAGTTGCAACCGGCAGCGCATGTCGGGAGCGACAGTGTTGTCAAACACAGTATGTCTAAGCATCGTATGCCCCCTGCGAAGATTGATGCGATGAGGTCGGGGTATTACTTTCAGCGATGGAGTAAGTCGGCGTCAAAGGGCAGAGCCTTACTACAACAGCATAGTGTCACGTTAGAATAACACTGTTTCCAAAGGTTCTTGGCATGCCTGAATGTGCATAATTCTACAGCTATGAAAACACAGATATGGAATATCTCCCTTGTGACTCATATGTGGAGTATTGCGTCATTTTAAGAGATAGGTTAAAAAGGTCAGAAAGTAATGACAGATATATGTATTTGAACTAGAACAGAATGTAGCCTATCCTCTCAGTGTCTGTCGGTATAATTTGTGTCACAATTTCTGTGTCAGAAAATGTACTCGAATGACAACGGCGCGTGTCTATTCCACAGCTGACTGGATGAAATGTGATGAGAGTGTGTGTGTGTGTGTGTGTGTGTGTGTGTGTGTGTGTGTGTGTGTGTGTGTGTGTGTGTGTGTGTGTGTGTGTGTGAGACGTACAGGGTACGCAATGTGACTGGTTTGGAATTCCCACGCTCGGAACACACACGTGTGTGTGTACGTACAGTATGTATGAGTTGGTTTTTCAGTATCTGTATGTTTGTGTCAGTTCTCCACAAATAACATAAATATTAGCCAAAATGTCAACTCCAGGTTAAGATATTTGATGTTTGGGACCAAAGTGGAGGTGGATAAAGGGGACGGATGGACACAGACAGACCATAGGCCTGTTGCTAGAAAGAAATGTCATGCCATGAGGTGCGATCGTAACCCAATTGGGACTGAGGCAGAATACGCCTTCCAAATCCTAAACTTTCTGAAATACTTCAAATTTGTTTCCCCTAGAAATGTTAAATGAGTTAACCTCTCTTCTTCCCTTTCTGTTTTCTTGTTATTAAACGATGGGAACTATGTATAAAAAAGACGATTCTGAATCTGTCCGAGAAGTCGAAAAAAAGTATATATCTAACTAGCGTAGCGCAGAGACAGAGAGAAAGTGTGGGAGTAATTAGAGGTCAGCGATAGTTTAAGTGACGCTGTACTGAAACTCTGTGAATGTGTTCAGGCCTGCCTTGGAGGATGCAGAGAATGGTGAGCAGGCGAGAGAGGATGAGAAACGAGGATGTGCCACATAAGAAAGGTGACACATAACACACACACACACAACACCACATGCAAGCTCTCCTGCACATATGCGCCTTTGTACTTCGTACATTTGAAAACCTTTGCCCGACTATCATGGAAGACAAAGTCAGCAAGTTGAAGTTCCACAGGAAACCGACATGACATACTGTAAAGTTTTTTTAACTAACAGTGGGGCGAGATCTATAAATGCTTACATCTCTGAGTCACGGACTGATGAAGTTGCAACATTCGTTTTCTGAGTGTGTTATCATCAGTCGGCATTTAGAGCGGCTCCACAGTCTTTAATTACGCCTACAGCCTAGGGGTCTTTAATTTCATCCTCTGTGTGCCCAGAAGGCTTTACAATGGTTCGTCTTCATTCTATGCCAAGCATGCCAAGAACATGTTTCAGCTCCTGGATATGTTGGATAACTTCATTATCAACCTTGGCCAAATGTCACCACTTCCTGTATCTGTTCTTTTTAAATTAAAAGTAATTTTTATACACAGTCAAGCCATACATAAGGTTTTGACTAGGTGTCTTGTTTTACTTTTAAATTCAACTTTTATTGCCTGCACGTTTGCCATGTACAGTACACCACAAATCACATTTTTAGAAGTTAAATTATCAGACTTAATTTAAGATTGACAATGTAAAAGCTGATACAAATGGAGACTTTTGTACTTTTGGATCAACTTTAGTTAAATACTTAATAAGTGTTGCCCTCCTTTTCTCTAATATCATGTCATACCTTTACAATTTCAAAGGAAATTGCTAAATATATAGCTATAGCCAGTGTGTAGCTCTTTTCTCTCTTGTTTTTCACCTTGCCCTACTGTGTCTCTCAATGATGTGATGTTTTTGTGCATCCGTCACCATTTACATGAATGCCTAACAACTACAGGACGTGGTTACCGGTATAGGCAGACGCACGCGCACACGCACACACACAAACTGTCAGCACTTATAATTTAATCTCTGACAATTTGTACTACTAATATAGCAGTAACGTCTGGATCACTCATCACCATCTCATCAGGAACATTTATCCGATAAGTTGTGCATCAATTTAAGTAAGGTCATTTGACTTGGTATCTATCAACAGCATAATATGTAAGGGATAATCTCTGGCTAGGTGGTCATTGCTGGGAGATAAATTCAGATAATTCACAGACAGTTCACCTGACATTACCCAGACATTATCCCGCTTCACGGCTACTCAATGTACAAATTAATAAATTGACCCAAAAGTGACAACAAAACAAAGTAATGAAAGTATTCCAAGTTGGCCCCGCAGGGCGCAACGCGTCGCCTCGGAAACAAGGAAGAGAGTGTTGATCAAGCCGTGTAATACATAATAATAACTGAGATATTATAGAACTTTATATAAAGGGGAAATTGTGACATTGCAGTAGCCAGCAACAAATCGATAGTCAGCACCAACAGGTAAGATTTCACAAGCATATTAGCGCTGATTCAAACTATCTGAAAACTAAAATTAAATTTGACAGTAGTCATCAAGTTAAGTACGTGCCATTTCACACCGATACATGCAAAGGTCAATGCTTTTGAGTTTGAATGCTGCTAATCATGCGATAGATTTTTTCTTTTTTTTGCATCCTTCCACAAATGACACATAACAGCTATTTGTAGATGAAGTTCGTTGTGTATGGTTTCACTATCACCACACACAAGGACCAGTTCACCATCTACTGATATACGCGCAGTGTGAGCACGTTTAGGCCATTTGTGAATTTAGCCGCCCTCCGTCTATGGAAGGCTGGTGAGTTGCGGGCACGCCGGCACGCAGAACCAAATTCTAGGAGGCGAAACACAAAACTGATGATTGTGTTAACATTTTGAAAAATGGTACATGCAATGAGTAAATAAGAAAAGTTATGCAGAAAGGAAGCGCCCTCTATCTGTTCATAATCATCATAATCACAGCCTCCTGGGTTTAAATCTGGCTCATGACTTTTGTTGCACCACCCCCCCCCCCCCCCCCCCCAAAAAAAAAACCCAAAACAAAACAAATTAAGCTTCCATTCCTTTCTGCTCTACCTGCATCGAGTGATATCAGGATATAGAATTAGATTTTTTTGGAGATTCTGACTTTCAATTGTACACACATTTTGTTTTGCTTGCATTGTTCCACTTGCTTTGGCAATGTAAACGTATGTTTTGTCATGCCAATAAAGCCCTTTGAATTGAAAATTTAATTGAGTAGGGGGGTGGTGGGGGGCAGAAAGCTCCATGACAATGACAAACAAAAACAAATAAAAAAGCAGAGCTGTGAGGATAATCTGACAGCATGCCGTTTATCCATTGTCATGGATACAGCTTGTGTTTAGTCGACAATGAAGCTTTTATTTATTTTTTTGTGTGGGTAATGCAAATGCTATTCAGTCTCTTAAACTGAAGCCCCCTACCCGCGCCCCCCACACACACACACACACACACACCCTAGTTAATTTCCAAGACCTGTGGTATTAGTAGGGATTTCTGTGGTTGTGTGTCGTCATCATTAACGGAACGGCTGTGTGCGTGCCTACGTGTGTGTGTGTGTGTGTGTTCATGTGTGTCATGTGTGTTCGTGTCATGTGTGTGTGTGTGTGTGTGTGTGTGTGTGTGTGTGTGTGTGAGACAGGGTACGCAATGTGACTGGTTTGGAATTCCCACGCTCGGATTATGTCTAACGGAAGCACGACCACGTTATTTATCTATTATCTCTGGTATGAAACCATAATGGCTGGCAGAGACTTTTCTGAAGATACGGAGGCTTTGTTTGTGACTACTGTGGTGGACAAAAATAACTCAATCTCAGTACTGTCAAATATGGATTCAGCGATACGGAATTTACCGCCGATACCAATACTTACAATATAATTTAGCCGATAGCCGATGGCCGGTACTGATACCGATATATACGCTTCTTTAGTTTTTGTTGTTTTTATTTCCCCCTCTTGTGCCATGCAGGAAACAAATGCAATCTACAACTTGGTAGGCTGCAGATAACCAACATAGCCAACACAAAATGGATGCTTATCAACAACAGATAAATATCAGCTACTGCCATCGGTTAATGTCAGTTTTATTTGCTGATACCAAAATTGACCCATAGCGGCAAATATCGGCCGATACCGATTTGACCACAACTTTGACAGAACAACTTTCAGTATAGAGCAATATTTAATATTATTCAACTAGGCTACAAGTAAAAGTAGCTTGGTTCAATTTGTAATTGAGTTTAAGTACTGGACTAACTTTCTTTGAAAAAATACTTCAAGATATATAGATAAGTACATTTAATAACTAATGCAAATATATAGGGCTTAAAAAGTGGTTAATTCATAAGGTACTTTTTTCCCCTTCCTAGAAAAATTGGTGGTGGAATCAAACAATATACAATATATTCGTCTTTGAATGTTGATGTAGTCAGTGGATCTAACATAATATGTATCCAAAAATACAGTACTCAAGTAAATGTACACTCCAGTAGTTACTAGAAACATTGTTTGCCTGTAGTCCACGCATACTTTCTGGCAGTATTTTGATGCTCATACCTACAGTAAAGGCTTTGGCACAATCTCTGTTTGTGTTTTTCATCACTTTTCCCTTGATCCATTCTCTCCACTGTTCCGTTCACTGCATATCTGCTCTTCTTCGCCGTGTTGCTTTGTTCGTTTTATCCGTATAATATTTCCAAATGGTGAAAGATGGACTAATCTCTCCCACATGCACCGCTCTCGTCTCAATCCGTTACAGTTTAACCCTGTGTGCATCTGTCCTTCTGCACTGTCTGTCTGTGAACGTATACATGTGTTTCAAAACTTCCTGTGTGTGCTCGCGCACGTGCATGCATGCATGTGTGTGCGTGCGTGGATGTGTGTGTGTGCGTGCCTGTGTCAGACGTGTTTGAAGACGTGTGAGTTCTGTCAGTATTTTTGTCTTTGACTGTTGCCTTGTTTGGACAGTGCTCTTTCATGTGTATGACCTGAAGACAGACAAATTGACCAGACACACACACACCTTCTGTTATGATAGATGTTGTGTGCCTCTCTACACTGTGCCCCTCAACTGTTAATGGTTCCCTTTATCTGCCAGTGGTGTGATGTCAGCCCATCACAATGCTGTGTGTGTGTGTGTGTGTGTGTGTGTGTGTGTGTGTGTGTGTGTGTGTGTGTGTGTGTGAAGAAATTGCATTATGCTTTTGTTCATGTCTCTGGGAATCAGATGCCCTCTGTGTAGCCTATGTAATACTGTATGCAGTGTGTGTCCTAGCAGTGCACATGAGTAGAGTAACAAGTGCCTGGATAAAATAGCAAGCAAGTATGCACGCACGCACGCACCCATTCATTCTGCATGTTTCATGCTGTTGTGGTAGTTAAGAGTATAGAGCAGCCAGGTTGATACTGAGAAACTGGAAGAGCCCAGCTACAGACCGGACCCACCTTATGACTGAAACTGCATCGTTTGAACTTCGAATACTCAATTGCCAGGAGGAACAATGTCAAAGGAAAGTTCCATGACATATGGGTCTACTTTTATTTGTATATTAAAGGATGGTTGCATTAACAATTTGTATTTGTAATACATTACAGATGATATAATCACTATTGTCAACAACAGAATGTGTAGATGGGGTATTTTGGTGTACTTTTTGACTGCTAGTTGTGTTTTGTTTTTGGTTGTTTTTTCTTGTCTTTTTCTTTTGTGTACAGTAAGTCATGTGTATTTTGTATGCTTAATTGACTTGTATGCTTAATTGGCTGGTAATCCAGTCACACCGAACCGACGGCCTTTACTGCATGTCTTCCCCCCATCTCTCTCCCCATTCCTGTCAGCCTATGTGAGTCGCTCCATAAAAAATATAAAATAAAGGTGAAAGCCACAAAAAAACATTTAGAAAAAACTTTGATGACAAAAAAAAATAAAGAGTATAGAAGTGGACCCTCTTATGTCGTTAAAAAAATAATCACACTGAGGGGCACTCTGATCGTCATAAATCATCATACAGTACATCATCACATTCCGTGCTCAGCCAATCAAATCATCACTATGTGGTACGCACAAACAAACACACAAAAGTGGCCAATCAAATTATCACAAATGTGGTAGAGACACACAAAGATGGGCATAGGAGAGGCTAGCGCCCCTCAAAAAAAGAGTAGCACATTGGATCGATAAAATGAAAGCTTATGAGATTCAAGAGGCGTTGGCTCTTAAAACATCCACCCACAAACACAATCTGCCATAAGTCATTCTTATGACCGTCTGTGGGCAGGCAGTCCAATCGATGCGAGTGCCGTCCGGCCTAAATGCATCATGACATTCTGCACCTTATAGACAAAACAATGAACTTACACTACTGAGAATATTTTCTAGGTTTTTCTAGTAAACATTTGCGTAGGTCTACGTACGTACAGTAGCCTACTTAGTATTAAAGAACATAAAGAGACACCGTCTGTGCGTGTGTCTCTGCCTCGTCTTGTCTGCCCGGAGTTCATCTTTGGGCTGAAAGTGTTTTACATCATAGATCCTCATAGACTGGCCCCATGAAGTCAGAGATCATCCACATGGGAGCCACGCCGTTATTAGACTGTGTTGTTCACATTTGTTTATCGTTCTTGAAACGTAATTAATATTATACTCCACTGACTTGGATTAGCATTCCAAACGGAAGGTCAAAATGGGTTGGCCCAAAATATGGAGATGTCATCACAGTACTGATGTCATTGATGACACATCAAAGACCATCTTGTTCTGTCATTTTGTTGACTCCTGTTGATCTCACTGAAGGCCTATTCATACTCGCAGTTTTATCACCTTAACAACTGGATGTAGGAATAGGCCTTAATGTGACCGTCTGGATCAACTTAAGGCCTATTCATAGTCCAGTTGTTGGTGAAGAGGTGACCGTGACCACCGGAAACTACAACATGATGTCACGCCGCAGTGGTCACCATGCACTCACACTACACATCGCTCCGTTTTTACTAACCACCGAAACAGTGGTCACCTCTACACCAAAAAATGGACTAATATAAATAGGCCTTTAATCCACCTTGTGGTCTTTCGCGTGGCCCAGAACCTTCTTCCTCTGCCGCAACATGTGGAGGTAAAGCCGCGGAAACAGAGGGACGTAGGAGGCCATGGTGACGAGGAGGAACGAGTGGTAGTTGAAGGAGACGTCGAAGTACTCGGCAGGCAGAGCGACCGAGTACAGGCCCGTCTTCTGCACGTACGGCAGTGCTCTGTACATGGTCAGCAGCTCCCCCGCCACCCCCACGGGATACAGCACGACGAACAGGGAGTACCTGGCCCATTTGAGGAGGCCCGGCACGCGGCCGACCAAGCTGAACGTGTAGAAGGAGTAGCGGATGACCTCCGTGACGGTCCACGCCGTCAGAAACATCAACACGCTGGCCTCGCCCTGCACCTCCCCGACGCTGTGCGTCACGGCCCAGGTGACGAAGACCCGCGACGCCACCTGCGCGCAGGTCAGCGCCACGGAGGACGGCACGATCCCTACAGCCGAGTGCAATATCTCCAAAACGGCCGCGGTCTGAAAGACCTTCAGTGGCGTCTCTACGGAGTGATAGTATCCGCCGTGGTAGCTGCGTGTGGCTAGGTAGCCCCTGACCAGGACCATGGCTATCGTCAACCACCCAACTGTCATGAGGATGTTATAGAGGACCAGATAGGCTTTTGTCAGAGAACCTGGTCCCCTCTTCTTCGGGGGCAGATCACGGTACGTGGCTGTTGTCTTGGTATACATAGGGGAACGCATCTCGACACTAAGAGGTTTTGACCTTACTGATGGACGCCACTGTTCCATTTATTATTTACTTACAAAGGCTTCCCATTGTTACGTCATTTAATGATGTCACCCTTCCAACACGATCTGATTGGACAATGGTCAGTCAGACCTGATTCAACCAGAGTTCGTTAGCCAGCATTAAGTACAGCTAGGTCTAGAACAAAAAACTCAATGTTTTATGGCTGGGGACCCCGGAAATGCTTTGGCCATGTCTCGCAACCCTCGCCTCTCCCCACTCCCAATACAAATTGACCGCTACAATAATCATAATGGAGAAAATACATAAATAAATAAATAAATGACTGAAACCAGATATAATCATTATGGAAAGTTTACATAGTACACATAGTACGTGCATAAACTCTTAATTTACATTTTCCAGCCATTCAGTTGCAAAAAATGTAAAAACAACCCCCAGGTTGAGAACACTTAATTGGTCTAGAAGAGGGTCTTGTCTGTCCGTCCACAGCTAATCTTGCAAACGACTTGGCCACATTTCACACACACACACACACACACACACACACACACACACACACACACACACACACACACACACACACACACACACACACACACACACACACACACACACACACACACACACACACACACACACACACACACACACACACACACACACACCTCAAACGCTGAATATGGTATGAAAGGTGCAAATGTGTATTATTATTATTTAAATAAAGAGATAGTAAGAAAGAAGAGAGGGGGTCAGAAGACAGGAAATGAGAAACTACTCTAATGTTGATATAATCTTTATTCAACTAGGCAGATTGATTGCGAACAAATTGTTACTAACGATGATGGACTGGTGAAAGCCCAGGGGCTTAGAGAGAGAGAGAGAGAGAGAGAGAGAGAGAGAGAGAGAGAGAGAGAGAGAGAGAGAGAGAGAGAGAGAGAGAAGAAAGACAGAAGGGTCAGAGATCTGATTAGCAGAGATCTGATTAGCAGAGAGCTGAGTCTCGACTTGAACGGTCTCATCAACGTCTTCTACCTGTGATCTAATCTTCAGTACAGGAGCCAGCAAGCCAGCCAACCAGCTTCATGCCATGCACACAGACAAGCCTCCACCTCTGTATAGGAGTGTGTTTTATGTTCATTATTAATTCATATAATATCACCTTTTAAGATTTCAATATGATTCTGTTAGTATAGCTCTCCATGCAAAATAATAATCTGATGCTATCCAGATTTCACTTGTATAGGCTATAGAGGGATATCTATCACTGTCACCATTGCTATTTCTGCAGCTTTGTTCATGAACTTCACTGCTATAACTTGCGACTGATATAGCTAAATATCAGACAGGGAGGCCTGGTCTAACCATAGAGTGAATCTGCTCGCATATCATGTCTCGCGCGTTTGTGTGCGCGCATGTGTGTGTGCATGTGTGCGTGTGCGTGCGTGCGACCCGTGCGTGCGTGTGACCCATGCGTGCGACCTGTGCGTGCGTGCATGCGCAAGGCTGCAAGCTATCCCGAAGGGGTTAGTGGTTTATAATAAGGCATGATGGAACTTTAAAAACAACTAAAAATACAAAAGGTACAAAAAGGCAAAAGTTCATTTTCAAATGTCTGAGTGGGGGGGAAAATCATGGCTATAATTCATTGCTTATTATCATGAATGAAGGAAACAGAGAGAACTCTGGTGGTGTTCAGAGATGGTGCAGAGGTAAACACTAAACACCCTACGTATGTGTCCGGAAACACATGTATATAGTTACCCCTTTACTGATGGCTACGTGTCAAATGTCAAATCTCATCAGAGCTTTTCTCTCTTGTGTTTCCATCCTGGTGTTTCCTCCCCGATTTCCTAATCTAGTCTGTCTGAATGAAAAAGATGAACACTGACTGAAGGGAGCAGTATACCTTTTAGGGACAAACTAATCAAAACTAAGGCTAAAATGAAGACGCTGCCTGTGACACTTTAAAGTTTACACCCACAAGTTCAACCCAATTAGTATCCTCTGAAAATAGCAGAAAAGCTCGAATAATATATAAAATAGAAAAGTAGCTATACAAGACAATCTTTTTCACAAAATTGTGTCTACATGGCCCACATTAGTTGTTGCAGCAGGTTCCAGGGCCAGAGCAACAGCCTATTGCCATAACGTTTAGTATAATGTTAATAATAATAATGTAATAACTGTAATTGCCATTACCCTTCCAGTATCTTTGACCAGAGTTACCGTATTGCAACAGTCAATGTGGCCCAAATAATACATTCATCCAACTTTGTTCTATGCAGATATTTGATGAAAAAAATAACTTAATTGCTTAAAGGGCATTGGATTTTGAAAAGGAATTATAAACTTCTAAAAAGGTTTTATGAAAAGTATAAAAACCTTTGTGAAAAGAAACCATTCACAGACCCTGATGTTGTGGCCTATACCGATCTTTCCGAGTTTCATGCAAATCGACCAAGTTGTTTTGCTCACAGACAGACGGACACACTCCCACATGTATTTGTACTTGTATTTAACAAGCAGTGATTAATGATTATAATACCCTGTCACACATTGCTGCAGGCAGGGTAAATATAACTTTTAAAGTTAACTCTTCATAAATATTTAAATAACTATATATATATATATATCTTTCTAAATCCCTCACTCCCTGCAGTCTCCTCCCTCGCTTTTCCGATTCCCTCTTTTCTCACGCTTCAACATAAATATTGACATATCTACCTTTGACTTTGCTTTTCTCTGGTCCCTTTCTCCCTCTCTCTCTCTCTCTCTCTCTCTCTCTCCTTTCGCTTCTCCTCATCCATAAATATTGACATATGTCTACTTATCTCAATTTTCCACTTCCTCTCTCCCTCGGGTCTTCCCTCCAGGAATCAGCCGTTTCACAACTATGGATGGTGAGCTTTGACCTCCGTTGTAAGCAACTACTCAGTCGCTTGGTTTGGAGCTCTACAGGTTGTTTTAACCACTTAAAACTCTAAATATTTGATTGAGCGGGGTGCCCTAGGCTAGGGGCTTGCCAAATCTCTTCGCCGAAAATAGCCAATCTACAAGCTTGCAGCGCGTTGAGATGAAACCATGTTGATTTGGTGTTTTGAGTGTGGGTGAGCTAATACAAGTGTTCCTATAAAGAAAATATATATAATATAAATGACTACGCCTTTCGATCTGAGACCCACCAGTCATTACAGTTTTGGCCAAGATGTTAATGCAGCAATGACAATGTGCCACAAATACAAGAAGCACACGTTTGACGTGGATTTAAATCGGAGAGTTCCTGGTTCGAGCAAGACGCTCAACCCCCAACTGCTGTCGATGAGCAGGTTGGCGCCATGCATGGTTTCCTCCACCATCTAATCGGTGTGTGTATGTGAATAGGTGAATGTAATGCACATTGTAAAGCGCTTTGGATAAAGGCGCTATAGAAATGCACCATTACCCAAAAGGTTTATTTTACACTTGTAAAAATGTTTGTTTGCAAATCCTGCTGTGTGATATTCATCCATATTCTTGATAAACTGTTGACAAACTGTACAGTTGTGTACATGTATCCATCCATGCACTCATTGTTGATATAGATTAACTGGTGATGGATGTATATCCATTCATACAGTAGCGCATATTCAACTCATACACATACAGTATATATTTCTTGATACTGTATTCTCATTCATTTCAGACCATACTCTTACCTGTATTTCAGTCTTCTGTTGCTGCTACTGTATGACGCCTGCATTTACCACCTGGAGAAAAAAAAGTTTATTTTACAATATTAGATTTACAGTTCAAACTGCCCGGTGCAGAACTTTTACATGTGATTAATCTACACTACAAGTTCACACATTTAAGGCAACTTGTATGCTTTGCCGTTGACAGTACAGTGGTGAGAGAAAATAATGAATGACATAGGATGAGAAGACCCACAGGCCCAAAGCTGGAGTTGAACCTGATCAGCAGGACAAAGAAAATGTAGGCATAGCAATCTGGATATTATTAAACTAATTAAGCACTATACTGTGTACTTCATCATACAATGAATGAATATTTAGCCATTATTGAAAAAATACATTAAAAAACTGACTTGGACATTGAAAGACAAGCTTGCAGCGCGTTGAGATGAAACCACTTGTTCATCAATGCTAAACCTTTTAGGATTCAGTGTTTTTAGATCATGTTAAACGCGTCTCATATATGTCCATAGGTGTCAGAGTAGAGATTTTAATTGATTGCCATTTTTATAAAGATTTGATACGGGGCGAGAGAGATGGGAGTTACACGCAGCAACGGCCGTCGGGATTGGGACTCAAACCCACAACGCGCTGCCAGGCTACATTGAGCCTTCATTGACATTTTTATTGACAAAATGCCTATGCATAAACATAACCTCTTTGACGGCAGAAACCCCATTGCAATCAGAGCGCACGTACTGTAGCTCGGCTATGGAATTTTCACTAGGTGTCCCTATTTTGCCCAAAATAGGGACACCTAGGGCTGTAATTTGCGTGTCTTAAGTACCAGGTCTTATTACCTAACTTGAGTAAACTAAAGACCTGGAGGCGTGATTAATGCCATTTGGCTATTCCGAGTGGCCAAAAAGCATTGATCACGCCTCCAGGTCTATATTTTACTCAAGTTTGGTAATAAGACCTGGTACTTAAGACACGCAAAATACAGCCCCTAGTGACAACCATGCAATAGAGCTTGCATGGTTCCATTGTGTATTTTTTCTGGTGAGCTTCTCTACTCAGCCACCATCCGTGGAGGTCATAACACTGATGGTGTTGTGACGTCCTCAGCTATGTTCTGGCTCCGCCGTCTCCCTCCTCACTCCAAAACACTCTCCAGTACACTAGGCTGCAACGTGCGCTCTGCTCCACTGAGATGATCTTGTTCTTCTCAGACTAATTTAATTTCAAGGACCCCATGACTCTGAGAGTATACAAATGGACCCGCACGGGTCCATTTGCGTCCATTTTGTATACTCTCAGAGTTACAGACCTGAGTGTAAGGGTCCATTTGGAAGGAACCCTGAGGGTCCCTGGACCACTAAGCCAACAACAAATCGGAAACCTGCACAGCGACGAGGCAAAGAGGAGAGCTGGCAGCCATCCCAGGCCACCACCTCTCTTCCTCTTCACCAGACTCGGGGGGGTGATATGGGTCCATCACCATGTGCACCCGGTCCCGTCTCTGGAAAACTCTTCCATTCATTTCATCACACACACCTGCTGTTATCTGTGCCATTTCTGTTGTTGCAGTTTACGTCATTGAGCACTTGGAGGCCAGCGTACAGACTGACAGAAGGCAAGCACACGCACACACACAGATTCACAGAATGGATGGATGCAGAGAGAGAGAGAGAGAGAGAGAGAGAGAGAGAGAGGGAGAGAGAGGGAGAGAGAGAGTGAAAACAGATATGGTCTAAAAGAAAGTGGTGAAAAAATAAAAAACATTGGGGAAAAACAATGGATGTTGCGGGGAAGTAATGCTTTTATTCCTCTGCCAAATACCACACAGCCCGCACATTTCTTTTCAAAGGCCATATATCCATGACATCGGTATTATAAACATCAACTATGTTGAAACACTGTTATCCCGCTGCCGCTGGCTTTGATTACATAGGGATTGGATTGGATTTATTTAAGGATAGTTTTTCTTTTCTTTTCATTCAGAAATGTATTTGAGAGTCTGTTGCTGTTAGTGGCATGCATTGGAGAGACTTCCCAGCATGCCTCAGTATGCGTTATTGTTTTATTATCGCAATGGACCACAATGGAAACAAATCCCCAGGACTTTTTGTTATGCTTTTAGTCAGTTTAGTCTGACTGTACCTCGTGCTGTTTACATTTCTGACTAATAAAGTAATCAATCAATCAATCAATCATCTACTTAAATTGTTTTTGCGGTGGGAATCCATTTGGGGAAATGTGTAATGTTGTTGCCTTACGCTATGTCATTTTATGACTGTGTATTTTGGTTCGACCATAAGCACAAAGCATGATGCATTGTGAGCTTGTAGATCTGCCATTTTTGGGTCGAATACCCTCACACAACTAAGCGTCGCTCCATGTTGATTTGGTGTTTTGAGTGTGGGTGAGCTAATACAGCAAGTGTTCCTATAAAGAAAAAATATATAATAAATGACTACGCCTTTCGATCTGAGACCCACCAGTCATTACAGTTTTGGCCAAGATGTTAATGCAGCAATGACAATGTGTCACAAATACAAGAAGCACACGTTTGACGTGGATTTAAATCGGAGAGTTCCTGGTTCGAGCAAGACGCTCAACCCCCAACTGCTGCCGATGAGCAGGTTGGCGCCATGCATGGTTTCCTCCACCATCGGTGTGTGTGAATAGGTGAATGTAATGCACATTGTAAAGCGCTTTGGATAAAGGCGCTATAGAAATGCACCATTACCCAAAAGGTTTATTTTACACTTGTAAAAATGTTTGTTTGCAAATCCTGCTGTGTGATATTCATCCATATTCTTGATAAACTGTTAACAAACTGTACAGTTGTGTACATGTATCCATCCATGCACTCATTGTTGATATAGATTAACTGGTGATGGATGTATATCCATTCATACAGTAGCACCTATATTCAACTCATACACATACAGTATATATTTCTTGATACTGTATTCTCATTCATTTCAGACCATACTCTTACCTGTATTTCAGTCTTCTGTTGCTGCTACTGTATGACGCCTGCATTTACCACCTGGAGAAAAAAAAGTTTATTTTACAATATTAGATTTACAGTTCAAACTGCCCGGTGCAGAGCTTTTACATGTGATTAATCTACACCCCAAGTTCACACATTTAAGGCAACTTGTATGCTTTGCTGTTGACAGTACAGTGGTGAGAGAAAATAATGAATGACATAGGATGAGAAGACCCACAGGCCCAAAGCTGGAGTTGAACCTGGCGCATCAGGACAAAACCCCAAATAAAATTAAATTTAGGCATAGCAATCTGGATATTATTAAACTGATTAAACACTATGCTGTGTACTTCATCATACAATGAATGAATATTTAGCTATTATTGAAAAAATACATAAAAAAAACTGACTTGGACATTGAACATTTTGAAACGGTTTGAAAATCTGCAAAGGAAATACGCCACCGACCCAGCGACAAAGGGCAGAGAACATTTCCATAACCCATTAAGACCAGCTACAAATGTCTTCTAAATAATGACAGTTTTCTGAAAAACCTATATGTTTCTATAAACGATTTCATGTCAAGGACCCCAAAAATATATATATGTAATTGGCCTCCGACCCCATCAGAAAATATGTTGCTCCAGGGATCCCCCAGAACTTGCAAAGATACGAGTTAAAAAACGTTTGCTGTGAAAGAATATAAATTCAGATTTGCAGTTTTGCACACGTTTTCACGATTAAAAAGAAATAGCAGATCTACAAGCTTGTAGCGTGGCACTCGGTGCCATTTTTCAACAGCTAAAGTTTAAATTTAAAATAATGGTTAAAGTGGTCAAACGCTATGACGTGACACAGATACGTTCCAGGTCTGGTTTAAAGGAGTCCTACTGCTGCAGGAGAACAAGACTAGACAGGTCTAGTAGTCCCTCCATCCAGAACCTGCTAACAGGTTATCTGTGAACTCATCTCTGTTCTGGATGAGTCATTCTGTTCAAAGTGAATCAAATAATACATTTCGATGTGAATGACTTCATCTTGCCAATGGCAACAACTATG
Organism: Protomyctophum bolini; assembly: GCF_963924005.1. Taxonomy (NCBI): domain Eukaryota; kingdom Metazoa; phylum Chordata; class Actinopteri; order Myctophiformes; family Myctophidae; genus Protomyctophum; species Protomyctophum bolini. The sequence continues at coordinate 18,231,756 of NC_137885.1, read as the reverse complement.
AAGTAACAAAATACTTTCCTGCTCGACTCGATTTCTCCATCGGTGCAATTAACAGAGATAGTCGAATTGACAGCCTTAAAATGCAGAGCGAGAGTGAGAGTGAGTGCGAACTAATGCCCTCTGGCGTCTGGCATTTAAAATACAAAATGACTATCCTTTTAATTAAGTCGTGAGTGTTGTGGGCGACTTTAAGGGTTTAATCATATTGATTTATGTAGGGAAATCAGTAGGAATGTATATTATAGCACATTTCTGAAAACAATTTGGAAATCGGACTGAATTAGTGCATTCCAGAACCCTGTCTCTATTTTGTATATTATAAAAGTCCAGTTAATTGATGTCATTTGAAAGATCACACTGGTGTCAGTAGGCTATGTGTCATTTTCATTTCACAGATTTGGTCATGTTATACATAAATATATAGACCATTTCCTCCATCAATGCTTCATTTTTAGATTTAGCTTTTGTTTATAATTTCTCATTTCTCCAGGGAATATTGTTGGTGCGCCGTTTTGCAGAATCCCGTTCTTTCTTTTTATTTTGCACAAATGGGGGCATAATGTACTGCTGCGATGACAGCAGAAAGTCATGAGGGAATCCTGAAATGAATCCCTCCCAAGACTCCTTGTTCATGCATGGTTGCTGCTGAGTTCAACATCCTTCAGGAATCTGAAAGAGGAATGTGATTTGGATACTGCCTTTAATTTGACATGAGACTACAAGTAATGTGGAGTTTCATAAAGTCTAGTCTGTACTGTACTTTGACTGAACTCGCCCAGTATAATACTGTATACTGCCCCTGCACATCGCTGGCAGTGGGATAACATACATTTCCATACATATTGAGTTTGTCAGGGAAGTAGAAAGGAGGCTGTTTGCAGCACACTGATGGAGTCACATCCAGTCAGATTCAGAGCGAGATGAGTAAACAAATTGTATAAACATGGGATGAAGGCCCGGGAATGGAATGACACAGAGGTAGGGAGGGAGGGAGGGGGAGAGAGAGAGAGAGAGAGAGAGAGAGAGAGCGAGCGAGAGCGAGAGCGAGAGCGAGAGCGAGAGCGAGAGAGAGAGAGAGAGAGAGAGAGAGAGAGAGAGAAAAAGTAGATTTGTTACCAGGCCGGCAGGAATGTAAATCTCATTCAAACGCATAATTTTACATCGGCAATGCACACATTTACATATAGTATGGTAGTTTTTCATAGGCTAAATCTGGGGTCAGCAACCCATAGCTGAACACGGCTCACTGAGTGAATAAACCCAATTTGCTTTTAGGTCACACAACAGCCTTACAGTACATCTCTAGCCTGGTATGTTGGTTATACGTTCCAGTCTAAACAGAAGGGTTGATGCTGCCCTGCCTGTTCCTCCATTGTTACTTTTAGCAGACTCTTAATCCAGAGCGACTTCAAGAACACATGACATTGCATCAAATACATAAAATAGTCATCAGGAATCATAAGAAATATTGGAACCTAGCATCTGTCTAGCAGTAGAATAGAATGTACATTGAAGCTATGAGTATACAGTATAGAGCGTCGCAGTCCCGCCCCCTCGAGAGACCCGGAAAATAAATCCCTGTTCATTTTCCTCATAGACTTTTCACGTTTACGCCGTGGACAACCCTTGTCGTGACAAATCATGACAATAAACATGTTTTGGGCCAAACAAAGAATTAGAAAGTAGAAAAAAACTACAGGTTACAACACTTTTTTTGTTGTTTTTCTTCTTTGTAATTATTTGTTTGGTCCAAAATATTGTGTTTGTGATTGGTCACGACTCGAGTTGGCTTCGTACGACGCTTAAAAGGTCTTTTTCATTTCCTGGGCCTGGCGTCGTCATGAAAGGGGGCGGGACTGCGACGCTCTATAGAGCACCGAAGTCCTGACGTCACTGTCAGTAGAGGGCGCCCATAGGGGGATTTTAGATCTCGTCATATAAGAACTGTGTTTGAAAAATAAACCGATCATCCTGGATATGAAGCATCGACTGGAGGTGGAAATGTACAAATATAGCCTACCCAAAGAGTAACAAAATAAGCGTTAGAAACGAGTCAAACAACCCAGAGACTACATTTCCGGGTAGGCGGGGTGGCTGCAGTTTCCCGTCGCACAACAGAAACTGACATGTTAATAAAGTTTTTATTTATTTTTTATTGCCATTTAATGTTTCGTGGTTACTACGTGTCGAGTCACTGCCAGCTGAGCTTACGTCAACGAGGAATCTCAGGAACGCAATGTGTTGACAGCTGGGCGTGACGTATATTAGCAGCGACATTGCTTTCATTGTAGTTTCAAGGCTTTTACGGCAACATTAATTCCATTTTCTCCAGAAACTGGCTGTATCAAATATTATAGGAAATCATTAAACGCCTGCGTTTTACAACAGTGGAACGGCCACGTTTTACAATTATATAAATTAAACGGCCGCGTTTTACAATTCTATCAATTAAATGGCTGCATTTTATAATTCTATCAATCGAACGGCTGCGTTTTACAATTCTATCAGTCAAACGGCCTAGTTTTACAATTATATCAATTAAACGGCTGCATTTTACAATTATATCAATTAAACGGCTGCGTTTTACAATTCTATCAGTGCCACGATTTACACTCAACACTCAACCCCACCTCTGTCTGACAAGAACACATTTCCTTTATTCCTATAGAATGAATAACAGCAGCGTTCACCTGCTATGTTTGTTAAGTAGGTACAACTGGGACAAAGTGTGTGTGTGTGTGCATGCTATATATGATAACAGCACCCCAAGTGCCATCCATATATCAAATGCCATACATTGTGTGTGCATGTGTGCTTGTGTGTGGGGGGGGGGTGTGTTTGTGTGCGTTTCACTACCAGTGGCTCCAACAACATTCACTATCGTGATTTATCTGCTCCATTTTACTGGACCTAGGATCACTTTGTCATTGTTAAAGTCACTCTGTGTGTGTGTGTGTGTGTGTGTGTGTGTGTGTGTGTGTGTGTGTGTGTGTGTCCTTGATCGAGGGCACAGTGAAACAGAACTCCATGTGGGACTTGATGTGGGTTCATATGTGACCATCAGTTACCCTGGGCTTTGATCAATACCATGCCATATCTGCACGCACACACGCGCACGCCCACACGCCCACACACACACAGTCGTGCATAGTAATACAAGCACAAACTTAAGCCCAGGCAAGCACAACATACATCAAGATAATCATCCTGTGTGTAGACAAGAAGCACAGAGGATGAGTTCAGAATGAAATGTGATCAACATCGCATCTTCTCCACTACAGTCCATAGTCTCTCATGTATAAAACATACTGCAGACCATCGCTGCAATGATCTCTCCAGTTGAGCGCAGAACTCTCTTCACATAAACCAGTTATTATACCAAAAAGCATGATTCTTACTTCACCGCGTGGCGATGTGCAGTGGTGCAAAGTAACTACAGTAAGTATACGTTTCCTTAAGTACTGTACTCAAGTACAATTTTGAGGCACTTTTACTTTACGGGAGTATTTCAATAGTATTACTCCACTACAATTATTTGAAGGCTTTAGTTACAAATGTAGTCCAGGCGCTTTTCAAGCACCTGGGCTGGAACCATACTACACTAGCATTTCACTGATTGTAGCTTTATGAGTAGTGACAAACAAGCTCGCTTTGATTCTTCACAGTAAACCAATGGTTCTATTCATTCCTTCTACTTTTCCATTTATTCCTTCCCTTCCGTTCAGAAATGTCATTGCTTTTCTGCTCCAGGTGTTGCAAATGGCAGAGGTTTTGTAACCAGCTGCATACTGTGACCATCTATTTATCTAAAGCCTTCATTGGCTTTATCAGCACATTTGACAGAGGCAGGAAAGAGGGCCGGAGAGATGACAGGACTGGGTTTGAACCCAGGATGTTGAAACAGGGTCTGCTGCTGCGTCCACTGTGTCTTTACGTACAACACTGGCAGGGCCACTGGAGCAGTCAGCGCCCGTTTGCTTTTATCTTTTAAGGTATCTAAAGGCACAGGGAATGGCGTGACATTTTAGCAGCACCGAGGAATATACTGCTGCATGTTAATGATCCCTCCTCCCAATCCAGTAGCACCAGGCATTAATGAGACTTTGATTGGAGTTATGTATGCGTGCAGTTGTTTATACGGTGATGTTTTATGTTTGACCGCAACATAGCATGTAGCTATATGTACCCATTTGCATTCATGAGCAGAGATGAAACTATTACTGTATTATTAAACTATTATTTTACTAAATATTGTATGGATTTTATGGAAACACAAACACGCCTTGCTCGTGCGCTCGCTCGCAATATATCGCACGCATTATTGTATGGATTTTATGGAAACACATCGCGCACGCTCTCACACCATTGTACCAGCATGTTCAGGTTTGCTGACCTGCTCTGAACATCTGTAGACTTGTTCATTGGTACGTCTTTATTTACAAGTCTATCTTGGACCTCCTTTCTACTTATCTTTGTAATGACATTGTTTGGAAAAGGATGGCTACCGTCTACACCACAGTGTTTATCCCTACTGGCTGTCCCCAACACTCTACAACACCTCTACGGAGTTCCCTACAAAACAGGCTCAGTTGCTTGTCTCAAAAACGTGCTCACCTTTTACTTTTAACCACTTTCAATCTAACCCACACACACACACACACACACACACACACACACTTAAGTGTCTTTGTTTATACAATAGTTGATATTTTCCAAATGTATTATGCTGTCTTGGCAATGTCTTGGCACATGCAAGAATGATTTTATAGTGTGAATTGGGGAAAAAGGCTGGATCTAATAAGGGCATCTCAGACGTCATCTTATTTACACTATGATGTCATATGATATTGTTGTACGTCATATGCTTCCAGTGTAAAACGTAAGATTTTAAATGTAAATTTTTGTTCAAATGTTCAATATATTGTTTGCGAGAATAGCCCCAGACACAAGGCTCTTAGGCTCGTCTCCAAGAACCCAAGGCATGAAAATAAAGAGTAATTACTTGCGCAAGCAGAGCGCGCAAGTAATCGTTTCGCTTGGTCTCTTCGAAGTGAAGCCAAGTTTTCTTCAACGGTAAATCTGTGCCTGGTTTGCTGGGACTAGTTACAACATTACGTCATCCTTGAGAGAGTACATGGTGTGTATATGACGTAATGTTACAAGTTACAAGTTACAAGTTACAACATTACGTCATATACACACCATGTACTCTCTCAAGGATGACGTAATGTTGTAACTAGTCCCAGCAAACCAGGCACAGATTTACCGTTGAAGAAAACTTGTCTTCACTTTTTGGAACCAAGTAACCACAGTATACTGCTAATCAAATTACAACTACATACTCTGTATGTAGTTACTTGCGCAAGCAGAGCGCGCAAGTAATCGTTTCGCTTGGTTTCTTCGAAGTGAAGCCAAGTTTTCTTCAACGGTAAATCTGTGCCTGGTTTGCTGGGACTAGTTACAACATTACGTCATCCTTGAGAGAGTACATGGTGTGTATATGACGTAATGTTACAAGTTACAAGTTACAACATTACGTCATATACACACCATGTACTCTCTCAAGGATGACGTAATGTTGTAACTAGTCCCAGCAAACCAGGCACAGATTTACCGTTGAAGAAAACTTGTCTTCACTTTTCGGAACCAAGTAACCACAGTATACTGCTAATCAAATTACAACTACATACTCTGTATGTAGTTGTAATGTGATTTTTAATTTGTAAATCTGTGCCTGGTCTGCTGGGAACAGACTACACAGATGACCATATCTCTTACGTCATCACTGAGAGCTAGTCATACATATACACACACCATGTACTCTGGTCCCAGTTCTCAACGATGACGTAATGTTGTAACTGGTCCCAGCAAACCAGGCACAGACTTACGGTTGAAAAAAACTTGGCTTCACTTTTTGGAACCAAGTAACCACGGTATACTGCTAATCAAATTACAACTACAGATTTCGGAAGTATTTTAGATCATGTATATTTCAACAAATTTGAAAGTATTATTACAGAAATTGAAGTTAGAGACACATATTACTCTGATCATGATTTAGTATTAATATCACTATAGTACAAAATGAAATACATTTAAAACAATTGACAATTTACAATAAGTAATAAAATAATTATACTGTATAATATATTTTAATTCAGTTTATATACCTTTTCTTTTTCATCACATATCAATGATTCATTTTTCTGTAAAAAAGTAGTTAGGTAGCAAATAGTTACACGTAATGATTATACATTTCAAACGTTCCTTCACAGAGATACTGAGATGTGATACTTTCCAGCGGTCGAAAGTACTTGCGCGCTCTGCTTGCGCACTAGTAGGCCATTTATGGCCTACTAGTGTGCAACAAGCAAGTATGCACTCGGCAGAGTGCAGTTCTAGTTGTAACTAGAACAACTACATACAGTCTGTGCCTGGTTTGCTGGGACTAGTTACAAGTTACAAGTTACAACATTACGTCATATACACACCATGTACTCTCTCAAGGATGACGTAATGTTGTAACTAGTCCCAGCAAACCAGGCACAGATTTACCGTTGAAGAAAACTTGTCTTCACTTTTTGGAACCAAGTAACCACAGTATACTGCTAATCAAATTACAACTACATACTCTGTATGTAGTTACTTGCGCAAGCAGAGCGCGCAAGTAATCATTTCGCTTGGTCTCTTCGAAGTGAAGCCAAGTTTTCTTCAACCGTAAGTCTGTGCCTGGTTTGCTGGGACCAGTTACAACATTACGTCATCCTTGAGAGAGTACATGGTGTGTATATGACGTAATGTTACAAGTTACAAGTTACAAGTTACATACTCTGTATGTAGTTGTAATGTGATTTGTAATTTGTAAATCTGTGCCTGGTCTGCTGGGAACAGACTACACAGATGACCATATCTCTTACGTCATCACTGAGAGCTAGTCATACATATACACACACCATGTACTCTGGTCCCAGTTCTCAACGATGACGTAATGTTGTAACTGGTCCCAGCAAACCAGGCACAGACTTACGGTTGAAAAAAACTTGGCTTCACTTTTTGGAACCAAGTAACCACGGTATACTGCTAATCAAATTACAACTACATACTCTGTATGTAGTTGTAATATGTAGTTGTACTTTCGACCAGCGGTCGAAAGTACTTGCGCGCTCTGCTTGCGCACTAGTAGGCCATTTATGGCCTACTAGTGTGCAACAAGCAAGTATGCACTCGGCAGAGTGCAGTTCTAGTTTAATAAATGTTGTTTAATGTTTAATACAAGAGAATTCCCTTGTCAACTACGGCACTTATTTGTCCATAGGGACAAAGCACCACTGCAAATGTTGTTGATGATGACACATTTCAACTGATCAATAACAATTATTGATCCTTATTTAAATATTCAATATACTGATGGAAGACTGTCTATTGTAGCAATTAAACCTGGCCTCATTGCATTACTGGTGGAATGGTATGCTCAATAGCTGTCTGACGCACACAATGACAAGCTATCTATCCAATTAGCACCACTTGTTCCAATGTCAACCAGGCATGTGTGTGTGTTTCTGTGAAAACACAGAACCCACCCTGACAAGCTAGGACAATGTTTCAGCAACTGATGGGAGGGTGTATGTGTGTGCGTATGCGTGTGTGTGTATGCACGTGTGTGTATGCATGCGTGTATGTATGCATGCGTGTGTGTGGCAGGAATGTAGACAAAAGCAAAGGCCAACAATCGCTGACGTCACAAACACTCCTACACTCACAAAGGTGCGCACTCACACAAGCACACTGATAGAGCACTGTCCAGGTTTATCATCTCTGTGATTTGTACTCATGTACATAAACATGCACACATCAACACACTGTCCCTAACAACACAAACATTCCTGAACATTCCAGAGAATGCAGGAGGATGTTTATCGTGTAAATCTGGACAGACAGCCATGGGGACAGACAGAGAGAGAAACAGAAACAGAGAGAGATACAGAAACAAAGAGAGCGAGATCAAAGGAAAACAGAAGCCAAAGTGTACAGGCTTAAAGTGGAGGATGTTGCTGTGTGAACTATAGGACTTTGTCCGCTCTTCAAAAATATGTCTACAGGACATCCTGAATACACGTCCTACAGTATAGTCCTAGTGTAAGTAACCATAATGTAAATCACACGTGCGCACGCACAAAGCATGTGTCTGAATGGTTTGGACCAGATGTGGTAGCATTTGGGTTTTTATATTTCATCTATTTGGTCGATTAAGTTACATCGTACATTATTGATTCCCAACCATTAGGAGCAGTGGGCACAGCCGCTGTCATAGCCTTGCTCATGACATGGGCACTAGCAGGAGTATAGTGTCTTAGTGTGTCCCATTTCTTAGTGCAATAATACAAGAGCCAAGTAAAAGAAAATCACACCCGTGTGAACTGAGTGGTGCAACTACCCTCTCCCCCTACCCCCCCCCCCCCCCCTCTCTCTCTCTCTCTCTCTCATTAGCAGGCAACGGTGCAGCACTATCTTTCTCTCTCTCTGTTTCTGGCACAACAGCGCCACTTTTGCCCCTACTGGTACTCATAGTCACATACATAGTCACATACATAGTCACATAGGTTAACATCACAGACATTGCTGTTCCTTGGAGTGGTTGCACCACTCAAAAATAGTCTTAAATAGACATTCTTTGCACTTTCTTTCCCTTTTACCTGGCTGTTTAGTATCTCTGTTCTTGTATTTATGTGTATGTGTAATTTATTGTGTAATGTAATCTACTCTATTGTCTACCTGTTTTTGTTTTTACATGTTTTTTAGTGTGGGGGGACTGCAGCTGTAAATCATTGCTAAATGTGTGTATATTACATTATATTAATTTGAATTGTTCATCAATATACAGTGTCCCCTTTAAATTAAAACATAAATAAAGTGAGTAAAGTGGTTGTCAGACTTTATAATTTCAAGGAATGTTTGGCATGCATAACATTTGTACACACATGTGTACACTTACAAATCTGTAAGGTTCCATTTGGTTCACTTCCCAACTATCATTAATTTAGCTGAAGACCCGCACTCTGAGAACGACTGTGTCCAATGCATGCCTTTTGGTGTGGACTGTGGAGGACCCTCAAGTGAATGGCAGGGATCGGCCCAGGCCCCAGTTGGGATTCAAACCCAGGACCTTCTCTCTCAACTCACCATGAGGAAAAAAGTGATAGCCAGCCTGCCAACAATCCACCCTGCTTGGTGGAGAACAAAAATGGTTTGAAACAGTATAGTTCCCCAGGAGGACACCATACTCATTTACAAGGACATCGTAAACGGGGCAGGGTCATCATTACGGTAACGCATTAGAAGGTAATCATATCAAATGATATCTGAAAACTAGCAGGCATGAATAGATCAGTATTTGACCACTCTGTAAATTCCCCCGAAGGGGTTTCATGTTGCTTTTGCCTGAGTCTGCCTGTGCCAACAGTGTACTGAGAGGAGGGGAGGGGAGAGGAGGGGAGGATGCGAGGAAATGAGAGCTGTTACGTACCTGAATAAATCTAGGGGGGGGGCAGGGACTCGGGAGTAACAAAACATGACTGTATACTAGTGCCAAAATGAATTTACTACATCAAGTGGGGTAAATCATAGATTTAAATTTCATAACAAGAGCACTAGAGGACAGAGGAGAAAGGTCAAAGAATGGAGATATATAAGGGGAGAGGAAGGAGAGAGATGAGAAAAGTAGTACTTTGTTATATCTTGTGTAAAGGTACATAAGAGTAAAACTTATCTTTGTTTGCTTCAGACAATGCAGCAGCATAGATAACAGCAAACACAGCGAACAAAGGGATAGAATAAAGAGCAGAAGAGAGGAGCTAAAGGAGGACCACAGAAGACCTCCCAGGATTTAGGAAAACAAGAATAAATGCAGGCTCCGTCTAAAACGCTAGTCCTCATCATATCATATTTCAACCGTGCATTTTCCATATTTCCCAAAACCCAAAAAACTTAATTTCCTGAATCGATACTTCATTCCCCAGGAGAGCCTCCCTCTGAGAGGAAATAAACCATGATGTGACGCCAGGTCCAATCTTGATATGATTCCCTGCAGGAAGATGGATGTATGGAAATAACCCATAACTGCGGACGATAGATCTACTGGCTGTCTTGAGTCCCTTCAGACAAGTATCTTTAATCCCCCCCCCACACACACAGTTCTCTACAGGGGGAAATAAAACATCTCTATAACAGTCAGAGATCACATCATGTTGTCTTGTTGAGACTCTGGCACACTGCTTTTTCTCAGGATTCCTTTTCCAAATTAAAGCTGCAGTTGCCAGAGATTATATTGTAATCGCAAAAACGAATGGTGATCTGTATACTGTAAAAACCCATTTATTTTTTACGCCATGGCTACAGTATACAGGAGGCTAGCCTAGCCGTCTATAACATGGTCTGTCTTTCTGTGTGTCTGAAAGCTTGCCATAAGAGAAAGCTCGCTAAATGGCAAACTTTGTCTCTCAAAAGTACAGAGCTAGAGTTAGCTATTGATGATAATAATAATAACATTATTTATGTAGCACCTATGGTGAAAAAAACTACACAGCAAATCAAAAGCATGCAACGTGTAAGATCTAGTGATGATAACTTGCAATGGATGTAGGAGCTAAGCTAGTGATGACATGCTATGATGGATATAGGATAACATGCGATGGATATTTACAAATGCATGTCACGATTCAGAACACATTTTCTTATATCACATAAGAAAAAGTGTTCTGAATCGTGACATGCATTTGAAAGGCTGTTGTACAGGTTCCCCACTTCCAACAACTGGATATAAAAAAGTGTTCAGAGACGTGACATGCAATTCAAAGGCTTTGCAGGTTTCCTTTTGCCAACAACTGCTTTTACATGATTATTTGGGTTATAGAGGGACGTCTGTTCCCTGCCTCTTCCAACAACAAGATTCATCGTGACACAATGTTTATACTGAATTAAATATCCAAGTAAACCTGCTTATTTACAGTGCATGTATCATCCTGCCATGTAAACTTCCTTTGAATAATGACAGTGTTTGTCCAGCTGTTGCTGTGAAACCACTGATGTGCTGGTCTACTCATATAGCTGGCTATCAAAACTGCCATTTATTAATTGGATATAAAATCTTAAGACTTGTTTACACCGGCAGAAGCACCACTGTGCTTGCAGTTCCCACATGCCAGAAATGACAAATGCAATCTTTTTTTTTCTAATCTTTTTTTTTCTAATCTTTTTTTTTCACCCAGTGTCAATTATCTAATCTGTAAACCTGGGCACTACACTTAGAGTAGAGAATTTCCCCGGCCAGACGTAGCACGTGGAAGGAACACGTTATTTCGACCAGTTCCTTTCCCCTCCATCAGGCGCCCCGGCTGGCCAGGGGGAGGTTGTTTAGAGACCAGGATTACTGCATGTTTTTTGTGAGGGTACCATACCCTAGGGGACACGGGGAGAACATGCAAACTCCACCTTTCGCCAACTCCACCTCGGGTATGGACACTGATATGTACTAGGCCTACTTCACAAGAGCAATGTTGGTGTACCGGTAATTAGGAGATTTTATATACACATTAAGTAAAAGATAAAATCATGTTGCAATGTTTCCTGTATTTTTACAGCCATCTACACAATTGAAGAGATTGCCTATACTTTCCACACCAGAGTCCCAGAGATTTGTGTGTGATATAATAGGCATATTATTATTGTTGCTAACTAAACACGCACGCACGCACGCACGCCGCACCGGGCTGTCTGTGGGGAGAAAGAGATTCGAGGTAGGCTACACATCCCGGTTCAGATCCGGCGGCGCCGGCGGGAGCCCGTTAATGGTTATTTATTAATACGGTAATTAAATTAGGCCTATGTAGTTGCCCAAGTTTCACATCATCTTATTAAAATTAAAAACAAACTACATTTGCAGATGACGTAAACACATACTCTTGCAAGTATGATCGAACCCTACAAACCCTCCCGCTCACTCAGATCAGCCAACGCAGGGAAGCTGGAAGTACCCTCACTAAAAACGCCGGGACAACGCTCCACACGTCCCAAACTCTTCTTCCTTCTGGCTCCAAAACTGTGGAATGCACTTCCCATTGCAGTCAGAACTGCAGCATCACTCCCAATCTTCCGCCGTAGTTTGAAAACCCACCTTTTCAGACTCCATCATGGCCCATAGCACTTACCCCACCCCCTTAGATAGCAATTCTGTAGACTTAGATAGCATTTGATACAGACTTATAGCATGTTATATAAACAGCATAAGTGCATTGTATGTAGTCATAGCACGTCATAGTACATAATGTATATCATAGTAGTATAGATGTATAGCTTATTTCATTATAGATATTCCACTGTTACTTTCTTAGCTTACACATGTTTCATGATAAATGTTTTTATGTGATGTATTCCCCATGCTTTTGTTCTTGCTTAATGTAAGTCGCTCTGGATTAAGAGCGTCTGCTAAATGCCTAAATTGTAAATTGTAAATTGTGAGAGGGGGGAGAGGAACACATGCGTGGGCAGCAGGGACCAACAGCCCCGCTATAGGGTCTCCTTTCCCAGGAGGGTAAAGGTAGGGGTCCGACACGGAGAAACAACCCGTTTTAACTGCTTCTATGACCTGCTGGTTATATCAACTTTTATTCCAGTCCATAAATATGCTATGTTCTTGCCAAATCATCGTTAATATTATATATACAGCCTTTATAAAAAAAAATATAAGTGGAATGTGGAAAGCAGGCAAGCCAGACATCTATCCTGAATCAGGATTAAAATTAAATACACTCTGAAAGTTCAAGATGCAGGATGACTCTCTCACGGCTCTGTCCGTGAGCATGCACGCGCACGCCTGCGCGAATACGTGTGTGTGTGCGACTGTGCGTGCGAGTCACTCCCTCATCCGTAGCTCACCCTCTGTCCCACCATCTCTCTCTAGCCTCTAATACAGTATGTCATGAAGAGCCGGCCCCCTCGGGGCACCCCGATGACTTAAGTCACGTTCCACATCATCAGCAGAGGCACTGGAGACCTCTAATCACAAATGAAGCATGTCATCATCCCCCTCTTTCCTGTCCCGTTCCACAGATAACGCTCTGCACGCCTCATCCAAGACATTGTGAAACTACTGTACTGTAGCTGGCTAACTCTTCTCTCTGCAGAGACACACGCAGATCTGTCCCTGAACTTTTTGAAAGTTTCCAAATGGAATTTGTTTCCCCGAAATAAGCCAAAGAGGTCAATGGTGAAACTTTGAGTAAAGACACATACTGTATTGGACACAATCATTTGTCTTCTCTCTCTGCTCTCCGTTGCAGCATGAACGCAATAAACGCTTTGTCCAAATAAATGATATATACGTAGCTTGCAGAGTTCAGTCAGATATACTCGAGGGGCTCAAAATGTTACATGCACACTTGTATTCTCATTCTATAATGAATACATATTTGTTCAATCTATTCGTTAGTTATCTGACTGAATTGTCAGTGTCAGTGTCAGTGTCAGCTGTGGTCATCATTAGATAGATGAATGGACAGACCTTTACAGATCCCAAGGGAAATTCAATAGTCACAGCATGCACCAAAGAATAAATAGGTGGGTACAGAGTAGTAGGGGTAATGCGGTAACACTAATTAAAATAACTAAAACAGATATGGAACAATATTAAAAAACATAAAAGCAGTCCAAAAACAAATCTCGTTTAAAAGAGCCATGGTAGCCTATACTATAAGGTATAGAGCCATACAATATCACAACACAAAAATCCAAAATAATGCGACATTATATACAAATTAAATCCGCAATAAAACAGAGAAAAAACAGCTATTCTTAACCTCCCACCTGGCCCATCTGCGGCATGGGCTGGTCAGGTTTGCATAATGTATGAACCTTTAACTCTGCAGCCTTGGTTCAAGAGCTCAACATCTGTGTTGAGTTTTATACCAGAAGCTGTGAATCAAATGTCACAGAGATTATGTTACTGAGTGGTCATTTCATTAATAAGGACAACTTCACGCAGAGAGTAGGGAAATAATAATTATGGACATCATATGCTGTAGTTAGTAGCTGGAACGAAAACCCTCCTTCACACATGACTGAGGAAACCGCTGCTCTGCACAAAACCATCTCATAAAACACACGGAACAGGTGAGACGGGAAGGGGGGGGGAACTTGCTCTCCCAACATGGACAGGAAGAGACGGGGGTTGTGAGGTGGAGGTGTGGAGAGGATGTAAGTGACAACCGCCAAATGTTGCCCACAGGTTACAGCATGGTTCAGTGTTCCAAGGCCCGTCTAGACTAATTTAGTGTATTCAATTACCATGGTACTATAGGCTCATTTAAATGTATTCCAATGAGCTTTTGGTGATGGTAAATTCCTCGTCAAATCCTTCCTCTTGTTAATTAAACAACAGCTTAATTAAACAATTAATTGTGAATTTCCCATCAATATCAAAATAATACATCATAATACATTTGAAGAAAATACATAATCTCACTAGCTGTCACTCATTCTGGGTGAACTGACTTAGGGAAAAATACCCCCTTTGATCACATTTACATCTATAGAACAGTGCCACTGGTTTTGTCAAATAACCCAGAAAACATCATATATTTCAAACAATATTTTCTTTCCAGGTATTGCATTTAGCTTTTTTAGCAATGATATCAAACTGGCATGCTGCAGGTGTCGATTTTCACACCTTACACCTACCTCCCTTAACTGAAGGAAAGAAGTTAACATGGTATAGACATTATTTTCCATTTCATCCTATGAAACCATCAGGTCATCTTTGGTATGCCTGATTTTGGTTAGGAGATTTTGTACTTGGTAATGTTATTTTCTATATAACACAATTTTCACAATTTACATAATGCAACACAGATCAATCCCACTGCCTCCTTGACAGCTGCAATGGGACATCTTTTCCCCTGGCTGCATCGGCGGCCATCTTCTGATAGGGGTGTGTGTGTGTGTGTGTTGAGGCGGTGGGCAAGTCACATGTCTGTAAATCATATGTGAAGTTCAGTCCTCGTCACGTGCTTCCTCTTCCGCTTACTCCCACTCTGCGTGTTTTCAGAGTGTCCAGTTACAAACTCACTCAAGGAAAACATTTACATATATTCCAAACAACATTTTCTTTCCAGGTATACGGTCAAGTAATACCCCCACTTTTTTTTTTTTTTTCTTTTTTTTTTTTTCTTTTTGTCTTTTGTTGGGCTGTCTGCTTTTTTAGCAATGATATCCCCCTGGTTCATTCCTGTGGTCCCCCTCGGAGTCATAATCTTCTTCATCCATGTGGTCCCCCTCGGAGTCATAATCTTCGTCATCCCTGTGGTCCCCGTCGGAGTCTGAATAGTCTCTACTGTCCACTCTTTGCATGTGATGTCTTTTTGACAGCATAGTAACCGCGCTAATCATTGCAAGCTGAAGGACTTCTGCCTTGTTTTTGTCCTGTTTCTTCTCTTTTTTTTTCATCTCGTTTTCGACGTCCTCTGCATGAATTGCATGTTTGATGATTTCTGCCGGATCAGCGGTTCTGTAGCCAATGAGAGATTGTTTCACACGTTTAGAGAGTTTGTCATGCATGTTGCTTATTAGCTGGCTGGCCAGGAATGCTTTTGCAAACGGGTCGTTGGGGTTTTCCCCTCCCCCGTTGGTCAAAATGGATTCCTCCAGGCGGTGGCGGAACTGACTGATCGTTTCATCTTTGCCCTGCTTACAGTTCTGCACTTCAGTCAGATTTAATATCGTTGGGAAGAGTGTCATAACCTTCTCACACACTGCATCCACAGCAGTCATGTATCTGCGATTGTCCTCAAATTGTACAAGGACAGGCCTCTCATTTTGATACATTTGGGCGACATCTAGGACTGCTTGCATTTTCGAAGGTTCCATATTCTTGGCACAGATGTCAAGTACCTCTTTCATTGTAGGTCTGTATGTACGGCAAAAGGCCTGCAGTTCTTTAGTCCAGCGGCATCCTCCCACTTCAGTAGGCGTTTTCAGTGTAGCTGCGTATTGGCCTATGTCGTCTGGAGACCACAGGCGTTGTACCATCATTACATCGCCGTACGGATTGGCTACTTCTATCATGGGGCACTGTATGTCAGCCAGCAGTATGTTGTCCCCGTCCTCCTGGTCCATCCATGGGTCAGAATAAAGTCCATTTGGGGTGGGGACCCCGCCCGGCAGGCGACAGTACTCTGATGCACCCTGTGTACGTCTCGCTGTCCCAGGCCCTCTTCTGTGTGGCGGTGTGCTGCCCTGGGTGATGGTGGCACTGCTGCGATGAGGCGTTGTCCTCCTATGTTGGCCAGGGGTGGACAGATGCATAGATGGGAGCAAGGTCTGTGGTTTTCGAGATCTTGGCTGTGTCGTGCCCGCATCGCCACTGTTGGCCAGCTCTGGGCCAGAGATGCCAGTGCAGGATGGAGCTTCTTTCAATAGGCCCAGTGCAGCAGAAACCAGGATCGTCGTTGGAGTAGTCAGGCTTGTAGTAACATTCTCCAGGCTCAGCGCAGCGGACACCAGAATTGGAGTAGAGACCTGTAGACCCCGACTGGCTTGCATGGGGGACTGCTGTGAGGGAGACAAAAAAGAATTCTGAGGAGCCAGTGGTCTGTCCTCTTCCCTCAAAGAATATTCAGGGGGAGCAAGTAGCTGGCTCTCTTCCCACAAAGAATCAAAGTTTGGTAGTTGTCTCATATCACTTTCTCGTTGTCTAAATTGTGCTTCCTCCATCCACAGTGAAAATACCTTTTTGTGGCGGTCACATTTGTCAAGTTTATGTGTCTTTACTGATTTTTTCTTTCTCAGTTTCTTCTCCGCTTCTTTTAGCAGTCGCTCTAAGGCAAGCAATCTTATTATACTCAAAGAGCCTTGTTCCGGAAAGCCCATGCGTTTCCACTCATCAATGCAGCATAGCGCTTCTGTACCATATTTTTCAAACATGTCTTGCATAACCGAAGACCATCTCTCTTTGTTCTCTGTGGCCGAAGGGGCACTTTTTTTATTCCCCATATTGAAATACTGTCAGATAAATGCTTTACAATACATACAGAGATCTAGTCTATTTAACACGGTTTTCTTAAATGCAACACGGTATTGTTGTCTTGCTTGACGTTCTTTTCTTTACTTTAAAGCAAGCACTGTATCTTTATGTCATTCTGTGACGACAACAAATTGTATGTTGTATTGTAACAGTTAAACAAGTTGTCTTTGTGCTTTCAACTTAACTTTCTTTGCAAGCACCTTTCTTTATGTTGTTTCAACAAGGTTCTTTGGCTTGACTTATCTGGCGTTCTTTCTTTACTTTAAAGCAAGCACTGTATCTTTATGTCATTCTGTGACGACAACAAATTGTATGTTGTATTGTAACAGTTAAACAAGTTGTCTTTGTGCTTTCAACTTAAATTTCTTTGCAAGCACCTTTCTTTATGTTGTTTCAACAAGGTTCTTTGGCTTGACTTATCTGGTAAGCATGCACGGTTCTTTGTGCTGCAGCTGACTTAATGCAAACAAGGTGTCTTTATGTTTTACAATCTTGACGTTAATTCAAGGTCTCTTTTCTTTTCTGTCCACTAGGCTAGATTTCTGTATTTTGTGAATTTAAGCATACTTGACTATTACAATAGATAGGTTTGGCAAAATATGAGAATTAGCACTTAAATTGTCTGGAAAACTGGAAGGTTCTCACCGTTTCAGTGTAGCCACAGGGTTTTTTTAAATCCTGGCGTTTTGAACTCCGTAGAATGCAGCATTTGACTCTTCTGTAGATCTGTCCGTTTGTTGAGATGATGGATAAATCAGTCAGTTTTGATCTTCCGGAGTTTTTAGACGACAACAGGATCCCACTTCTCGACACCAAACTGATCTGGCAGGAAATCTGACACTAAACGCGTGAGGCATCAACTTCCCTTTGTAGACCTTTATTTAACGTGCACTCAGTATACACGGATGCCACTGGCTCGCAGGCCGGTCCTCCCAAGAAGCATAACATAACAATCACAGAGTTATACCTTATATACAGTCTTAGTCCCACCCACAAGGCGGACCAGAATGAGAGCAGACAGGATGGGGAGGTGAATGAGCAAAGGACCATTTGTTTACACACAAAGGAAGAGGAAGAGGGGGGGGGGGGGGGGGGGGGGGGGTGGGACGGAACAGGTGAGACGGGAAGGGGGGGGGAACTTGCTCTCCCAACATGGACAGGAAGAGACGGGGGTTGTGAGGTGGAGGTGTGGAGAGGATGTAAGTGACAACCGCCAAATGTTGCCCACAGGTTACAGCATGGTTCAGTGTTCCAAGGCCCGTCTAGACTAATTTAGTGTATTCAATTACCATGGTACTATAGGCTCATTTAAATGTATTCCAATGAGCTTTTGGTGATGGTAAATTCCTCGTCAGCACGCACGCACACGCACAGGCACACGCACACGCACACACAACGCTGAAGCTGTTCAGGATTGAAGGACATTTGGGCTCATGGGAAATCAAACCATGATCTGCTTATGAAGGTATTCTGTAAGTCAGAAGAATACATTAAAGACAAAGTGCCATGACCTCCCCCCCCCCCGCCCCTGATCATCAGGTATGATGATTATACTAGGAAGATTACAAAAATAAAAAAAGTGTACAGAAAGTGAAAATGATGTTTTGGCCACACCCACCAGTTTTACCTGGTTTTCACCTTAGCACCACCTGGACTTACAAACATACAAAACTGAAAGTGCAAAACTATGGCACCCAGGCTCTTTTCTATATCAATTACACACCCCAAAAAGCCTTGAATTCATGGGGATTTCTTTTTTGTCGCATTGCTAAGCCAATATTTTGATGAGCAGCAGAGTTGACGCAAAGAGTCTCGATCTCATCCTATACTGACTGATGACCTGAAAGGCTTCATGGGATGTGTATAACTGATCGAAAATAAGTCGGGTTTCTTGGGTGAACTACACCTTTAAGAAGCTTTTCAGCAGTATGGTGAGACTGTAGTGCGTGGGCTTATCAAAAGCAGACGGTCCAAGAATGTATCACCTCGCAGCAAAATGATGAGCATATAGCACAAGGGAATAATATCCCTGTAGCGAAAGGAAACAAACCAAACAGCTCTTGATTCGATAATAAGGAGCTGTGACTCCAAGAAATTATGGATACGCCCACTCGTTATATTATGAAAATGTCAAGAGGAGAGGAGAGGAGAGCCATTATTAAAGGTATACAATCCACCCACACGTTATCTCCATCTAGGTATGCACAGCCCCTGCTGACTCAGATATATTTAAGCCCCTCCCTTAATAACCTGTTAACCTTAAAATACACTATGTAACACTGAAAAACACACAGGCGTGCATGCATGCATGCACACGCACACAAACACACACACACACACACACACACACACACACACACACACACACACACACACACACACACAATTGACCCGTCATTCATCTACATTGCATGGTGACTAAGTCAACTAACTAAGTGTCAAGTAACATTTACATTTACTCAAGTACGATTTTGAGATATTTGTACTTTACTTGAGTAATTCCAATTACAGTACTTTTACTTCTACTCCACTACATCTCAGACAAATATTGTACTCTCCTACACTACAATTATTTGAAAACTTTATTTACTTGAGTACTTTTACATTTGGTACATTTTGATACCAATACTTTACCAGTACTTTTACTCAAGTAAATTTTGAATTCTGGACTTTGACTTGTAAGTATTTCTATTGCAGTATTGATTATTTTACGTAAGTAAAACATTTCAGTACTTTTCCCCCCACTGATGACAACATCCTGCCTCCCTGTCAGCATCTCCAGTCTCTGTGGGCATTGGAGAATGAACACTGGACATGCACAGTAGACAGGAAATACCCACAAAGACCCTGAAAGCAGACAGTCCCAGGTGAGATGGCCTGCGCGCGCACGCACGTGCGTGTGCACGCACACACACACACACACACACACACACACACACACACACACACACAATATCATATACACACAGTCACCAATTCCTGACAGTGTAGTGTGTACCACAAATAATTCTCCCTTATGAACATTTAGACTAAAGCACTAAAGCAGATGTTGAAAGGACTGTATCAGCAGCCATACCAACAAATTCAATGTGTCTTATGTTATTTGCTCAATAATGAAATCGTTCTGTGGTAGAAAGTGATAACATTAGATAACTAAAACAGTAAAAAGAAATAATGTACTGCTCTGTGTGATTCCCACAGAAGCATACATTATTATTACTGTAGGCAGCAGCCAATTGTCTAGTTACGTATATAAGTTATAACCAATATACATTCATATATAGTCTATGGCTTTTGTTTTGAAAGGATTCATCTGCAAACTCCTGCGGGGTAATATTCTCGAGTGCAGGCCTTCTATAACATGGAAACTAGCTATGCTCACAAACTCTGAAACTCAAAATCTAATTTTTGGCCTATTATTATATCCAGATTGAAATCAGATTGATGAACAGTAAAAACTAGATGGAAACAGATTTTAGTAAATGAGATTTGATTCACATTCCTTATAGCCTCATTCAGACTGCATAAAATTAATATGACTCCAATCTGTGTAGGACATCCTCATGATAATTTTTCGAGATCATGCATGGATTTCACAATGCCACGCCAAACTTTCCGGTCCTTCATTGCCATCCCCAGTTCCTGCTTACTGATGCATGTGTCCCTAGCGATGACATCAGGGAACGACAGTTTTCTACCTATGGTCTACTTTGAGGCTTCCAGAGAAGAAGGAAAGATATAACCTTATTGTCAGCTCTGCAGCAGTGGCCGGCAAACTGTGTTCTTCAGGATCGGATCGGACTAGTGAAGAAACATGGGAAAGGTTGCCGTATGGGTGGCATGCACTTCCAAGAGAGATTTTGCACTCTCATTAGAAGGCGGGTGTAAGTGCCATCCAACCGTTTCTCTAATTTCTTTGAAAGCGTCCGTGTCTTAAGGAGCCATGGAGTAGAATCGGCTTGACGGTCGTCCTAAAAATACATTTTACTAAACTGGGATTAACAGATCTTATGCATGTCAATGATGTCATTGCAGGCTGACCAGGCCATACCTTTCCTAGTTTGAACGTCCTTTTGGGAAGAAGATACTGTATATACATATAAGACATAAGGTGCCAGTCAGAACAAGGTTTAGTGTGTATTGCCAGTACAACTGGTTCACAATGTGGGGACCGGGAACGCCCAAGGGTTACATTGGTCACCAGCTAAATTATTGATACTTAGAAGCCAAATGTACCCATTACCGGTCAGCGATTCTGAATGTAGAATGTCTGATTGTGAGTGTAGAAATGGAACCCAGGTCCACTCCACTCCACTGGGGTCTGTACACTCTCAGAGTTAAATTAACACTGAGGATTTTTACAGTGCAACATTTACTGGGGTCCTAATGCATAGCAAACTGGAGATATTTGAAATTAAAAATCTATTATAGCCTCCCCCTGGCCAGCCGGGGCGCCTGATGGAGGGGAAAGGAACTGGTTCCTTCCACGCGCTACGTCCAACCAGGGAAACTCCCCCCTGTCAGGTGTAAAGGAGAAACTTGGACATTCAGGCATGAAGGAAGCATGAGTTCAAGTCCGTTGCTCTCCCCTTGTCCCCCATATATGGGGACTAGGTTGGTGGAGGGTGTGTAGAGCCCAGGATCACATTAGATGATTGACACAGGGGTGAAAAATGGGTTACAAAATCGTGGGATAAAAAATATATATTAAAAAAGTCTATTATATAAATGTTGACTTTCCAAGTGCATGTCAGATTCAAAACGCCACCTGGTGGCTGTTACAAGACTGTAAAATATGCATTCCTTGATAGCCATCAAGGAATGCACTCCTCTAGTAGACTAAATTGTTAACCATTTGGATTACTTAATTTACAATAAGTCTACCCCATAACACCATTAGAGGATGTAGAATAAGTATTATTTTGATCAACGTTTGCCTGGCTGTTATCTCTCCTAATGGTACCAACATCAATAATACAGCATGGAATTGTGGACATATTCTTTAGTTTTGGCTCTGAGAAGCTAAATGTCATCAAATGGTGGTCGGTGGCTCAAATGCAGAATAAATAATGTTCCTTGATATGAAAAGGGTTGAAAACCACTGCTCTAGTACACCATATACTAGTGAAAATTATATAAAAAAGTATATAAATCTGATATGCAATCACTTGTTGTGGTGCTGGGTTAAAATACGATTAGGAAGATGAGTGCATCAACCTGCCCATTCACAAGCTCCAATACATTTTATTGTAGCGGTTTCCAGAGGTGGAAAGTAACTTAGTACATTTACTTAATTTTGTACTTTACTTGAGTATTTTCAATTTCAAATACTTTTTCTCTACAAAACATACATTAACAACTTCAGTCCTATACATTTTGGCCATTTAAAAATAGCCGATCTACAAGCTCACAATGTGCCGCGATCTGACACATTGTAAGCTTGTAGATCTGCTATTTTCAAAAGATTTTTATAAATTTGAAAACATTTTATTTTTAATTGGCACATATTCTGCATAATGACTGAATGATAATTTTGGTACTTTAAGTAGGCTACATTTTGATGACAATACTTTTGTACTTTTAAGTACATTTTGAATTCTGGACTTTTACTTGAAACAGAGTATTTCTAAATGACAGCATTGATACTTGCTTCAAAACATTTTGCAATAACTAGAAAGATGGAACATACTGGAAACAAATATTATTATTATTAGTAGTATAGTTAGTATTATGTTATCATTAAAATCTTTTGACAATTATTTGGCGGCCCACCTGCAATCTCCCTCACGGCCCACAGCTTGGGAATCGCTGTGTTTATTGACTACGTTTCGAGCCCAGGTTCTTTGTCGTCGGGTCAAACCACTTGACCTGACCAAGAGCCCAGGCTCCAAACGTGGTCAATAAAACATATTGGAGCGTGTGAGTGTGTGCAGGTTGTATTACGCTTGTTCCTCATTATTAAACATATTAAATATCCATTCCCGTTTCAATTGAGTCAAAGTGGAAAAGTCCAGTAAATATTTGATTGGATAAGAGTTCATGTGAATAACAGACTCTCACTCTCTCCGTCTCCTGTAGCTCTCTCAAAGCTTTTATTTGCCTGCTCAAATGATACTCTTGTGCATGTACACACAAACAAAATAACGCACGCACACACGGCACGCACAGTACACAAACACATGCATGCAGGCAGACACACGGATTCCTGACCATGAACCACAATGCGTACGTACTACTGTATGTAGCCCAAAACATGCCGGTCCCAGCTTTAATGGACATAATGTGTGCGCACTCGGACGCACGCACGCACGCTCGCACACAGCTTTTGTTCCCAGTCTAATACCTTTAGGTGTTGACCATGGGCAGCAGCTGGGGTTCAGGAGGTGGAAACTAATTTCCTCAGACTGCCTGTTATTGTGGTCAAGGAAAAACTACGCCCACGACCTATTTAACTTTTATCCTACAACAACACACAGGTCACTTCAAGATGGACAACTTCAGGGTTGCTGGCAAACATGGAGCTATACGGTATGTGACTCTCAGACACGCACATGAAACGCACATTGGTTTCGATCCACTATTGACCACATGAACCCTATAGCGCCCCCGTTCTGGGCGAAAATGTCAGATCTACAAGCTCACAATGCTCGTTTATGTATCTTAGCCATCTTAGCCCGTAGCACTTGCCGTAGCACTAGCACTAGCCTCGACGACCTTACAGGCATATGCAAAGGCAAAATGTATGCAATTAGATAGCATATTTTGTAGACATAGTGTATACTCATAGGTTCATTATTCAGCTATTCTACTTGCCAGCCCATGGAGCCCCATTGTGAACCCAGACATGTTGAGTACACCAAGGTTTTATGTTAAATAAAGCATGATGACATTTTTTATATGTTAATGGTATGGTCACATATTATGCCAATTATGAAAATTGCTCAACATAATTATGCAAGTTAGCATCCGGCAGTTTCTATGCTGGGGACCCATATTCAACATTTCTAACATAAAACGTTGGTGTACTCAACATGCCTGGGTTCACATTCTGTCAAGTGGACTATACTGTTAGACGGATGTTAGGTTCTTAGCTTGCTTATGACCCTTGATGACTAGTTCTATGTATTTGTACCATGTGTTGTTCTTGCTTACTTTATAGTCGCTCTGGATTAAGAGCATCTGATAAATACCTAAATTGTCAATTGTAAATTGATATATTACAATGTATAGCTGAAGTTGTGAATAAACAATGACAAATGATGTATTGGCACAGGTAATAGTCCTTTAAAGGAGTAGTTCACCCAAAAAATTCCTTCTTTTCTACCAATTAAACACCCCATGAAGCCTTGAACTCATGGAGATTTTTTTGTCGCATTCCTAAGCCAACAATTGAATGACCGGGTGAGCCTCAATGGAGTCTCCTACCAGAGACTCCATGCATGAATTCAAGACTTCATGGGGTGTTTGTTCTTTTTTGGGTGAACTACTCTTATAACAATAATGTACGCATGCAGAAGTAGCCCACTGAAAATGATAAGGGGTTTTACATTATGACTACATACTGTATGCACGCATTATGATCACCATATTCTCTCATGGGCCACTGACAAAGCTCTGCTTGAGCTCACATGGGGACTGAAGAGCGCATCACATTTATTCCCACCATCCAGATTTCCCCCGCTGGGATTTGAACCTCGAGTCTTTGTCCGAAAATCCGACTGTGGTGGGTTGGCCAATCAACCCTATAGCAGCTGGGGCAAACATTCGGCAGAAATAGCCAATAGCGTCGCGTTGTCAGCTTGTAGATCGGCTATTCTCAGAGAGCATACCGCGCAGAGTGAAAAAAGGAGGATCCCTTGTATACAGCCCTGGTGTACTGTGGACACACATGTTCAACTAAATATAGGGTTTAAGTGGTTAGTGCCACCGTGCCACGCACCACCACATGCTCCTTGTGAGTTGCGAGTCTGAATCCAGACTCCCACCATATATTGCACGTCTCTCTTCTCTCTGACCTCAGTTTCCTGTGTCTCTTCTCTACACTCTACTAATAAAGTAGATATGGCCATACAATCTATTAAAACACAGAAATCAGGCTGCCAACATTCTAGCAACCACTGTGCCAGGGCAAGGACCAAGTAACATCAGGTAATTTAGAAGGAATGCAATACTGGGATAAAAAAAAAAGACCATAAATCCTGGAAGATGGAGAGAGGTTTTGTTCTGAGCTAAGGAAAAGTCATCCACATGCATTTGCAACACACACACACACACACACACACACACACGCACACACATCCTCGCACACACAGTCACACACACAAATAGAAACACACGTGTGCACAAAATCCTTTTCCTACCATCTGCTGGTCCATCCAGACCAGACTATTGTGTTTCTCTTCCCAGAATTTTGCTCTGTAGCAAACCCATTAAAAAGGTTCCTACTGTAGATCTCTCACACACACACACACACACACACACACACACACACACACACACACACACACACACACACACACACACACACACACACACACACACACACACACACACACACACACACACACACACACACACACACACACACACACACACACACACACACACACACACACACACACACACACACACACACACACGACTGATTTGAACAACTCTTATAAACCTCCTTTGATCTTACCAGGTGAAATGTTGCTGCCATACACAGGCATGTAAACATACACTTACAGTATACACACTCAGGCTTTCTGGACAATGTAACCACAGCAATAAAGAACCCATTACTGAGTGAGTGAGAGTATGTGTGTATGTGCGTGTGTGCGTGCGTGCGGGCATGTGTGCGTGCGTGCGTGCGTGGTCAGCTCACGTCATCGAATCAGTGCGTGTGTACTGTACCGGTAAGTACATGCCTGCCTGCGTCGGTGTGTGATGTCATCAAGGTCTGGTCTGCATATATACCGTAAGTGTGTGTGATTGATTACTGTTCATCTGCATGTTGGTCCTGTTATCTGTGGGCACGCACACACACTCCCGTGCGCGTATGTGTGCAAAGGATTTTTGCAAGGATTTGCACTTGCAAGTAGTTGCATTGGTGCCGTTTGGCCCAATAATGAAGTTAAAAGAAATGGCATTTAGAAATGTGCCTTCCTAAAATGTTGATGTTTTCACAGTGTGTGTGTGTGTGTGTGTGTGTGTGTGTGTTCAGTATGGGAATACCCCTTAGCAGGGCAGTTTTCATTTAAAAACCAATTAATCTCAACCAGTCATTTTGTTTATTTCAAGAACAAACGCCAACATGGATACTCAAATTAAATGATCAGCCTCGTTTCAAGACGATCATGTTTCAAGGACACTACAGCTGCAATGGAGAGATAAGATTAGAAAGAGAAATTAAATGAAAATGCTTTAAACTAAAATTACAATAAATTATTCATATACAGTATACTGTAGGCATTCTCAACTGGATATGCCAGGGATTAAAATAGGGTGCATTTTGCATCCCAAAATGCAGTTAATAGTTAAGGGACGCAATAAAACAACGACCTCTGCATCCATGGGGTGCACTACTGTAGGCTACTGTTTTTTATTAGAGTTTATTTTGCTAGCTTTAGTTATAATAATCATTTCTTCTTCTGTTTTCTACAAGAATATAACCACATTATAACCATATCAAATGAAATGGGAGTTAAATGCTGCAATTTGTAAAAATGGCAAAATATGACTCCTAACGTCGTTGAAGTGGGACTCATAAAATGTCCCTGGGACTCATCTAAAAGACCATCCCTGCATCCCGGGACTCATTACATTGAAAACCTATTTACATCACTGCTATGCTTTCACATAATTCACAATGATTTAAGGTAAGCACTCATGACTCATAAGTGAACAAGTGGGGACTGGGGGTCAATAAACATTAGCTGCAGTGGCCATTCAAACCTGGACCCGTCTCCAGTGTGTATGCCTGAGAGGTTCTTATTTTTACTTTCAATAAAGAGCTTAATTGAAACACACTTTAACACTTTACCTACAGTAAAGGGTCAAATCTTTAGCCCCATTAATTAACCCCAGCTGTAGCGTCCCTATTCTGGGCAATGGGCAAATCATAAGAGGCAAACATTTGGCAAAGATAGGCAAAAAATTGCTATATCAATAATTAGTCACCACACCGCACAATGCATTTTGATCTTGTAGATCTGCAATTTTCTGCTCCTTGACGTACAACGTAAAAAGGTTGGAAGTGTGCGTTCATCCCTGGCTCAGAGTCATACTAAATGAAGACTATAAAAATGGGACCCAACCAGGCCCCTGACCCTAACACAGAGAACCAAATCAAATCAAGTAAATGCAGAAGTATAGCGATCTTCCAGGTGCTTCAAACGCCAGTGATCAACTTCCATTGAAATGAATAGCTGAGGGCGGGGCAGTCCACTCTGTATAGTTTATATATAACTCTTATGGACCCAACTCAGCATCAAGGGTTGGATTGGGGGTACGTCCCTGCAACATAATCTAGAGTCATGTTCAGGGGTTGTACTTGTACATCATGGCCGGGGGAATATACTTACATACAATATACTACAGTACATCAAGCCGCCTCACACTACAGAAAGAGGAGATGGGTCCTATGGGTCCACTTATACTGTATAGCTTAATTAGGAAAGATTGGTTCCCAAGGCTACTTACGTATAATGTAGTTCAATCTCAATTGAAAGCGCCTTCGTTATTGTTTTATGACCATATTTGGAATGATACTTGATACTGCTGTCTGCACTGTGCTTGCAGTTGCAGATGGATACCGCACAGTGAGCAGAATGCTTTAAAGAGTGCAGTAAAAGACTAAAGCGAGTCACTGAAGAAGAATGTGAACCGTTTTATTGCATGAAAAAGGCTCATAAGATTCACAAGATAAATACTCTATACTCTATAGGCTATGTTGCTGACCAAGCATATGTTTACTTTTACATTTCACGCCATCACTTTTGTTCACTACTACACCATGAGGAAAAGGTAAGATCCAACTCACTGCTTTTTAAAATTATTACTTTCTGGCTAATGTTAACTTATTCCAACGTTGTGATATTGATCAATTTATTTATTTATGTTTTATCTACTGCACACACACTTTAGATAACTTCTGCACCTGTTAAATCCTTGGATCACTGATGATATTAATTTGTGATTTTGTAGGAGGGCTTCAGATCCAATACCAACGGCAGAAGGTATTAATGGAGTCTTGCAATAAGTTAGTTAAGCAACTTAAGCATGTGAGAGAGAGCCAAGGAAATGGTGCATGTACATATTACTTTTATCCAAAGCACTTTACATAGATTGTGCATTACATTCACAGACCGAAGGCCGAGGAAGGCACCAACCTGCTCATCGGGAACAATTAGGGGTTCAGAGTCTTGCTTAAGACTTTTATTTTATATATATATATATATATATATATATATATATATATATAATTTGGGGACCCCCCCAAAATAATTTCGGGACCCCCAGGTTGAGAACCCCTGGAGTAGAGTAGACTGTAGACCTAAGTACATTTCTGATGCCAATAAATCTATAGTCCAAATGACTTTTTTGTGTTTATTTATTTATTTTAACAAACCTGGGCTTATTTTAATGTGTGTCCTCAGACAGGAAGGAACCTGGTTGTTCCTGAGGGGAGGCTGAAGACAAAGGGGTGACCACAGCCCGGGCCCCTTGACTCTGAAATGACCTGTCTCAGTCAGGCTCATCAATAGCTCAGAAAAGCTGAACTTGGAATTGTTTGCCCCTAAATGTTTGGTGCTTTATAAATAAAGTTCCCCATTAGTATTATTCCCCATAGTAATGTAGTATTATTATTACTATTACTACATTGAATACATGAATAAACAGACAAGGATGGCACTTAGAGGAAAGGCCAAGAGGTCACAGAACCAGTAGGGTTCATCTTCATACTCCAGGAAGTATATTTAAGTACTGTATAAGTAGGCTACAATTTTGAGGTATTTGTACTTTACTTGAGTGTTTCCAATTCACAGTATTTTACTTCTGCTCCACTACATCTCAGAGGCAAATATTGTACTTGTAATCCACTACATTTATTTGAAAACTTTAGTTACTTTGTGGATTTTGATTATTATTACAAAACATGCATTAACCACTTCAGCCCTATACACTGGACAGACCATTCAACATTCCTAATGACTGACATTACAGTACCAGTAATTGGAGCTTCACTGCTAGCAGGCCTAAAAATATCGTTTTGTGATTGCAATGGTGAAGATCTACTGTACGTGAGCTCCATGCTTGATTATTAACTTATTATGCATTAACCATGGCCCTGGGCGACAGCTAAATTAAGGCTGGAATAACCAACAGGGATGCTGCCAGTCATAGCAATTTCCTATGCAAGGTCATGAAATATTAAATAAATAATGAGTATACGTTTGTAATGTGTTCCCTGGTGTTTCATTGATGACAAAGGGCTTGGCCAAGAATGGTTTTATAACTGTGTGGCATAGTGCTTCACTTCCTGAAAGCCCAGAGCAGTGATAAGCTGTCACAGAGGAAATGACCTCTGTCATTTGTTCCTTGAGAGAGACTGCTATAGATTCCCTTTGGTACAGTCAATTCCTATGGCAGCAGGGCAATTCACTCGAAACCCATGATAAAAGGTTTGAATGTTGAGAAAATGAATTCAATGTTGAATAAATATTTCCTAAAATGACACGAGCATTTATTTATACTTACATTTACTGTATAGCCTAGAGACAACAATAATGTTACTTATATTTTATTTTCATTGTCATAGCACGTTTAATTATTAGGCAGTCAGAGGCAGTAGGAAAGCTAAGAGAGCGGATTATGAGAGAATAGGCCTCTGGGCACGGACTTGTGGAAGAATAATAATAAAATAAAGCACTGACTTGCAGCCAAAACCACAATCACTTTTTTCACCTGCCAGCTGCCACAGGATATACTGTACAGCATGCACAGGCTCCACACGACGCCACCAATACTGGTATATTAACTGTACTTTCACATCTTGCCTCAATAGGACTTACGGCACACACAACACACAATTAACGGCAACAGCATATTTAACATAAGTAAGATTTCAAGCCTGATTTTAACAAAAATACACTGCTTTCTGAACCACAAATAAGAGATTAGCCACCTACTGTATAATATCAACAAAAAGAAAATCTAAAAACACAATTGACAGCAAGCTATGGTATCACATGCGCGTGATTATAAATCCCACCATTGTTCTAGCCGACCCACCTTACCATGCGTCTGATTGGCTCTCGGGCAGTCATAAATTTACTGATGTTAGGGTTAAGATTAGGTTTAGCTATAGTTTTACTGAGGTTAGGTTTAGGTTAGGCTCAGACATCGTTGCAAAAACGAGAACTGTCAATCACAGGCCAATCACAGCGGGGCTTTCCTAGAACTACGGTGGGATCCATAATAAGGTGCCACGCACAGTAGGCCTATAGCAAACACAAGTACATAGTAAATATGTACAGTATTTGGTACTATCCCGCTTCATACAAAAACCATCCACAATCCCACATACTGTAGTTGGACTACTCCGTCACTTACTTGCCAGTGTCGTTATGCCTCGGGTTTGGTTCTTGGCGATGTCACCGTCGTCCGTTTCTCCAATTGGCGAAAAAGCAGGAAATGATGGTCCCCATGGTAACGTGACTTTCCATCAATCAGGGCAGGCCAAATATTATCAGTGACCTGTGGTCATGCCTGCCAGGAATGATAAATACAATAAAATATTTAGCAACTATGGAAAAGGCCTTGGGTTTCACACACACACACACACACACACACACACACACACACACACACACACACACACACACACACACACACACACACACACACAGTGATAAAGACATGTTCTCTTGAGCCACACATGCATAATTGTATTTCATTTTCTGTTTATCAAACCCTCATTTCACACTCAATATTCCCACCTGTCAGTCAATGGTCATTATCACACACTGTTTGCTAACTATGCCGGCTAAAGTTAGCAATCAGTGGATCTTGGCTTATTTACAGTTTTATATACATATTTCATTTCATTTCATAATCATTTGGACAGACAATTGGTTGGTCAACATACATTTATTTCTTTCACAGTCAAACAGTTTAAGTTACCATTACTATGTTGTCAAACACCCACTACTCACACCATCCTCATTTCCTGGTCACAAAAGAGGCACTACTGCATCCACTGCTCCTTTTATAGGTGGAGGGTTGAATTGGATTGTACCATGTTGCAGGGGTGTCGGGTTCTGGCAATACATTCTTTAATATGATTGCAACGGGACGGGTTATTTAAAACCTGGTTTTGTTAATCATTTTGGATTGACAATTATACTGTACATGTTTGGAAATGTTTCTGTGTTACATGTTCACTAGTAAAAGTAAGTGAATGTTTTGGGGAAAGCTGTCTCTAGACAGGTGGTACGGGCCACTAGGGAGAGGCCTGAGTTAGACTGCATGTAGTCAGTCCATGGTGAGACATGGAGGGAGAGTGGGCATAATGCAGGAAGCTCTGCCCTAAGACAGTGTTAGGACTGGTAACGTCCAGACTGGGTGCTTGACTTTAAGCATATATCATGTAAGTTTGTTATTTTCATTTTTGGAGTTATATTTTTTATTTTTGTACAAGAAGTATTTTTTTTCTGAGGCATTTTTTGGAACATTATTTTTGGAATTGATTTACAAAATAAATCTTTGGCAATAATGGCGAATTCTTGGTATGTCATTTTTCTGTGCACCTAGCCCTCATCCAACGGACTTATTTACACACACACACACACACACACACACACACACACACACACACACACACACACACACACACACACACACACACACACACACACACACACACACACACACACACACACACACACACACACACACACACACACACTTCAATTGAGAGCTCATTCCTAGAGAAGTTGCTACTGTATGGGTCTAGGGTCTGTCTGTATGGGTCTAGGTAGGATGGGTGTCCTGACCTCAAGCCATCATGGCTGTGGGGTTGGAGATTGTGGTGCAGCCCCCCTCCCCCTCCCTCCGTCTGTACATTTACAGTATGAAAAGGCCAAGATCAAACAAGCCGTCTAGACTCTACAACAGTGGTTTTCAGTGGAACAGTGTGTTAATTGTTAAACATCTGCTAATGATTTACAAGAAGTCTACACAATTATGTAGAATAATTGTTATTTTGATAAACCTTTCCTGTTGTCTCTCCTATGGTACCAACATCTAAAAAACAAAAATACATTGCATGGATGCACCTGGCTGGCACGAGTGGGACGTATCCTGAGGTCATCGGGGTTTCGGGTCTTCCAACATCAAACCCCTCACTCAGGTGACCCAGCCGGGGTGATCGAGTCCCGACTTATTACGTCCCAGTAGCTACCCTCGATCAGTCCCATTAGGGGAAAACCAGGGCCACACAATCCATTCCTCCTGAACTACTCTGCCGGGACTGGGTATGCGGGAGGATCGCATCAATGTGGCACTTGGAAGGACTATAGGCTCTGTGGGTTGACTCCTGTCCTGCTCTCACCAGGTCCAGCACCTGTGCGTTGCACCAGACTCCCAGCACCTCACGGAAGACGCATGAATACAGCATGTACTGTAATTGTGGACAAAATCTTTTGGGTCCGAGAGGAGAGGCTAAATCTCATCAAATGGTGGTCTGTGGCTGAAATGCCAAATAAATAATGGGCCTTTATGTGATAAGGTTGAAAACCACTGCTCTAAAACACGATCGAACAGAATCCCCCTGCAGAGGCAATTAAATATTCAAGTGTAAATATCAACCGACCTCTGATGGAGGAGTGGCATTTGGATTCCAGCTAAAGTTGATAATAATCAATTAGATACACCCATTAGACAGCCAGGAAAGAGAAAATAAATAAATACAGGCTACAGTACATGCAGCACATGACAGTTTCAAACTCAATACATCATGATTGTGGTCAGGATGTGACCGCCAGATACTCTAAACCGGCAGTTTATTTATTCAGAGAGAGAGAGAGAGAGAGAGAGAGAGACGATTGAGATGCACCAGTGGGAGTTCATTCAGTGTAATTATGGTGATAATCGATTAGCAGACTCTGAATTATTTTCCCACACATGAGCAGCTGGTATTCGCATGGACACAAATCCCATGCCAACTTGATTCACATCATGATTCCATATACTCCAATACTCTCATTATGGTTGCCATCATAATGTCTGTGTGCAGAGTCGACAACTCGACACACAGACTTACACACACACGCGCACGCCGCACACACATGACTATAGGTGAATTACATGGTCAAATGAACTGAAGTATTATTTATCCTTTATTTGACCAGATTCCGATGGAGATTCTTGTTTTAAATTACTACTTGGGAATAAGTAGTATACAAATAAAGTAATACACACTAGGGCCTAGTGTGTATTACTTTATTTGTATTGCATGAAACATATAGCCTAGTGACTATAGGCTATGTTTCATGCAAGTGACATTAAAAATGGAGAAAAACAACAATTTACGGACACAACTAAATTTGAGAGACCAACCTTTTATCTTTGACAAAGCTGACAACTCCCCCATGTGTCCTCAAACACATACACAAACAGCATAAGGGAAGTCCGCACATTAGTTTTTTCAGATAGCCACACAAACTTGCTGACAAAAGCATGTAGATATAGCATTTTCAAAACTTATTTTTAAACAATGTTAGTGTTCTCCATACAAAATGTTGTGTTTATGTTGGACTACCGGTAGCATCACTGCAAACAGATGGCTATGGCCGTTTAGCCCAAGGAGTGTGTTTTGTGCAAAACTAATGCTTCGAATGTATTCAGAAACAAGAAAACCCCTGCCATAGTGGTAGGGTCACAAGAAACCCCTATAAAAAATATTGCCCAATACCAACAGCCGGTCAGCAAGTAGGCTATACCAAATGTCCCACTTTAAACAAACTGTCGTCTGCCGGACTAATACAATACAATATATATATATATATATATATATATATATATATATATATATATATATATATAGAGAGAGAGAGAGAGAGAGAGAGAGAGAGAGAGAGAGAGAGAGAGAGCATGAATAGAAAAAATAAGCTATAATTTTTTTTTAAACACAAGCGTTGGCACTCTATAGTCTCCACTCTCCAGTAGAGACGCATACCATCCCATTACACAATATAGGCCAATAGCCAAAGCAAACAGCAAGGAAGAAATAAATACAAAGGAAGGAAGAAATAAATACAATGGTGGCACTTACTTTATTTTTTGACAAAGTCAATGGCCGACCTATCCCGGCCTCTGCATGGTCAAATATGTCATAAAGCCTTGTCAATTTCATAATAAGTCTCGCATTTGTTCAATGTAAATAAGAGCCCAGGAGGAAGCCTGGAAGCCAAGCATTTTGACACAGCCTGTAGCCGTTGTGCTTAATTGTCAATAAAAGGACCATTCTTTTATATTTTAGCTCCGTTTTTCAGTTTGAAAATCGTATTAAAAGAATAAACAAAAGCAATAGCGTGCATGTCGTGACCGCCGCAATTGTGGGAAGAGAAAATACAAAAAAGCGCGCGCACCTTCACCAGCTGCTGAACTTGACCAATTAACACACGAGAAGAACCAATGGATCCCAGAAAAAATGAGTGGATGGATTGGATATCACTGTATTGGACCTTAAATTAGATATTATGTATTTGGCCCCTCATTCATTTTTTTCATTCATCATGTAAATATAAAACCAAATGTAAATAAATAATTAAAATAAAATAAATAAATAAAAATATATAAATGTTCTGGTTACCTAGCCGGCTTGCGTGATCCTTCCCCTCACTCCTGCTGTATTCAGGAACAGTTTTTAGGAGGAAACTGCATGTGGAAAGTTGCACTTTTTAAATAACTGTTCTGACTACTAGACTAGTTTTAATTAGTCATGTGTAACCCGCCTGAGCCAATAATGAATACAAATAAATAAATGTTCACCTTACATGCCACGTTGAACGGAGACCCCCAGGGCTAGAGGGCTAGTAGGTTTTGTTTTCACTCTACATTAAATATCTTGGTTGAAAATAGCCATGCACCGACAAGTTTACAAGCTTTCGCCACAATTTATGCGTGTGACATCATCATCATACCCGGAAGTTATGTGGGAACGCTTACTGAGAGACAGCCCATACATACTGTACAAACAGATAACTCCTATTTGATTGCATTAAATTACTTTAAACATTACATTTACTTTGCCACTAGATTCGCTACTCGATCTGCCATTCACTTTATGCATGCGCATACCCTCTATACCGATGCATAGGGTTTAAGTGACTCAGACAAGAAAGCTATAGCATGTGGGCAGGTTAAAGATGGTACTATGATTATTGCGACCGTAAGTCGCAGATATGAAAACCTGCAAAACCCGTCATTTGGTTCGTCACGCCACCATATATGGCCGTCAGCCCGTCACGCCTTGTGACATGTCACACCACCAAATATGGCTCCCAGTCCGTCACGCCTTGTGACATATGGCCGTCTCCATATATGAAGATCACAACACAGACCTCATCAAACCCTGGATAGCCATACATGGAGAAGACTGGATCATCACAGAAGACTGCTGGGTGAGTGCTGGCGCTTTTGTCATGGGGGGTCAGATCAATATATGGAATTAATTCTGTACTGGCCATATATGGAGCATATGGGTTTGATTAGGTCAGAACAACAAATGGAATGTCAGAACAGGTCAGCTCCATAGATGAGATAAGGGTGGCAGCGGGGGCAGTGTCTTGAGTGTGCAGGGTTTTTTCATAAAAGTCATACATAACGCCTGAGTGTAGCCAGTGCCAAATCTAATCAAACACATGGCCTATGCATAATCATCTACACACCCACTCATGCATCATGTTGACTCAGCTTTTCCCATGTTACAGGAAATCAGAGCATTTTGTGCTATGCATAATATATTGTACGCATAGCACAAAATGCTCTGAAATTATGAGAATCATTAGTGCTTTAGGCCAAAACCTCTTATTTGCAACCAAACGTTTGCGAGTAGTTGCATGAAACCATTATCCCCAATGGCAGTTGCAAGGAATTCCATTGGTAAAACGGATTTGTTGCAATGAGTTGCATTTGTGCGATTTAGACCTTAAACACACAAACACACACACACAGACAGACCAAAGTTATCAGTACCTGATGCATGCCACTCAACAGCACAGTTCATAGTAATAGATAATCTGATATGTTATGGTTAAATACTCCCTCGATCATATCCATGCACTTATAATAGGCCTGGATGGCAGT
The DNA here is from genome assembly GCF_963924005.1 of Protomyctophum bolini. Lineage (NCBI taxonomy): Eukaryota > Metazoa > Chordata > Actinopteri > Myctophiformes > Myctophidae > Protomyctophum > Protomyctophum bolini. The sequence goes on along the minus strand of NC_137885.1, from coordinate 18,195,332 downwards.
TGGTCAACAAAAAAAATGTCATTAAGAGATCATCTAACCATGCAAATACCGGTCTTTGGAAGAGTGGCCTTTGAATAAAGAAATTAAATAGGAAAAACAATGCCTGGCTGAAACTAACAGCTCATCTGTCATAGTGTAATCTTTTAATAATGCTCCTGTGGAAAACTTGGTCCTATAAAATAAATCCAAACACAGACCGTGTGGAGTCTGTTCCAACTGCCATGGTTCATTCCAAGCCAATTAGCTTGGCCTGGTCTTTAATCAAATGTTTTGAGCCCCGTCACTTCCAATTTGATACAGAATTCATTCAACAATACATAATCAGCCAATCCAGATGTTTTGAAAGGGCAATGGAACTACCGGTATATTAAAAAATCCCATAGAGCATGTGAGGACCACTTTGTAACCAATTGAACCCCAGCATCCATATTCTGTGGGCGAATATCAGCCAAAAATAGCAGATCTACAAGCTCACAATGTCACAACGCAACACGTTCTGAGCTTGTAGATCAATTGTAGATCAAATTTGAAATAGTACTATTTGGTCCACCTGACTCCACAAATAGAAAATGACCTTGGCGACCTCGCCCCCCTTGTCAAACCCCACGCTAAAAACCTCGGGATGCTCTTTGACTCTGCCTTTAAATTCGACAAACAAATCAACACCATAGTCAAAACCAGTTTTTTCCACCTCCGCTCCATCACCAAAATGAAGCCATTTCTCTCCACACACGACCTCGAAATTGTCATTCATGCACTCATATCATCCCGTTTAGATTATTGCAACTCCCTCTACACCGGAATCTCCCAGTCATCCCTATCTCGTCTCCAAATGGTGCAAAACGCGGCTGCCAGACTCCTGACTGGCACCAGGAGACGAGACTATATCTCCCCTGTCCTTGCCTCTCTCCACTGGTTGCCGGTCCGGTTCAGAATCCAATTCTAAACCCTTCTCTTCACATACAAAGCACTAAACGGACTGGCCCCCTCCTACATCTCTGACCTCCTTTCATATTCCCCCTCCATCAGGACCCTCAGGTCAGCAGACAGTCGACTCCTAAATGTCCCAGCGACAAGGAAGAGGCTCAGGGGCGACCGAGCCTTTGCTGTCGCAGCCCCTAAAATCCCACTCAATGTTAGATCTGCCCCCTCCACTGAGTTTTAAGTCTAGGCTCAAAACGTTCCTCTACTCTCAAGCCTTCCAGTCCCCCTAATTTTACTCTTGCACTTTATAGGATACGTTCTCCGTACTGCCTTTTAACTGCTCTCTTTTTTTTCTTCTATTTTTTTAGTTATTTTATTGTTTCACTGATGTATTGTATTGCACTGTATCGTATTGTTTTCTTTGACCTGTGAAGCACTTTGGTATGATGAGAGTTGTTTTTAAATGTGCTATACAAATAAAATTGATTTGATTTGATTTGAAGTGTTTTTGCCAAAGAGATTCTGTGTAACCTGAGGGGAGGGGGGGTGCTACAGGGCCAACTGAGGTTTAAAAGCATAACAGGTCTCACATGTCTCTCCATCGCTTTAATAAACACGTCCGTTGTCCGTCAAGAGGTAAATAAACCATGTGAAAAGGACATTTTTTGTGTGCTGCATGGCTATTCCTTCATTGTACCCCGAGCCTTACACCTATAAGACCAGTCATCTAATTTGGAGCGTTGCAGGCTTTCTGCTTTTGCTTTTTCTCTTTCTCTTAGTGTCAAACCACCTGCTCAATCAGAACAGTTCATCTTTGTCACGGGAAGCTGCCAGGAACCCTGACGCATGGTTTCCAATGGTGACTTTGTCATTCTGGAATAGAACACTGAGGATGACAGGAAAATAAAGGATGGCCTTCACTTTCCAGGACATTATGTGGGTGAGATGGTGAATAGATCTACTCCAACGCAAAAAGTCACCGGTCAAAACAGTCATTACCGCTTTAGTGGCAGTAGTGACATTTCTGGCTGTGTTATCAGTTTGTGAGGTGAGGTTGTGAATGTGCTTTCTGAGGTCTGGGGAATAATTATAAAATATAAAAAGCCATTGACTTTCCAGGATAATTTGATGACCGCTGATATTCATTTTCCAGGTGTTTCCATGGTTGGAAATTCACTCAACAAAGATCAGATTTGGATGGGACATTGACAAATGTTTCACAAAGTCATAAATCCAGTGTCTTATTTCTTCATTCAATGATGTACTTTACAAATAAAGAAAAGCCAGTGTGAATACCGGTAATACAATAGTATGTCATTTTATGTCACTTACAGATACGTATACTGTATGCTGAAAGGAGAAAAAAAAGTTCTTGTGCTTCTTAATTGAAACTTGGTCAAGAAGTATCCACTTTTTATAAAAAGTACCTGTCTGGTAGTGGTAATACATGACTTTAAAGTGTGGTGTATTCTATACATATACAATGCCAAAACTGAAGAGGAGGGAATGAATATAGCAGTGGTCGTACTTAAGTAAAAGTATCAAATACTGCAATGAAGAAATACTTTCGGAAATTCAAAATGTACTTGTAGTATTGGTATCCAAATGTACTCAAAGCACCAAAAGTTAAATTACTTCACAAGTTTTCAAATGTATGCACAATTGCACATCCTTTGAAAATAGAAGATATACAAGCTCACAAATTCACATGTGCCAAAGTGGTTAATGTTTGTTTTGTTATAATAATAAAAATCTACAAAGTAACTAAGAGTAGAAGTAAAAGTACTGGAAAACCATGTGTGTGTGTGTGTGTGTGTGTGTGTGTGTGTGTGTGTGTGTGTGTGTGTGAGAGAGAGAGCTTGCACTCTCAGGCTACTCTCTTGACAAATGGCGTAGAGGTAAAGAATTGCACTGTGTGTGTGTGTGTGTGTGTGTGTGTGTGTGTGTGTGTGTGTGTGTGTGAATGGCATGTGCAACATATTTAGCTCAATGCCATATTAACGACATATTATAAATACAATCAATACAAAAATATATCCATCCATGGTATTTAAAAAATAGAAAACTATAAAAAATGAAACAAATTCACAGTAGCGACAGCTTGTGTTTTTCTGCTCTCTCCATCCCTCATCTTGTCTCTTCTCTCCTCTATATCTGCATGTATCTCTCAGTTTTCTGGCCAAGTCATATCCTGTCAAGTCATATTCTGACACTGTTTATCCAGACTGTTATCAGAACCAATTTCCAGGATAATTTGATGACCTCTGTGATATAAAAAGGTTCAGGGGTTTCCAAGTCAACCCAACATTTTGCAAAGGCATCATGTTCTGGCCAAAACTTTCTGTAATGTTTCAAAGAAGAAAGCGCACAACAACAGTGTGTGAGCTTGCTCTGTACAGTCTATTCTGTTGACAAGTGGCGTAAGGGAAAGAATTGCACTCTGTGTGAACTGAGCGGTGCAGTGTGTGTGTGGGTGTGTGTGTGTAAATAGCTTGGAGTGGCCTGGCATCTGCAGAGGTCAACAGATCGTACTCTGTAAACAGCAGGGTCAATAGGACCTACTCTAAACAGACAGGGACAGACAGGCAGACAAGCAGTCAAACAAACAGACAAACAAACAAACAGACAGACATGTTCCCTTTAAAGGAGACGGTGTGCACCGGTCAAAAAGGAGCGGAGAAAGCATAGAGAAGTGGTGTTTGTTCTGTGTCACACGGTCACAGCTCAGAGTGCAGTGGAGCTGTGGACGAATCGGACCGCCTGTCGTCACCACCTCTACCCCTCGGCACCTCCTCCTCCTTGTGGTTTCCGTCTTCCTCGCTGTCGTTTCTGGCCACGCCCCTTCCTCTCTTCTTCTTCTCCTTGGTCTGTGGTGTTCGCTGCTGGGCGTGGCCAGGCACTTCCTGGTCCATGACCGCCAGGAAGTCGTAGAACGGAGCAACGGGCCTCCAGCGCTCGTCGCCCATCATTCCTGGAGGTTATGGCAGACGGGTAATAATGAATTGCATTTTTATAGCGCTTTTCCAAGTGCAGCTCAAAGCGCTTTACAATGGTTCATTCATTCATTCATTCATTCATTGGGAGGTGAAGCGGCAAACAATTCACACCAGTATCCTCACTTCCCACATTCACACACCGACCTACTCATTGGATGCAATGTAGGTTTCTGTGTCTTGCCCAAGGACACTTCGACATGTAACATGATATATGAAATTCGATCTATGGTTAAGTCGGCTCAAACTACCACCTGTCCTGATTTTATTAAGATTTGACTGCAACAGTGAAACCGTTTAAAAAGTTGTTTGGTGTATACGGCTGGCATAAACAGTCTAAGCTTTCCTTGCAAAAAATAAAGCCAGTTAAGTAGATTGTTGGCAAATACTTAATCGAGCCTAAGCGGTGAACAGAACACATCTGTGGAGGTTTAACAGAGATAATGAATGGAATGTTGTTGGTAATAGTGACAGATTGGTTATGGAGGGTCTGGCACATATCAGACAACGACAGGGGACGAGTATGAACCAGATCGGTGCTGCCGTGTTCAGGTCTTCAACTATACTGGTGGCCAAACTGGTCAGAGTTAAAGGTTAAACCTTAAATTAACTGAATGATCACCATCATCATCATCACCATCACCATCAAGTAGCAGCTGCAACACTTAGAGACCCTTTTATTAAGAGAATTATAATGCAGACCCTAAATTATAAACCTCTCACGCATTCCTTTCACACATAGTAATGCCTTCAGGTGAGGTCATCATAGTTCAAGTGGATCCAGAACTGCACTACAGAGTAAAGTTTGCGGTGGTACTTTTAACTTGTGTACAAAATTACAAATGTAACTAAATGGACGTTATGGGTCAATAAGGTTATGTTTGTACAATCTCAGTGTAAAAAAATGAGAATTGTATGAGAATAGTGACCTCAATTCTTGTGGAGCAAAATTGAGATTCACATTTTAGCAGGAATCATGCAGCACTAGCAGACACTGCCGCACGCTGGCATGACTGGATTAATGAATGGAAATTACCACAGCTATAGGCTCACGTGTCACTGTAAAATCCCTTTCATATTAGTTGTAAAAATGTAATTTAGCTTGTTAATTTTTTTCCACATGAGGCCATTTACAAGCTTTAGCTTCCAGCTTAAAATAGCAGACAGACTGCCCCATACTTTCCACCTACCGTAATCTCCACTCACTAACTGACCAAGGTTTTTACTGTATTTTGTATTTTCTGCTGTTGTATTGTACTGTGTATATATGTATTTATGCATATTCTATTTTGTGTTTATTTTCTCTCTCGTGCATGGTCTCTGTTAAAGGACTGACAATTTATATACTTTTTACAATGATTTGCGTGCGGTTTCAAAACAAAGCCTTTAAAGTAAACTGATTCTTTGTAACAGTGCTTTTGTGTCGGAAGAGAACATCATTCCAAAATGAGAGTATATCTGGTGTTGGCTTTCACCCGCTGACAAAGACTTGAGGAGAGGACAACTTGCCACGTTGTTTACAAGTGGCAGAATGCAACTCAGCATATCTTTAAAAACCCAATACGTAATGTAACATGAATTGCAATGTGTCAAAATATGACAGAACCTAAAATCTGTCTGTTGGTAATTTATTATACACTGAATGCTGGTATGAGTACAGTGCAGTTCAGAATTCAGATACACTTTTACTTGTGAAATGAGTGCATTCCAACTTCAAGTCTTGCCTTCTGCGTCTGGGTAATCTAATTCCCCAACTTCACATTCTCTGCAGTAAGGGGACCCCCGCTGACATTTTCAAAGCACATTGGCTTATCCCAGAAAGCATACTGGATACCGCTTGCTGTTTTAACTAATAGATGTTAGGACAGCAAATCCTGCTGTATTTCCTGCTAGACAGTTCTTTGGATGACCAGAGTCACCAGACTCTCTCTGTCTCTCCATCTCTCAGGCCTATACAAATCTGACAAGGTGACCACAGTGAGATAGGCTAAATCCCTGCAGATGGAGTGAGGTCATGCTGTATCTGTTGATGTGCGAGCAGTTATTCACTTGGCCTGCTGCTAACATATGTCAATGGTGCATTTGTCTTGCATCGGGGTTCGAGTTTCAGCATGTGCTCATGCCACAGAAAGAGACAAAATGAGAGAGAGAGAGAGAGAGAGAGAGAGAGAGAGAGAGAGAGAGAGAGAGAGAGAGAGAGAGAGAGAGAAGGATAGAAAGAATGAACGAGCGAGAGAACGAGACAGTAAAATAAAGAGATAAAGCCAGGGTGATTTACTGTATGCTGTATAGAGTGTAGGCCAGGGTTTTAGGCAATTAGCTGACTCAGCCAGCGCAAATGAAAACAATGTGAGCTTGCACGCCTTGCAGGGCACAAATATTTTAACAAACTAAGGAGAACAGGTGTCTCAGAACCATAGAAGATGTTGTTCACAGCACACAGACTGGCTGGAGGCTACATGGACAATATTTATTCATTCAGAGAATGAATTCATTCCGAACAGAAATGTATACCCAACTGTTTACATGGAACATGAATAAAAGTATTCCTCGTTCCTCATTCGTTTGCATGACCAAAGCATTGTGCTTTGCTCTAACAGCAGCACTAAGGGCAGACATGTGTAAAATAATGCATGTATTCCAAATTCTCATTAGCGTTCTGAATAAAGTTTTTACATGGTAAATATATCAAATGGTAAATGATAAATTCGGGTCAGACCGGAATGGAATATTCTATTCCAATTGAGGTGTTTACATTTTTCTTAATACGCCCCCCGTTCAATTCTTATTTTGAAGATCCAAAACACCGCAACCAGATGTTTTGTCAACTTAATGGTGTGTGTGTGTGTGTGTGTGTGTGTTGTCTCAACCGGTTGTTGATCTCTGCCTGGAGCATGCAAGTACAGACTGGCGCCATTACAGCGACCGCCAGGCTCCGTGCAATAAGCAGAAATGCCGCCTGGGACGGGGATTTGGAGATAAAAGCGACTGAAAGCGTGCGTGCGTGCGCACATGTGTGCACGCGCAATCAAGATGGCGCAGTCCAGTCTTATGGCTAACAACAGATAGCCATCCGAAGCTAATATGAGTAGCCTTTCGACTAGATCGGATCAAACACATTTATACAACTGAATTAACGCAACTTGCCTTTATTGGCGCTTGCCGAGAGTAAACAATGAACGTAGGCTACGTTTCTTGGTAAGCTAAGTGTTAAGAGATCTGGCGGTTGCCTATAAGTTTAAGGGAATGACGTAACCAGAAAGCGCAAATGTTAATGTGGAAAAGACAGATCAGCGATTGCCTCATTGTCTGTTTATCAGAATAAATCAACTCAACTGAGAATCCATAAACACAGCCAGTGTTCCTGAGATGTGAAAAGATTAGATAAATAGGGCAATTCAATGCAGGGCTCATTTTAACACTGGATAAATAACATTGCTTTTTGATTGAATACTTTATTAGTCAGAAATGTTATTTTTAGGCTAAAAGGATAACAAAAAAAGCCTGGGGACACTTTTCACAATTCCGTTGTGGTCATAAGTATTAAATTCATCAATGACAGTTGTACAGTAGACAGTTGTACTTTACCTCTCCCTAGAGGGTAAAACATGAACTGCAACCTGCAACGTGAACTTCGCTTCTCCACTCCATTCTAGACCTTCCTTTTAAAATTGCATTCATTTCCAGAACTTGACTGAATGTTTTCTATTATCTTTATCTTATAGCATATATCCCCCCACCTCCATCACCCCCGGTCTTACCTGCAGGTGGTTCAACCCCGTCCGCTATCCTCTGTAGCCACTGGATGATGGAGTGTGCCACTATGGGGGAGTTAGGGGGGTAGTGGTAGAGCTCCCGGCCAGTAGACAGATGGGACAGGACCAGAGCAGGGAGGGCGGGCAGAGAGCCCAGGTAGGACTCTAGGACAGAGGCTCCAGCTGGAGTATGGCCTCTACGGAAGAAATAGAAGGGAAAATAAATAGAAGTAGGGATGTTAAGTTAATGGCCGTTAAGAAATTATTCAATTAAACATAACAGTTCAATTCTGCGGTTCTATCATTGGGCGGTTTTCTGTGAAAATGAATGCCGTCTGTGCTTGCGCGCGTGGCCGAGGAACGCACATGTGGGCCAGTTACCAAAAACTCCCCCCCACCTTGGTAGCCACAGAAATGTCTCAGGCTTTTGCATGTGATGTGACAGACAAGACAGTGCACTTTTCATTTCAATTTATTCCTCATAAAAGATGCCATTGCCTGGCCCTGTATCTCAAATGGTCAAATAAATATTTGATTGAGGAATATAATATGCCTTTTGCCTAATATGGTCTTTCTGTATATCAGCAAAATGTAGATTTTTATGTTAGACATTGAGGGAAATTAAGATTCTCAGATAAACACGGCTTATCAACCACCCGATTAATCAATCGATAAGGTTATCAATAATTCATTAATCGATAATTCCCATCCCTAAGTAGAAGGGAAAATATTTAGTTGTTCACTGTATTAACTCATACTGGTTAGTCTTGGGGAGGGTGTAGACCAGGGGTCTTCTTGGCTTGTGGTGGAATTATTTTGTCAAAATGTAATTTTTGTCATGGACAAACACAATGAGTATTACCAACAGGTCTGCAACTCTGAGAGTGTCCAAATGGAACCATTTGGTTCCATTTGTACACTCTCAGAGTTAAGCGGGTCCTCGCAAATAAAATACAGTGAAAAATAGTCACTGGCATCGGAAGTTCTCCGTGTGAGCAATGCACAGGTCATTGCAATATCATATAAACATTGACGGCAGGCAGGCAGTTGTTCTTTACGCTATTGGCTTTGCTGTTTGGCCGCCTATCTGGACATTGTGGGAACGAACAGACCGTCACAAGATTGATGTCCAGTCAAGATTTGCACTTTGACCAGTCCGACAGTAAAACATCAATTCATAAACCACTTAAACCCGACCTACTTCATTTACCGGGGTCCCCCAGGGGTCTATACTTGGTCCCTTCCTTTTCTCCCCCTTTTGATCGATTGATTGAATACTTTATTAGTCAGAAATGAAAACAGCACGAGGTACAGTCAGACATTTAGGACACAATTGTGTCCATTGTGGTCCTCTAACCAAATGGAAGCGGCAGCCAAATCCATCCTGAATCAAATCTGTGCCACAATCAGATTGGAATCCGATTTGTTAGTCTAGCCCCTCCTATGCCCAGCTTTGTGTGTTTGTGTGAATAATAGCGATGATTAGATTGGCTGATAACTCCATAGCGATGATTTGATTGGCTGAGAAAAGTACATATTGAGGATAAAAAGTGAGGACAGAAAAGTGATGACGCAAATTGTGATTGGCCAGAATGAGATGATGTGTGATCTCACTTCACTTCAGGTGTGATGTTTACAAATGTGACTTGAGCCACATTCAGAGGTGGTTTCAAATCCGTTTCAAATCTGATTTCAGGAGATCCGCCTCAGTCTGAACGCAGTAACTGGATCTAAATCAGATTCCATGTGACTTGTTTGTGTTTATACTTTAAAAGACTTCAAAATTAAACAAATTGGATTCCAATCTGGATGTGGCACAGATCTGATTCAGGCTGGATTTGGCTGCCAGTCTGAACAGATCCGATCTGGTCACTTGCAAATGCATTTTGAACGGTCGGACCAAAAGAGAGAAAATCCGGATTTTAACCGGATGTGACTGTAGTCTAAATGAGGCCTTAGTTCCATTTGTACACTCTCAGAGTGTCCTTGAAATTAAATTCTTCATCAGTATACAGTATACGACTATACTCACATGTGAATCCAGCAGGGCAGGTATCTCTCCTCCGTCTCCTCTCTCTCCGCTACTCCTCTCATCTCCTCCAGCGCCACCTCGTTCTCCCTCCTCCCTCGCTCGTCCTCCTCCTCCCCCACAAACAGCAGCAGGAGGGGTCTGCCCAGCGAGAGGTACGAGGGCAGGCTGCCAACCGTCAGCTCTGGCTGGAGATAAAGGAGATAGATATCTTTATTGTCATTTAGCAGATACGTAAAATGCGAAATTTCGTTTCACTGGCGTCCAATCTAATAGTTAAAGGAAATGCTAAAATACTATATTACTAAATACTAAAATCAGGGACAGGTTATAGTTCCGACACTATTATTGGTCCGACAGTCATTAGACCGACAACCTACCTCAAGCCATAACCTAACCATAATCGCAAGCACGGGAGCAGCGCATGTTCGAGCGCTAGCCCGACCGCTGTTCCCGCATGTCGGACTAATGCTCCGTCGGAATTGCCATCGGATCCCCCTAAAATACACTTAAAAACACCATCAGTTCATAGGAGACAGATATTGATATTGCACAACAACAGGAGTCCATAGCAGCATATAGGGATAAAGTTTGTTTAAAAGTCTAATGGCTTTGGGGGAAAAGCTCTGGCTGTTTTACTCCCGATGCTGCGATACCTTCAACCAGAAGGCATCAGAGGTTGGAGGAAAGGGAGATAGATGTAGAATGGAATGAGAGGATAATGAAAGAGAGGGGGGCAGGGTCATAAGTCAGAGAAAGAGCAGGATAAGTGAGAGAGGTTGCAGAGAACGATGGGGTGCAGAAAGAGTGAAGAATGATACATTTGAAGGCGTTGTTTTCCGCACCGCTAACCCAGCTGCGAACGTTTACTTTAGCATGCGCGCACACACACGTGCACCACCCTCTGTGACGAAAGACTCGTTTGACCTTGGAGAAACCTTGTGCCGAGTGCACCGTCAGTCGTCATATGGAGCTCGTTAGCTGGGACATACCACTGAGTGCGTCCATATGCGAGCCAACAACAAAACAGCCTGCTGGGACTTGCATAAACATTCTTTATGTGGCCGTTATCCCAATGTCTGTTTACATATGGACAGAATCCTAACAGCTCATGAAATCAAGGCATGTGATCATGAGACTTCTGCTTTCTGCTGTCACGATGGGGAGTCTTGGGGACAATTATTTTTGCATCAGCACCACTTTCAAGTTTAAACCAAAAAGAACATACAGTAGCCATTCATTCAAATGATCAGACACCATGGCAGATATACTTGAAAGTACTAGTAGGTACTAGAGTAACTCAGGCTTGCAGGTCCACTATATTATTTAACCACATGAACCCTAGCTTCCCTATTCTGGGGTGAACATTTGGCAAAAATAGCCAATCTACGAGCCCGCCAGGCATTGCGAACGTAATGTGCCAATGTAGATTGGCTATTGTATATCGTCTATTCGGTGTTGTGAGCTCGTAGATCGGCTATTTTCGGTGAAGAGATTTGGTATATGGGTAAAAAGAAGCAGACCTAGGTCAAGTAAAGTAGTTAAACACACCGTGTATACTAGGACATTAAGCAACTAGTCGACTAGTAAATCCACACTTGTTGGTACTAGTTGACTAGTCGATAAGAGAAAGAAAACAGTTTTTAAATGTACAAATATTATTATATATATATATATTATTAATATTATTATATTATATTTCCCAAAAGAATATATATATATAGTTAAACAACTAGTCGACTAGTCAGGCAACTAGTCAACTATTAAAAATGACTAGAAGTGAATGCCCTAGCGTAGTAACAACTGGTACTAGTACCACTGGTGGTACTTGAGCCCCCCTCTGGTAGTACACAGAGGAGTCGCCTAAAAAAGGAGAAAAAGGTCAAAAGTGGAATGAAATATTTATATTACTACAGGTAGTTCTTCTGACCAACCAAGCAATTAGTTGAAATAGGCTATCCAGTCGTGCTGAAATGAGCATGACAGCACACCGTCACCTAGCTGTTAATAGAAGATTTGAGAACGGATTAATCACATTAGAAATAGCAGCAGCATTATTGGCTTAGGAATGGAACAAAAAGGGCAGGTATGCGCTCCTGTATTTTGACATCAGTTGTTATTATGGTGGTACTTGGAGAGCCAAATATTTTCTGAGGTGGTACTTCAGTATAAAAAGGTTGGGAACCAATGTCGTACACACACAGGCACCTGACACTTTGTGTAAGATTTATATTGCACACATAAAGATGGACATACTGTACACATACTTTACCACACACACTGACACTTTTCATAATAAGACGGCACACATATAATCTCGCAAACTTCCTGCATACTCAACTTCCTTCATTTGTCCGCATATTTTGCAACTTTCCACAACTTCCTGCAATTTCACTGCAGAAAAATCACATAAAAACCAGTATATTTCATCGAAAAACTCAAGGATTTTAGCCTGCGTAATCAGGAATTTTAGCTCGCATAATCAAGGATTTTTGCCCGCGTTATTACTGCTCAATGAATTGTAGCAGCAACCAAAGAATTGTACTCGTTGTGTCTCTTATATGACATGTAACAAACAAACTATTGCATCTTGAATCCAAACAAAAAGAGCATACCGGTATTCACAAACACACATGTGCCCTGCACACACACACACACACACGTACCAGGCTGTGGAGCAGGGCGGAGTGTATGTGTGTGGCCAGCTCTTCAGAAGACGACGGGATGGGGATGGAGGAGGGGGATGTGTGTATCCTAGAAGATCCAAATACCAGCACCGCAGGAAGGTCTACGCCATGGTCCACGGCGCTGCACGCACACGCACACGCACACACACGCGCACACACACACACACACACACACACACACACACACACACACACACACACACACACACACACCATGGGTGTATCGCGAACAGAAAATCGCATATCAATACCTTTACAATATAAAAAAGGATCGTGCTGCCACACATAAGCTTGTAGATCGCTATATTCTGGTGTGCGACTATAGCGATAACTATGTATGTCGTTCATCATTTTCTTCTTGCCCTGTAAATGACTTAAATCTCTGTAATGGGTTTAAAGAGTCAGTACCATCTCATTTCACATTATGTTATACGGTATATACTGTAGGTCTGTCTGGCTGTGGTGTCTTTGCGGGCTGCAAAACGAAACACTCAATTCGTTGTGCAGTGAATCAAACGGATTCTGGTCATGTTAAGCGAGTGCAAACAGCCGTTTGTTAAGCTACATATTACTATTCTTACCATCGTTCCGCAAGTCCATCTGATAGCAAAGCTGTCAGCACTTCTCCCCTTAGTGACTTAGCTGCTTCAATGAAGACTGGTACATCTAGACAGACAGACAGACAGAAGTGGCAATCAAGTTACCGTAAAAGCCTAGTTCGGACCAAAGATTTGTGACGAGACGAAAACTTTTTAAACCCGATTTATACTTGCGGAGGTCGTACAATGGTGTGCACGTGCCGAAAATAGTTCACAATTCGTAGATGGGCTACAGTGAAGAACTTGAGGATCAGCCACCATAATAATATTTAAATCAGGTGACGGTGCATTTATTCACTATAGCAGTTCAACTCTCTGGAACACCTGAGATCTGCTAAAACCGTGTAATTGTCTTCTAAAAGCAGGCTGTTCCCAATGCCAACGTCTTTGATTAGCCCAATGAAATGGTCTGACATAACAAATTTGTCACGCATGCACACGCACGCACACACACACACACACACACACCCCTGTACAGTACCTGTGTCTGTGTGTGTCCTGAACAGCCCCAGTGCCCTGTCAGGCCTGTAGTCAGCCAGGTACGGTAGTAGGGGCACTTCCTGGAGAAATAATGTCACTTCCTCTTGGGAGGCCAACAGGACAGGAGAGGCCAAACGATTCCTGAGGAGTGAGACCACACACTTGTATAACAGTATGAACTGTAGTTATACAAACAAACACACGTTTCCAGTTGTATTGAGGAGACAGGAAAGACCAGCGTAAACATGTGTGAGTTGTTTGAACAGCTCATTTTCATCTGCATTGTGTCTGTATCCATTTATTTATGCATTCATGTTTAAGTCTGACCGATATCTCGGTTTGGAAGATATATCTAAAATTAGTTTACTTGTTTTTTTTACATTTTCGACATTGGTATCAGAGTTTACTTGTTTGCTTTGGCAATGTATGTACTACGTTCAATTTAATTATTTGCTTAGAAGTAAAATTTTATATGTAAGTAAACTACAAATACAAGATTGACGTTTATTTTTTCGTTAACAAAACATTGGTAATCTCAGTGGGACCTTAAAATCTGGTACTAGTCTAGCTCATGCATAAACTACATTGTACCTCTTTACGTTAGAGGTGGTCCGATCGATCGGCTAATATTCACTCCAAAATGACTCGATCTGTGATCAGCAATTTACCCGATCTGGAGAAACAGATCTTTCATACCGTACCATTTACGTGGTATAAAAGTCAATCAGATATATAGTATAAAATCGTTTTGCATCTTTGCAGGTTTTGTAGGTTTTCCCCAAACATTCTCCCCTTCCTCCCCAGTGCCCACAGGAACAGTTTTGACGTGGGTTTTGACTCGGAAATATTCAAATTTCGCCCTTATGCACACGATCGGTAGAAAAACAATTAGTGATCGAGATCGGTCGGTCCCAAAAAAACGGATCAGAGCACCTCTACTTTACGTGGTCGTTAGCACAGAACTCACAGCATTATGAAACGATGCAGCGCCTCGCTGCCCAGCATTCCGCTGTACCGCTGAGCCGCCGCGTCCTGGGGGCGGAGCAGCAGCACGCTGGGGAAGGCCGTGATTGGCTGGAACGGGGCAGGGGGGCGGGAGGAGCCGCCGGGCTGCGCGGCGCAGAGGTCCGTCCATTCGCCGCAGTCGACCACGCCCAGCTGCACGTCTGGAACCTCTGAGTCTGGTTAACGAGAACCATCAATTTAGCCAGTGGTTTTCAACCCTTTTCATATCAATCGAGATTTGCAGAGTACTCCAAACTAAAGAATACGTCCACATTTCCACGCTGATTTGATGTCGGTACCGTAGGAGAGATAACAGGCAAATGTTGATCAAAATAACAAATGCCAAATAAATAATGGACCCTGAGAGTTGAAAACCACTGCCTAATGTATTTGTATGAATGAACAATAGTCCCGTTTTCAACTGGTTCTTAGTGTGTTCTAAGGCTCAGCAGCCACCCTATGAGAAAAGGTGTTCAATAATTAGTTGAAATACACTCTCATGTCTTGAAAATTAGTAACAAAATGAAACCTGCAGAGATAACGATTCTACATGTGGCCAATCTTTACCTGCCAGTCTCTCTGCCACCTCAACGAAGGAGCTGAGAAAAGCCATGGAAACGGCATCCCCTGGTGGCGAGAGGAAGCCATTACGTCAGAGCGTTACAACAAAGCCCTATTACACATAAATATTTCATTTTAAAATCATAATTAATACATTTTAAAATTTTCATTTAAATATAATTTGTGGACACCTAAGATTTCAATAACTACAAAATTAAATAAACACGACACACAAACATATTGTGATCCAGGTATTACTGTCCATTGCATGGATATATCCGATATATCAGATATTTCGGATGCACCGATATATCGGCCACATATCGGCATCTGCAAATAAAATGTACATTACCGATAGCAGTAGCCGATATTTATCTGTTGCTGATAAGCATACAGCATTGGCTAGGTTAGGCGTGTTGGTTATCTGCACTTCTACAGCCTACCAAGCTGTAGATTCTGAACATTTATTTATTGTATTGATGTATTTGTTTTCCTGTCACAAAAGGGAGAAATAAAAACAAAAACAAATAAATACATATTGGTATCCGTATCGGCTAGTAATTTGTTATCTTAAACATCGGTATTGGCCAAGAATTTCCATATTATATTCCCTACTGTCCATGTCAAGCTCTATCACCAACAACAGTGAGTTGTGCTGCTGACCTACATTTGAGGTAGAAGAGTGCCACCGTGAGGCCACTTTGAGCTACTGCGTCGTGGAAGGTGTGCGAGGTCAGCTGGACAACAGAGTCCATGTCCAGAGAATGTCCTCTGTCTCTGTAGACAGACTCGCCCACTTCATCGTCCAACATGTCTAGCAACAGAAAGACAGACATAAAGACAAACAGAGAGAGATATGTCAGTTTACTCAATATGAACATTCATAAGAGATGTTTTATTTTACTCACTAGCACAGCTGGGGAAAAAGAATATCGTTGTAAACTGGAAATCAGGAAATTCTGGTTGAATGAACCTTCTTCTTATTGTACTACAAGATCATGTATAATGTAAGGAGAAAACCTGAAACATTCAACAAAAAGTGGGTCTCCGTTCTCGACGCTCTGCCTTCATTGAGTCCTCTTAGGTGATGCTACAACATTAACAAATTGCCGTTCCTGCGTAACTTAAGTCAAGTTGGTTATTGTGCCATTCTGGGGTGGGTGGAGGGCTAAGAGGAAGGATTGTTATCCTTTTTTGTCTTTTTGCTTTTATTTTGTCTCTATATTTTTCCTGTATTTATGCCTAAAAATATTAATTGGATGGTTGTACTTTGTACACTGTCGACAAATACATCTTTACAAAAAAAAAGATAGACAAAGACAGACAAATACAGTCTCTTCATATGCTGCCGTTTCTGTAATCTGTAACAGTTTTTGTCAACACAGAAATTATGTAATACTAAATAGAACATAATCTTTCCAAACAATAATCTTTTTTCAGTACATATTTTGGAGGTTTTCCTCTCCCTCGAGTCTTACCCATCGTTGACCATTTTTCCTCTTCCTCTCCTTCCTCCTCTTCCTCCTCCTCTTCGTGTAGCTCCGCCTCCTCGCCCTCTTGGTCTGTGAAGAGTTCCATGACCTCCTCAAGGTTTGTCAATGTCAAATATTTCACCTCTGACCCCTGGGGGAATAGGAACACACAGTCTGCGGATGGTATACATGTTAATAATGACGCAGAGTAGTACTTAAAACATTAAACATGCGGACAGTTACTGTACGTCTATGGAAAATGAGAAACTTTACCTGCCCAGGGAGCCTGTAAGCAGCATTATATTCCTGGGGAGTTTTCACTGCAGGACTCTCCCTGGAAACACGCACGCACACAAGTTATAGCTTCATAGCACAGGCCCCTAATTTTAGGTGTGTGTGTGTGTGTGTCTATCCGTACTCCCTCACCTGTGTACCAACACAAGCTGAGCGAGGCCCCGGAGCCTCCAGGCCAGAGTGGTGGCCGTGTCCAGGTCCAGGTGCTCGGTGCTGGGCCGCGAGAACAGGAAGAGAAGGGGGGTGTGGAGGTGAGGGGCCTGGGACACATGGACCTGAGAGGATGGGTCCTCGTACACCTCCGACTGCGGTGAGGACAGGGGTGTGATGGGTTGGGTGGGTGGGTGGGTGATGACAGGAAAGTGACAGGTTGGGTGGAGGGGTGATGACATGGGTTGGGTGGAGGGCAGGGCACATAGAAACATAGTCATTAGACTTCAGATGCTCTTTTGCCCAGGGTCGAGACGGAGGAAATTCAAGTGTGAATCGTTTAAACCAGTGCTTCCCAAAACATTTTAGCCCGTGACCCAAAAGAGAAATCTGATGTTTGTAGATTGGTTATTTCCACTACTCGTCAAACATTTGTTCATCATCCTCGACCTCACAGTACAATCCTGACTGTGCGAGTCACAGGTCAATTTTTACACTCTCAGAAGTAAATTAATTAACACTCCGATTTTACTGTGCAGTGCCACTCTTGAATCCTTCAATTAGTGAGCTGCATTGATTTTGTAATATCTTTATACAGGAGTATGTCGCACAAACGATACAAGGTGCAGCGGTCACTCCGCCGTGAGGTTTACTACCACTAGTGGAGCCTCCATGAGCTGGAGGAAGGAGTAGAGGCCGAGGGTGGACAGAGGCTTCCTCATGGGGGTCAAAGGGCAACGGTCAGAGGTCACGGTGGGGATCGCGAGGCCTTCTCGATGAACCCTGCAGTGGAGGAACCACACTCCGGACGAACCCACTCTGAGAGAGAGAGGGGGGGGGGACAGAAAGAGGGCAATACATGAGCGAGGGAGAGGAAGGAGGAGGCATGGGGAGCGAGAGCAAATTTCGGGAGGGATGGAGGAGAAAAAGGAGAGGAAGAGAGAAGGTAAAGTCGACTAGAATCAAATAGTAACAAAATACTAGGCATGTAAGGATATATCATATATCGATATAAACTGGTGGCAATTTAAATCGACTTTATAAATCGCAATAACATATGTTGAAAAATACATAGTTAAAAAACAGGATTTGAGATTTGTGGAAGAGACATGATGAAAAAATAATTCCTGTCATCTGCTACAGTATTGAAAACAAACTGTATTGTAAAAGAAAAAGAAGACGATACTGGATTTGTGTAAGAAAAGAAACAAAAATTGTCTGGAAAAAAAAATCCAATCGTATCGTGAGTCGAGTGAATCGTTACATGCCTACTGAATAGAAATACACAGTGGTGGATAAAGTACTCAAAAGTATCAATACTGCAATTTAGAAATACTAAATTTATGCTACAAGTAAAAGTCCGGAATTCAAAATGCAATTGGGTGAAAGTACAAAAGTATAGAATGAACCAGAATCTACCCTAGGCGGTCCAGGATGGGCCCTCCAGTGGTCAGCACAAACTGGTATTTGGCTCCGTAGACAAACACGGTCTCCATCAACGACCTGTGTTCTGATAACAACCATCCATCACTGGGCATTAATAATACACTCAAACCAAACCAAAATCAATAATAATCACACAATCATCATGATCAAATCAACACCATTTCAGCCTTTCTAGCATTCTTCTTTAGGCCTGTCATAATTATTACATAATCGAGTAATCGCAATTATTTGAGAATGAGTTTCCATTTTGAAAAACGTCCATACATTTTCAAAACTTTTTCAAACATAGCAAAAATAGCAGATCTACACGCTTACAACACGTTTTGGAAAGATTATTATTAAAATATTAAACATGTCAGTGATTTATTTTAAGTATATTTAAGTTGTGTCATACGAAGGCTAAATGGCAAACGGAAATACAAATTGCAACGTTCCAACGTTACAATTTAACACAATTAAATCATTAATCACAAATATTTGTGTGACAATTAATCGTCAACTTAAATTTGTAATAGTGACAGCCCTATTCCTCCATCGTTGCTCTGTACCTGGCGTCCCCAGCATGCGGATGTATCCCAGCACCATGTCTGTCCTCCCTCTGGCCGGCCTCTCCAAGGCCTGCAGGTCGGCGTCCGACTGCACGTACCTCAACTCGTCGAACAGGACGGCACTAAGACAGAGACAGATGTGTGACGCATACATAGATGTGTGACGTGGTTTATTTGTTTGTTAGTTTTGTTTGTTTATTTTCACGTACAAAGATATTTCGGAAATGATACACAAGGTCAATAAAATAATGTGAAGGAGAAAGCCTAAAGACCCTCCAGGGGCTTGTAAGTGGCTTCTCCAGGCATGTTTATACATTCATAGTTTAAAGAAAAAACAATCATATTGAACATGCAGATCTTAAACATTAGAATACAGATAAAGTACAGGGACAGTAAAAGGACGGAAATGTACTGTATAACAAGAAAGAAGGGAAAAAAACACAATAGACAGAATAATAGTCAGACAATAAAACCACTATAGGAGAACATTGAGTACACCAGGTTAATTTAGCAGACCGTATGGGAAGTTCTTGGTGGTTAGGAGAAGTGATTTTAGAACCTTCTTGAATTGATGAAAAGACAATTGCCATAGATGTAAAGGTAGGGAGTTCCATATTTTAGACCCTCTGAAGCCTATTCATATGGTATTACCTACATAGATGCACTGCGACGCGACACCGGCGCTAACAACATTGCAGAGATCAAGACCCTGATGCTAGACTGGAGGGTGTGGACTAGGAGGGCAGTGATTCAGGTGTCCCGAGTTAAGCGCAATATCTTCCCCTTTACGGGGAAGATATATATTGATATATATATCTATATATATATATTGATATATTTTATTAATTAAAATAAGTCCCAGGTTGCAGCTGTATAATAACTATTATAACAACATAGAACCATGAACATAATATGCCATCTGAAGGATGCTTTATCCAGTATCCAGTGTGCCTTACACAGTATAATGAACAGTATACTGTGTATTGAGTATGGGCCTCAATGCCAGTGCCATGCTCGAAGTCTAACCTCACTGAGCAAAACACAGCGAATGGAATCCTTTCCCCTAGCTAGCACCATGTGGAACAGCTTCAGGGACCTTCATGGGGCCCTTGAACCCATGCAATTGCAGGCTACACACACACTTCTGACTGTTTGTAACATCACAGTCTTATCCTCTGTATCGTAAAGGCCTATTCATATCCAGTTTTAGGTGATAAGGTGACCACCAAAATGGTGGTTAGTAAAAACAGAGAGATGCGTTGGGGTGAGCGGTGAGTCGCTTACCAACGCGGCAGCATGACATCATGTTGTAGTGGTGGTCACCTTATCACCATTATGAATAGGCCTTCATTTGATTCTTTCCCCTGAAAGTAGTACGCAGAACTACGGATCTAACCCCTAGCCACTCAGCAGGCATTCCTGCGTAAATTCCGGGTATGATGATGATGTCACGTGCTTAGTCTCTATTATTTGGGGGCCCACTTGTAATATATCTGGTCACGGCCCAGCCGTGAGCCCTGAGAGGCCCACAGGTTGAGAATGAAAGTGTAAATGTGTAAATCTGAATCCAGTTAACCCATTCTGACCTGAGATCAGATTAAAAAAATGTCTTCTAAATCCTGACAGTTTTCTGAAAAAGCTATGTTTCTATGTCAGTCGTTCTTCGATTTTTCAAAAATAGCAGACCTACAAACTTGAGCTTGTATATCAGCTATTTTTCAATAGCTAAAGCGTAACATAATGCTAACACCAAAAGGGGTTCCCGCCCAAAATGGGTTTTAACTTACAACAGGATGTGAGAGACTATAGCGTCGACATCGAACACAGTGTCCAGATCAAAGCTCTTCAGTACTTCACCACCCCTGAGAGACAGACAGAAGAACACAGACCCAGTGGTGGAAGAAGGTACCTGTAACTAATTACATTTACTTAAGTACTGTACTCAAGTACAATTTTGAGCTATTTGTACATCAGTACAAATACTTCAGTATTTCCAATTTCCAATAGTTTTACTTCTACTCCACTACATCTCAGAGACAGATATTGTACTTTTAGTTATTTTGTGGATTTGTATTATTATTACAAAACATGCATTAACCACTTCAGCCCTACAGTATATCAATTTTGGCCTTTTGAAAATAGCCGACTTCAAATTAGAGGTGCTGCGGCTGCCTCCAAATTATATGATTGAATTTATTGAGTAGGCCTGCCTCCAAATGATATGATTAAATGTATTGAGTAGGCCTGCCTCCAAATGATATGATTGAATTTATTGAGTAGGCATACATGCTGAACTACAGAAATGAGGCCATGTATCCATCCACCAGAGAGTGCTGAAAAAACTCACACAAACGTGGTCTTAAATACAGGTAAAACAGGAGACCTCTGCAAGTCTGCATACCTCATACATACCTCTAGTGAGAAAGGCTTGGACCTTGGTCTGATGGTATTTGCAGGTTGGATCGTCACCATGTACAGTATATCTATGCAACTTACCTGAATAAATAGGCTTTCTTCATCAACTTCTCTCCTGTGCAGAATTTGGCCACCTGCTCTTTACTGCAATTCACCTGCAGAGACAACGCGATCATTATACTAAAACATCATCCATCCATCATCAAACCATTAATTATTTTACTGTGGTAGAAACAAACTTTATATGCTTTATAACCAGTCTGGAAATTGCCCCCAGACCATGAAAAAAGTGGCAGTTGCTTATAGGTCAATTGTAATTATAACAGAGCCTGCTCTGATTGATTGATTGATTGATTGATTGATTTTTTTATTTCACAGTATGCCGATTGGGTACATTTCAAACAAAAAGTCAATACAAAAACTGTTACTTTGTGGACGAACCTTGTAAAACGAAACTTGTTCACAACAGGGTCCACCTTTTTAATTTTATCAGAACATTAAAGACGTACAAAAATGCCTCCCCCTGGCCTGCCGGGGTGCCTGATGGAGGGGAAAGGAACTGGTTGGAATAACGTGTTCCTACCACACGCTACATCCAACCAGGGAAACTCCCCCCTGTCAAGTGTAAAGGAGCAACTTGGACACTCAGGCATGAAGGAAGCATGAGTTCAAGTCCGTTACTCTCCCCATGTCCCCCATATATGGGGACTAGGTTGGCAGAGGGTTGTAGAGCCCAGGATCACATTAGATAATTGACACAGGGGTAAAAAATGGGTTACAAAAATCGTGGGATAAAAAAATATAAAAAAAAAAAAAGACGTACAAAAAACCCAAACAGGAAATCATCATATAAATAAAAGTAAAAAAGGGAAAAACATGTACAGTATGAGGAAAAAGGGTGAGGGGGGGGGTTTCAATTTACAAGGGCCAGTTTGAATTGCTGCCGTCCATAAGTGCATAAGTGGTTCAAGGGATTCACAATGTCTTAATGGCTGTTGGTAGGACGTTCCACATTTTAGTGGCATAGGAACGAAATTAATGTAATCCCTTGTTCGGGGTTTGGGCTTTAGTTGCTCTATAAAACTCAGTTCTGAGGCCAGGCTTCAGTAGGACTTCAACTAAGTAACCTTGGCAACAGATATCCCATAATCGAGTAGAGCCTCAGCAGACTTCTCCAGCTGGACCAGGAACAGGGAGATGTCAGGAGACACTGGACAAAGAGACGGAGAGCATGACAGTTAAGACCTATTTTCAATAATAAAATAATAAGGAATAAATGTGGAATATTTTAGAAAAATATTAACTACACAACTACGCTGTCCCTGGCACAAATTTCAGATGGGATGGGGGTCTGTGGCAAATTATATTGATTTGAGGGCATATTTGATTTGATTTGATTTGGCGTTAGGAACCCGTTGCATGCCCTTGCTGACGTCGACCCCAGGCAGGGTTCGAATCCACAACCTTCCGCTTGACAGGCATATGCTCTAATCACTGCACCAAAGCGGCACTAACCTCACGTCACCAGGCTTTCCACCTCAGAGGAAAGCCTGGTCTGTGTTACTAAATTGCTGTGTGATCCAGTCGGGAGCGGATGATATCGTTACGTCATGTTGTAGTCTTTGTTTTGTAGTCATCAGGCCGGAACCCTCTAAACCAGAACATCCTTTCCCTCAAACCGGAAGAATAATGCCTTCCAAATAAAAGTAGTGCGAGTCACGCTTTTATTGGGAAGGTATTCCGGCCTGATGACTACAAAACAATGACTACAACAAGACATAACGATATCATCCGCTCCCGACTGGATCATAAACCCGAAAAGGAATGCTGCCCAAAATTCACAAATAATGATCAAACAAATAAACAAACAAAAACACCCAGGCTACATACAGTACAACCTAAAAAAAACTAAGCTATATGTGACTGCACTGTACTGTACCTTGATGCCCAAAGTAGACAAAGAGTGTCTTCCCAGAATGAGCTTTCTCACTAAAGCTGGCTGCAGTGTATTCCATTAAGCCTGATGTGTTTCCTGAGACTCTGCATTGTGCCAGCACTGGACCCAGCATGAGCATCACCAACACACATATCCATGACATGGTGACCTGAAGAAGGTCCACTTATTGTCTTCACACACACACACACACACACACACACACACACACACGCTGGAGAAAATGTCTTTGTTGTTATTGAAAAAGATAGACTAAAAATAATATTTTAGTCAATAGTCAGTCATCACGAGTTCACGACCTATACATTACCTAGCCCTGAAACATGACTGTCATGATCATCATGACAGTACGAGCGTCATGTGAACCTAGAGCTAGTCCATAGCCTTCTACTGCTTCTACGATTCTGCCCCGAAACGCATTAGAGCTATGGACCAGAGCTACGTTGTGACCAGGCTTTTCTTTTCGCAGATAAGTAAGCCTGGGACCGAGGCTATACATTACCTGGAATCGTGAAGGCAAGTTCCAACTTCCAACCTCAATATTCGCAGAGGTTTTACAATGGTGGACTGGGTCATGTACACTGTGAATTTATAACACTGAAATATTAAAATGAGTGCACCTCTAATTTGAACATGATCTTTTGTTTGCTCAAATCATAAAATTTCTTAACAAATCAATGACATTTCATCAAATGGTAATCAAAAGAAAGATGGTTAGTTTAGTAGTTTTAGTGTCTCTCTTCCTGACACAAAAGCCACGTGCTCCAACCGGCCAATCAGGCGGATACGTCTTCCATGCTGACCAATCGGGTCAGTTGATCTCTTGGGTCTGGACGGGGCGATGGCCAATGGGCTGGCGTATCGGTTACGTGGGCGTGGTTTTGCATCTCACCCAAAGTAACTTTGGTTCTGTTTCAATTAAATTCAGAAAACATACGTTGTCGTATGTCGTTTACATTGCCAAAGCAAGTGTCAAAACATAGTAAAACAAAAAAAAACAGTTGAAAATGGAGAAAGTATATACAGTTGGAGGGGGAGCATTTTTTTCACTTTGGGACAAATAGCAGCATTTTTTCCTCAAGACTATTTAAATAGTATACAAAAAAACCCTCAGTGTTAAAAGGTAGCAGCTCTGTTTACATTCGTAGTCGTAGCAGTTCTTTGTTTACTGTGCCGCCATCTAGCGGATTAAAACTGAACGACGCCCGAGAGGACTCTGTTCAATGACGTCATCTTTACGCGTCTGTGTCCTCATCCTTCCTCACAACCAACATGTGAACAAAAATGGGAGCATTTGTGTCTTTACTAGTAGTTTCCATCTGTTAGACTTTATATCGCGATCTAGTTCGACCGACGGTGTATTTGTAATCCCACCTACCTCCCCTGAGGGCAGATAACGTCACTATACATATTATTATTAATATTATTCCTGTATACACACACTGTTACTTTACCGTTATGGATCCTAATGTAATCGATATTTACGGAGATGAAGAGATCATTGAAGTGATCGACCTGGACGAAACTGAGCCAGGGCCTGGTATGTAGTACTAGTACTACTAGTAGTAGTAGTTGTAGTTTAGTAATAGTTGTTGGTATAGTGGTGGTGGTGTTTGTTGTCTACTGAAATCCTATTTCTGTTGTTGAATTATGACTATAAAGTTCCCACTCAATTTTACTTATTATAGGCACTGCCTATAGCCTTGGATCAAGATTATGATAGATGTATGATGTATTTGATAAAATACATCTATGATAGTTTTGATCCAAGGCTAACCACTGCCCATACACTGTAAATTCCTGTGTTAAAAGGCTAAATTCATGCCCAAGGCAAACACTACTCAAAGTTTGAACCTGGATTAAATAACATCAAACAAGCCAACTAACATTTCGTCACAAAACTACACTACTATACTAAAGCCTAATGCTGTCCTGTCATGTATGGCCGTGGTGTCACTAGCTGAAAATCAACCTGTGTCCTCCTTGTCTCTCCATCCGTGTGTCCAACAGATGATTTAGCTGACGACTTGGAGGACGTGGACATTGAAGACGCTGGGAACAATGATGACAATAACAGCGAATACTGGGAGACAGAAGATGAGATGGAGGAAGATGTTGAAGATCACAGCGAGTTGACCTTCTCTAAGCACACAGGTAACACTCGCTCCAATATCTGTACTGTAGGCACTCCCAGCAAATATTTAAAAAAGTAGATTCGATACAAGACACAAGTGTAGTCGATTGATCAGATCTTATTTGGGGCATCAGGGCACCACACAGGGGTAAAGTTACTGCCCTTCACCATGTCCATGGAGACTCACTGGCCCCTTTTCCACCAAAAGAACTTTGGTTCTAGAACTGGTTCAGTTCTCGATTTTTGGAACCTTTCACGGAACCAGTGGCCATTTTTGAATACAAATTGAACTGGTCATTTTCAGATTTGAATCTATGGAGCTGGTTAAACATTTTCAAATACTGTAATAAATACTTTCCTTACTTACACGCTACTGCAGTGCTTCAGTTTGGAGTTTGCTCCATTGTGGTTATTATTGTACATGTACACATTCCCTACAGGCTCTGTGTTTTGTGTGAGCTTGGACCCGCTCACCAACACCATGGCCATCACAGGCGGTGAGGATGACAAGGCCTACGTCTGGACAGTGAGCAATGGAGAAGTTCTGTTTGAGTGCACCGGTGAGTGTCCAAAGTAGTTAAGTAGATGTAGATGAATAACGCTGTGTCGACACAGCTCACTTCATTCAGTACCGCGAACATGTAGATACTCTGTGTGAGCTGCGGAGGGAGAAGGTACCATCAAACTGCATTGTTGATCACCCTTAGACTGTGTTGTAATGAGTGTTGTCATTGCGGCAGCACAACACACACAACCACAGCCAAAATTGGCCAATGCCGTTTTGAACAGTTGCCAAGTCCGAGAATAGTTGTATCCAATTGGTCATATGGAAATAATTTCTGCTCAATTTATTAAAAAAGTGTACTCTACTGTACATGTCACATGGTGGAAAAAGCAGACTAGCATCACATTGTGGATCTCCTTTTTTTGGGTTGGGATATGTTTCGCACGACAAAATATAAACCAGGTTTTAGAATAATGAGGGGAAGGTGTCGTGAGCTGTACTGCTGCGTTCACACGGGCAGATGCAAAGATACAATCCACCATTCATTTTCAATGGATGCCAGCGACATGAAGATAGACCAACGTTTGTAGCTGCTGCAATAGCTACAACAACAGCTACAAATACACTGTGTAGCTTTACATATTTGCATCTTTTGCATTTGCCCGTGTGAACGCAGCATTAGGTATCGATTTACTGTATTATTTGGATGTGTATCCACAGGACACAAAGACTCAGTGACGTGTGCCTCGTTTAGCCATGACTCCTCTATGGTGGCGTCAGGTGACATGAGTGGTGAGATCAAAGTGTGGAAGGTGGAGACCAAAGTACAGATTTGGTCTTTCGAGGTCGGCGACCTGGAGGTAAGAACTTTATTAACAGTATGTGGGTAATGTGTATATCTGTGTATATCACCTCTACTATATGTGACCAGATTTGACTGAGCGCCTGCCATCGTGCAAACTCCAGCTTTTCACCAGAGGAGGAAAACCTTTTTTTCTTTTTTCCCCAAAATAAGTTAATAGCACAGCACAGGCAGACTCTTCACATACTTAGAGCATAAGCATAAATATGAAATAAATGCTTAAACATGTAGCTCAGGGTTTCCTGCACAATGTTCTTGGCATGGCGCTGCGCCATGCCTGGAATTATTTGCGCCATGCCAAGCTATCATATAACAAAAAAGGGGGCTAGTGAATCATGGTGTGTGTGTGATATGAAATGTCCAGTACCTCCCCAGTGTCCCCCTGAGTGCCTCCCCAGTGTCTCCCCAGTGCCTCCCCAGTGTCTCCGCAGTGCCTCCCCAGTGTCCCCTCAGTGCCTTCCCAGTGCCTCCCCAGTGTCCCCCTGAGTGCCTCCCCAGTGTGCCCCTGTGTGCCTCCCCAGGGTCTCCCCAGTGCCTCCCCAATATCTCCCCAGTGCCTCCCCAGTGTCTGCCCAGTGCCTCCCCAGTGTGTGTCCCCCCCCCCCGAGTGCCTCCCCAGTGTCCCCCTGAGTGCCTCCCCAGTGTCCCCCTGAGTGCCTCCCCAGTGTCTCCCCAGTGCCTCCCCAGTGTCCCCCTGAGTGCCTCCCCAGTGTGCCCCTAAGTGCCTCCCCAGTGCCTCTCCAGTGCCTCCCAGTGCCTCTCCAGTGCCTCCCAGTGCCTCCCCAGTGTCTCCCAGTGCCTCCCCAGTGCCTCCCCAGTGCCTCCCCAGTGTCCCCTCAGTGCCTCCTCAGTGCCTCCTCAGTGCCTCCCCAGTGTCCCCTCAGTGTCTCCCCAGTGTTCCCCTGAGTGCCTCCCCAGTGTGCCCCTGAGTGCCTCCCCAGTGCCTCCCAGTGCCTGACCAGTGTCTCCCCGTGCCTGCCCAGTGTCCCCCAGTGTCCCCCCAGTGTCTCCAATCGCAATACAAGAGCAATAATATATTAATTAATTAATCAAAATTTTCGACGCGCGGCCTTTGGCCGCGCGCCATAAGCCCCCCCCCCACGCCCAGCACCATGCCAAAGCTTTTTCCTGCAGGAAACACTGATGTAGCTAGGTGTAATGTTAGAGACCACAGAAGTGAACTTTTCTAGCCTGTTTTCTCAACTCGCTGTTTTCTGCAAGACATTACTCTATAAGCCACTCTCCAAACCTTGTGGGTCAAACTGAACAACCAATGTCAATTTGAAGCTATGATTCCCTACTTTCATATGAAAAAAACGAAAATTCAAAAAAATCCAATGGCAGTCCCTCAGTCAAATTTAGTCACATAATATTTTTGACTGCTGGGTAAATTGCTGGGTAAATTATTATTTCATAGTGGTCTCAAGTTATACGTACTTAGATGAATTGAAACAATAATCAACAGATTAATGGATCATGAAGGGGTGTCTGCCTGGTGGCTCAACGGTACCATATAACTCCTTGTGAGTTGTAGGGGTTCAAATTTAAATCGTACTCCCGCCATGTCTCCCATGTCTCTCTGCCCGTGCTCCTCTACACCGACATCTACATCTACTCCTATCTAGATACAGAAATCTAATCTTTAATGGTGTTTCCCATCATGTGCGTTGGACCAGTGGTTGGAGTGGCATCCCTGTGCACCTGTGCTGCTAGCGGGAACCACAGACGGGAACGTGTGGATGTGGAAGATCCCGTCTGGTGACTGCAAAACCTTCCAGGGTCCTGGGTGCCAGGCCTCCAGCGGCAAGGTCCTGCCAGACGGTGAGGAACCACAATGACAATCGCAGTGCAGTTTAACCATTCAAACCATTTGAAAATGTAATATTTAGTTGAGAGATTTGGTGTAGAGGGAAAAAGTGGTCCAAGTACAGAATCAACTCGGGTCCAGTTTACTAAGCCTTGAGGGTTTGACTTCACCACTTTCCAACCTATCTTCATATAATTGGTACTCACTAATGTTCATGATAAAATATCACGTCCTCATATAATAGGAGAGCTGTGGGCAGTTCAGAAACCCCTCATCCAGTGACAACATCGTTGGGGAATCCAAGCTAATAGAAACTGCAGGCTTTCTATTCCTGAAAAGTTACTATGCTATAATGGAAGCCATCGTTCTCACGATAATAAAAATCTAAATATTCAAAAAGAATAAATTATATGAAGATGCATAGCAGCTGCTGTGTACTGTGCATTATATATACATAAGGACATTATTCAAGGTGCAGTATTCAGTTAAAATGGTTTTAACATGACCAACACGCTTGTCACCAGGTAAAAAAGCTGTAGTGGGCTATGAGGACGGGTCAATACGACTGTGGGACCTCAAACAGGGCAACGCTATCCACGTCATCAAGGGTGAGTTAAAAAGCATTGTTTGACACCGCATGGCGGCTATTTAAGGGGAGTAATGATACGGTAAGTGCACGGTGCTGAAACGTCTGTAATGTCTTTAGATTGTGTCTCATCAGGTACAGTGATAATCGGCATTCCAAACAGTTTTGTTTGTAAATGCATCAAAGATGCGATTATCATCCATCTGTAATGGAAGCCTCGGCACGGAAGTCATTCAGAAGTCATCAGGTGTTCAACTAGGGTTTCAACCATTGTCTCGATCCCATCACGTGATCGGAAATGTTCAAATAATCGGAATCGGATTGGGAGCAAAAAATACAGTACGTGATTGGGGCATCCCTAGTATCAATATTATATTCATATCATGATATTAGACTGTCTGTAATTTTGGATATTGTGCTATGGTGATATGGCATAAGTGACGTGTTCTATAAAAATAAAAATATCTGATTGGGAAAACTTGGTATCGGCAGATACTCAAAATCAAATGATTAGAATTGGATCGGGAGCAAAAACAAAACATGATAGGGAGTCGGGACATCCCTAGGCTGGTTTCGCCCCTTAACCACAACACTCTCCAGTTGGCGGGCCCCTCATCCAGGCTTCCAACACAATAGACTGCTGATAAGCAGGCTGAGCTCACAAGGGATGTACAAGAAAATATCCTACTAGTACGCTACATAACAAACTATTCTGTGACACTGTGTTAAATATTAAAGATGATAAATGGTTCTACTCTGCTAAGCACTTCTCATCGTTACTATTGCTGCTATAAATGACTAGCTGAAAAATAATTTACTACCTCATAGTACACATGATTTAATGTCATATTAGGATTCTTGTATGTTTCTTTATTATTTGTATTATTGTTTTTGATATTTTTGCGGCCTTCATTGGATTGTACAGTGTCTGGAAATGGACTGAGACAGGGAATGATATGCATCAACGATCGCCGGATTCGGGAATCGAACTTGCTCGCAATCAGGCTGCATTAGAGCCTATTATGTGGTATGCGCCTCAACCACTAGGCCAGTGGTTTTCATCCAGTGGTCCGGGGACCACCAGTGGTCCTTGAGGGGGTTCCAGCTAAATGATGAAGAGTTGCTTATCAAATGGACCTTTATAGATCTTTAACTTTTGAGAGTGTAAAATGAAACCAAATTAACCCATACTGGTCCATTTGGTTTTATTTTACGAGAGTTACAAGAGTTACATTATTGTTAAACATCTTTATTACTTAATTTACAAGAAGTCTACACAATTAGAGAATGTAAAATAGCCCCCCAAGATGATTGATTTTCTTTTTTGTTCACCAAACTGTCTAAACTACCAAATCTCTCAGTCTCTCATTTGAGACACCATGCCACAAATACATACATCTCCTGAAACAGGTCAGGATGGCCACAAGGCGGTGCTGACTTGCATGGCATGCAACAAGGATGGCTCTCTGGTGATGACGGGCTCAGTGGATGGCTCAGCAAAGCTCATCAACACCATCACAGGAAAGGTAAGGCAGCGGTTCGCCATGACAAACAATGGAGAGGAAATGGGCTTAGCACAGGTGCTGGAGAGATCCTAAAATCACTGTTAGTAAGATACGTGCATGGTTGTTTTGCTGGTAATGCTTTCATGTACTTGTATTTTGAAAACCCTGCACAACCTAAGTTGTGCTTAGGGTTGTGGTGTTTTTTTTTTAAAGTCACATAATATAACATATTTTATTCTCCACATTTTGCAGTGTTTAAAATTAAACGGTGTATGCATGCACTTATCTGTATTTTTGCGGGGGTTTTTTTTAAAGGTCCTTGGAACTTTCTCAGTGGACGGAGGAAAAGCCAAGTCCTCAAAAGACGAGGAGCAAACCAATTCTGTGGAATCAGTGGGATTCTGCAGCGTGTGAGTACTACAGAGAAACTTTTGTAATTATTGTAATAATTACAAAACATAAACTGGCGCTGATCCATTTAAGGATTTAAAAACAAATAAAAATCTGTCTTCACCGTACGTCTCCTCTGTTGCAGCTTCCCCCTGGTGGCTGTGGCCTTCTTGGATGGGACCCTGGCTGTGTACGACCTCTCCACGCAGACCCTGAGACACAAGTGCCAACACAAAGTAAGACACTTTTCATTTGATTTTCAGCACCTACAGCTGCAATCCAGGACTTATTTGAACTAATAAATGTTATTTTAACCAATCTGTAATGGTGGAGTATCTTAATACAACATAAACTAGCACATCTTGCAGTGGTTGTCGCTGGAGGTGGTCTCCCTACTCATCCATTGTACTCACCCATTGTACTCATCTACAAGCTCAGATTAGCTATTTTAACTATTCAAAAATGTTTTTCAAAATAGTAAAAAAAAAAGAAAAGGCAAAATCTTTTAGAGATAAGGTATAAGCATGGACCAAAATAGAGCCCCAGATGCGCTGCCATATGTTTTAGTGGTTATAATACTTTACTCTTATTATTATAAGTATTATTTTACATTTTGTCCGTCACATTCCTTTCTTGTCTTACATCAGTGGTGTATATGTTTGATGTGCATATCTCCATGTGCGTGGGCTATGCTGACTCCTGTGTGTTTGTGTTCATTTTTGTCTGTCTGTCTGTGTTTGCATTTTTTGTCTGGTCCAGGCTCCCATTGTGCGCATGCAGTGGGAGGACTCCAGCTCCGTAGTGGCCACCTGCAGTCTGGATGGAGTACTGCGCCTTTGGGACGGGCGCTCGGGCAACATGGTGTCCGAGTTTCACGGCCACAACGCTGAGATCCTAGACTTCACCCTCAACAGGTACGCAGCCCAGTTATTTTAAGATTAAAGAGTATTTGAAGTGGTCAAACTAGCAATATAATACATGTTTAGAAGCATCGTCCAATCCATAAAGACGAAATGACACAAAAGATAAGTTTAAAGCCTCAGCCTGCGATTTCTTCAACTAGTTTGTAGAACAGCAACACCATAGTTTTAGAATGATGATACCTAAAACATCATCACATTTTCAGTCATGAGATTTTATTTAGCTTTATTCCATGAGCCCTAGCCGCTATACTCACTACGGTGGCCGAGTGTCATTGAATGTCCTCTTACACAGTGGCATATCCCAATATTGGGAGTTGTACCAGAAGTATTTTGTCGGTTGGTTTTCCGCAAGTCAAGTAAAGAATTATGTCTCGCATGGATCTACAGAGAAGCGTCGCTGGCCATCACCGCCTCTGGGGACAACCAGGCCAAAGTCTTCCTCCTGCAGAGTCCTGACCGGTAGAAGCTGCAGACAAGACTTTAAAGAGATGTTGCAAAGATGGACTGAGTCACCCCACCCTCCCCAGGCCACAGATGGACTGAGTCATGCCCCACTCTCCCCAGGCCACAAACATGGCAGCCAATGATCAGTCAGTAGTAGGAGTGTGTTTTGCAGCCTACCATGATTCCCTCACTAGATTTCAAATGATTGTTTTTCCCATAGGGCTTTTGACGTATGCAGTGTATGAGAGTTTCACATTTTGGACAGTGGTTCTCAAACGTTTTAATTTCAAGAACCCCCAGAACTCTTGAGTGTAGAAATGGAACGAAATAGATCTGTAAGGCTCCACTTAGTTCCATTTGTCGAGTTTAAAGGTCCAAGGAAGGAAGAGGGTCATTTTTGCTTGTGTTACAAACATCCTAAAAAGATTGTTGGTTCTTGAGATTATCTTGTTTATCAAACGTGTGAATGTCATGAACCCTTAGTTAACTTTTGTTTTTAATTTCTTCAAAACCTAAAAAAGACAAATAATACTGTAAATCTGGAGTGGGAACTTATGGTGGACGTGAGTGAGTCTCTGCCTGTGTGACCATGCTTTTTAGAGGAATATAGTGGGTGACAAACATTCTTTTAGTAAGCATGTGAGTACATTTGTTTGCTGCTGGCACACATTTGTGTGTCATGTATTTAACAGAATTGAAGCTTTTTATTGTAGAATTGGTTGATTTCTCTTCTGGTCTCTCATCAGTTGTAGATGAAACCTTCCAGCAATGTAACAGACATTGCTATTTATATTTGTATGATTTTTTATTTTCTCCCAATTTGTCCCTACCGCCTCGCCTACCAGTTTCTTTAGTGTGTTTCGTGCTTTATCAGCTGTGTCTGATGGCGCTTGGCACGCATGATCACAGTCTATTTTGTCATTTAGATTATTGGTTTTCTTGTGGTAGAAGGATTTATGTATTGCGGATCTAGCCTGTGTAGAGTCTTCCCATTTCCCGTTCTCCAGAACAGGCTTAAGGATTTAATTTTCAATGCAAGATGTACTTCCTTATGTGTGCTACTGTACACTAATCCTTACAAGACTTAAACACTGAAATTCTACAAACTGATTAATTGTTACACCCGGTATGGTTGCCACGTAATAAAAGGAAACCGGACTGATTTGATTTCTAACGAGAATCGCCAATGTTCTTGTAACTAAACTCTTGTCGACTCATTTTACACAGAATAGGCTGCTGAAGTTTGTTTTTTTCTTCTTTTTTTAGATTTATTTTACAGAATCTCTCTCTTTTTTTTAAACAAGACATACTGAAAAACAAAACAAAAAGACAAGCCAGACTAAAATTAAAACTATAAAAAGTCCCCCCCACGCCTGCCTGCTAGCGCCTCTGAGAATAAGCTCTTGAAACAGAATGCTTTGGAAATTGCTAGATTGATGCGAGGTTATCTTTTTTGTCAAATGGTTTTATTGAACATATTATAAATTGTTACACAAACATTATGATATGAAATACATTTTTCTTTTATAGAAAACAAAAAAAAAAAGAAATCCCTCAACCCTCCGACCCATACTGCTCAGTGACACCGCATACTATAGAATAAGATGATAGAAAGCTCATGGAAAACATCTGAAAAGAAAATGGCGTACAGTCAACCATATCAATGGTATATCTGTCCTCACAACAGAACCATTGGATTCAGGTAAAAAGAAAACGGCAAAGTTGTCCTTTTAAATCGCTTTGTGTTTACCGGTAATCACAGACAAGGTGCCATGTTCATATGCCCAGACAAAACATTCAGTCCTGTCAAAAACATTGATGTAAAACCTCAATATTAATGTCATTTTCTCTTCTCTTAAAATTTCATTTTCAACTGAATGGACCTTTTACTCATCCACAACAAAACCCACTTACCGTCATCAGTACAGAGGAAACGTCGTTTAAATATCGTTTTATTTTAATCATAAGATTATGGATAAGACAAGGATGTATCACACTGCATATATTTAGTCAATTCAATGAGGGCGGATTCTTTTTTTTCTGAAGGATGTTTCATTTTTTTTAAATGTTGAGATGCCATTATCTTATCCTCTGAGATGAAAACGATCATTTGGTTGGTAATGAGTCTAAGTGGCCTCTTGCTTTGTTTAGACTTCGTCTTTGATTAAGCTTTGAAACTTTGTTTCATCTCATCTATACTCAAGGGCAGTCAGACGAGAGTGAGGCTGGTTGCTGAGTCAACCAATGATGATGGAAGAGTTTGTTGATGTTGCTGCGCCAAGATATACATGGATACACTAGGTGGGCTAATCCACATTTAATCCATTACTGGGGGGCTTATGATGCAGAATAACATAATGTGGTTTTGACAAATTAGCAACAGAACCAAACTGCTTATTCTTCTCTCATGTACTTCCTTGGCTCGTTCAGTTTGTTTGGCCACAATTCCCTGTGTTTTCAGCATTCGTTTTCTAAAAGCCCTGATGGTTCCAAGCTCTTAACATGTACAGTAATGGTGGCAGAGGCAGATGAATAATTCAGCATTCATTTCACTAGTGGACTGAGGTCATGGTCTCAAAGCTAGCCATTCCTTCCTGGTTCTATGACTATCAGTGAGACAGTCTGGCACCAAAGTCACCAGGCTGGATCTGACTAAACCAGGCCATTATTTTAGGATGATTACTTTCGGGAAGTTTAAAATGTCTCATACTTAGGTGTGCTGCCAAGAAGTCCAGCTCTGAAGGCTTTCATCCCATTTTAAAGTTATGGGGAGAGACTAAATGGGTGTGTATGTTCTATATACCCTGACTTCAGACCCTATAGCTGGTCCATGTGTGTTAGCTCTTTGAGGGGAATCCAGATTTTCCTCTCGCTTCCTCTCTCCACTTTTATAACATGAAAATAAGGTCGTCTGGTTGGTGGTAAAGCACTCACTCACCACCCAGACACTCGGGTTCAGTTCCTGATGGTGCCTCCAGCTTGGCTCAGATGCTGCAATGAACACAGTTGTCAGTATGTGTGGGTGCCATTAGATAGATTTGAGGTAACTTGTCAATGTGAACAAATGGTAATGGGGTCACCAAAACTTTTTTACTTTCTTGTGTATATTTGCACTTATTCTCCAAATGTTCTGATCAATTGAAAATGGAGGACCCTGATGCAACCAGATGTAAACGAGTCGTAGTGCTTTTTATGGTTTTATCCTCGTAGCCATTTTTGTATTGACTTGTGCATTCTACAAACTGTGAAAACATTTAGAAAGTGTTTTTCTTTTTAGAAAGGCAGCCTCAGTCCTAAATAGGATATAACATATTATGGGTCACTGTAGTAACTGGGCCATTACGCTCTACGAAATGACACGAGTGGTGTCATTGTCCTTGTGGAAGTCGCTGCTTATGGCATTTTATTGGTCTTGCTCGTATTTCCTCCAAACAGGATATACGGTAGAGTACATTAAGACTTAAACCACTAGAGGTTGTAACTCGTTGCTATGCCGACACTTTTAATTAGCCCAAACGGCCAGAAGAGAGCTGCAGTGTGTGTGTGTGCGTGCGTGCGTGCGTGCACGAGCGCAAGTAATTGAGTAAATGTGTTTGCTGACACACATTAGTGGTGTCAGAATCGAAGCTTGTCACACGAAATGGTTACAGCGTTTAGCATTTTACAGATTTACAGTTTGTAAATACATCAAAGATGCAATTATAATCCAGCCATAATGGATAAAGCCTTGGCCTAGAACAGAGGTCGCCAGGTGGTCCCCAACCTTCTTAAAGTGTTTCGACCCTTAACCACAACACACTCCAGTTGGCGGGTCAGCAGTGATTGGCCAAATCACTGCCCCTCTCATCCAGGCTTCCAGCTATTGTCCTTTCTTATGCCAGAGCCAACAGGAGGCTCTCTCTGCCATGTGTGTTCTTGTGGGATTACAGGCACTGAGAGGTCTCTAGGACTATGGTTTCCCTCCTGGGTCCTCCTACATCTCACCAGACTATAAATCTGTGCGGTGTGCATGCGTCTATCCTTGTCCACGCTTGGCCTTACTCTGGTGTTTTTGAGTCAAGGTGGTTTAATTGAGCTTCTCTGCATCTGTCACTGTCCTTGTTGCCGTTGAATCTGTCCTATAGCGAGTCTCTCGTCCTCCCCTTCTCTCAGGAGACTGGGGTTATTGCTCATTTGTACAATCTGTAGCTTGCTTGGTGCCCTCTTGCGAGTGCTGCAACAGGGGTTGCTGGCCCCTGTTACCCTACCAGTCATTCCTGGAGGTCAGCTGTCTCTCCAGCATCACCAACCTTCCTCGGTTGTCATCCGGACTTTCCTGGAAGTCACTGGTTGCCCAGGGATTGTAGAATTTGTTGTTTTCTATTCTCAGCTCCCGGCAATGCAACAGGTATTTGTTTGTTTAATTTCTTTAAAGGTTTACTTTCTCCCAATTTTGTTGTCATGCCAATTATTCCTCCCCGCACATGTTTGTGCTGCCACTGCAGTTGTCCCATTCTGCCTCGCCTACCAGTGAGGAGCCCCCGCCGTGAGGACGTAGCGCCTCTGTCCTATTCCTCCCATTCAACATCCCCATATGATGACGGGCACCACCCCAATCCATAGGAATACGTGCAGCAACAAAAATACAAATTGTGAGTATTTTTCCTCACAATTCCACCTTCACATCTTCAATATAAAAATGTTGCCTCTTTGTTTGTGCTCGGTGAAGGAAATTGGCTTCCATACATTCCTCTCCATTGTCGTTTGGAGGCCAGAAAAACAAATGTCTTGTGCAAGTGTCCTGTGCAACAAGTGCTTCCTCTTTGGACCCGTAAATTCAAGTGAAGTATTGTGTTCTGTGTCAATGTTTACATACTAGTGTTTAGCCTACAGTGTGTCTTGCAGTGTTTGCATTTTTCTCTCCAACATACAGTACATTTTTTCCACATGATTATGTCATACATTGGGTTGTGACAGTAACTAAAAATACATCTCATGGATGCACCTGGGACGCATCCTCAGTGATGTATCCTGAGGTCAACGGGGTCTACCAACATCATACCCCTCACTCAGTGATGTATCCTGAGGTCAACGGGGTCTACCAACATCATACCCCTCACTCAGTGATGTATCCTGAGGTCAACGGGGTCTACCAACATCATACCCCTCACTCAGGCGTCCCAGCCGGGGTTGATCAAATCCCGACTTACGTCCCAGTATAGCTACCCTCGATCAGTCCATCAGGGAATGAGCAAGGCCACACAATCGGTTGCTTCGGAACTACTCTGCCGGGACTGGAAGAACCAGATTCTGGCGCGTGGAAGGACTAGGCTCTGTGTTGACTCCTGTCCGGCCCCTCCTATGTCTCACCAGGTCCACTCCTGCTCTCACCAGGCCCAGGACCTTCATTCAGACAATATTCTAGTGACCTGTTAAGGGTCACACTCACACTCACACACACACACACACACACACACACACACACACATACATATTATACTGTACACACACACACACACACACACACACACACACACACAGCAGTGCTTCTCAACCTTTTCAGGTCGTGATCCCCAAAAATAAATAATCATTATTTGAAGTGAACTGGGGATTCTTTTTACCAGTTTTTATAAATTAGTATACTGTGTAGATTGTTTATTACTTTTGATGCAGTAATGTTTTCTTGAGAAAAGTGCTATGTATTTACTTACCTACAAACAGTTCTTACCTTCCTACCTATACCCACTTACCTTCCTATGTACAATGGCCACCTCCATACCAGCTGGTATACAGCTTAAAGGCTTAGTTCAGATTTTGGGACTTAAAGCTCTAAGAAATACTTGCCATTCATATAGTAGTTGCAAATACTTGCCATTAATATAGTAGTTGCAAATACTTGCCATTAATATAGTAGTTGCAAATACTTGCCATTAATATAGTGGTTGCAAAGTGTTATTAATTGATTTCCTGAGTGCCGTGGTGGGAGTTCTGGTCTGGTTTTGGTGAATATTATGTAGTACCGGGCATTTGGGGGGCGGGGGGTTCACTGGGGGGAAAGCATTAAAGATAAATTAATCCACAAAACTAGCATCATTTGTATTGTTGACCTATTTCTACCATAGAGCACAACTTTCTTTAAACTCTCAACCCTCTGTCACAAAACACCCCTCATATTCACCAAAACAAGACCAGATCTCCCACCACGGGACTCAAGGAATCAATTAATACCTTTGCAACCACTATAGTAATGGCAATTATTTCCCACAGCTTTAAGTCCAAAAATCTGAACTAACCCTTTAACCACGGCGACCAAGGGAAAGCAGCACCTGTGACCTGCGTGACGTTCGCAGGCCTTGTTGTTTGCTCTGGATGTTTTCCTCGTGTGTCACTGGATACTATAGTGTTTGGCCTCAAAGGTCAGCACCTGGACAAAAAGCAGATTGAATCAGCTCATGTATCAGTCAGAGAAAGCTCTGTGTAAGCCAAAGCCTCCTATTAAATAGCAGCTTGTATTCAACAGGGGCTACCGTGGCGGTGACAGACATCCCATTATGCCGAGACTGATGTGTTTGTAATGTCACGATAAACCCATCTGTCGGGGCTGGTTCTTAAAATACACCCGTTTCCTAATAATGATTACTAGAATAAATATACTGGAGTACTCACATTGTCCTGATGTGCAGTAAACGATACGACCCCATTTAAAATATTATAACGCTTTATGAGGCCCCATTTGCAACCTATATGGGCCACTTTCCAAATACTATAAGGCCCTATAAGGACATGTTTTCAGAGACATAAACTGCACTCAGTCGTGCTCCCCTTTAGTTCTGGTTGATAAGGTCAGAAAGGAGCCAAATGGTCATTACCAAAATACATTACATTGTGTAAATATATTGATTAAATGTTATTCATTACTATATTAATTCAATTGCATGAGCACATAAAATAAATAGATGATGATTGCCAAATACAAAGTGCCTATCACGCCACAAGTGAGCAGCGTTTCCTGCCCTGCACATTGTCGGACAAAGGAGCTGGGGGTGATTATGTGTTATATTTACTCCAGTCCCATTATCTCTGCAGGACCTCGTCCATCTCCCCCATGAAGCCCCGAGCTGTTTCTTCAGTTTCTGGCAACACCACAGTCCTCTATCTATCTAAAGGTATTTTATATATTTTCTTTAACAGACATGAGCTCTGTTTGACAGCCGTCAAGGATTGCATGTTTGGAACAGACCCAAGCAGATATTGGTGGCCGCAAAGATTTCCTAGAGTTTGTTGGAAACCTACTTGGTAGGTTTTACCAAGCTCATAAAATTCCAAAGAAAAATCTAATTATGTGATGGGATCCACATGGGACCGTGTGGCTCCAATGTGAATCTTGGCCAAAAGGCTTTTTTTCCCTCG
The DNA here is from genome assembly GCF_963924005.1 of Protomyctophum bolini. NCBI lineage: Eukaryota > Metazoa > Chordata > Actinopteri > Myctophiformes > Myctophidae > Protomyctophum > Protomyctophum bolini. The sequence goes on along the minus strand of NC_137885.1, from coordinate 18,155,475 downwards.
AGTGCATATTTAGGTTCAAACAAACCGTTAAAAGTATTTACAAATAGAGTTTGAGGCAGTGGGGCTGAAGGCTTGACAAAACACTTGTCAAGCATGGCTGGAGTGAGTTAAGACTTAAGAGGCATTTCATATGCACAGCATCCAGGGTGTTAATGTATCTCAATGCTGAACTAGAAGGGTATTCAAATATATATGACATTGACTGAGCATTTTGTTGGGTGCAAAGAGGTAGTGAAGAACAGACATGGGGGTTCAATATGGGAACAGCACCGAATGACAAAAGGGATTCTCTTTCACTTTCAATTCACAACAAAGTGGTTCTTGACCTTGTTTTGTCAAATTGAAATGCATTAGGTCACAGACCTAGCTTTTGTCTCTGATGCCCCGATCTTTTATATTTTTGAATATTATTTGCATCCAACTCGGCATGGATGTGGTGCATTGTGAGCTTCGGGTTTGCCTTTTTCAGTGAATAATGCATGCTACAAGTGGTCCATCATACTCAGGTGTGAAATGGAGGAGAGGGGATCGGCTCTCGAGCTCAAAAGCTTTGGGTACTGATGTAAATATGAGATGTTTCTAATTCCGTGGCAAGTGAGTCTAACCTGGAGAAAGAGCTAATGACGTGACACAGTGACCGACTAGATAAGAATATGGGTCATGCATTGTTGGCCGTTGAGCCGTCTGTTTCCAAACAGGCATGTCATCAGGAACATATACACCAGTAGACCCCCACGGCCACGGGCCCCACCCTGTCTCCCCTCTGACCAACAAGTCTGTGCAGGCAGCCAGACATCTTCACTTCCTTCACTTCTAGTGTGTACTTCCCCTTTAAGAGTTTCCAACTAAGAGGAAGACCCCTGCACTGGACTGCTCAGTCTCTCTCTCTTTCTCTCTCTCTCTCTCTCTCTCTCTCTCTCTGTATGTCTACAGGAGCATCTGTGCTGCACTGTTCCACAAAGGGATCTTTTCCTGTGAAGAAGAATGAGGACCTGTGCTTGTGTCTGTGTCTGTGATGGTGGACATTTCATACCAAGTCTGTCTGTGAATTTCCTTCAGTCCATCGACATCGACAGGTGAAATGAATCACTCATCCCAAGAAAGGTAGGTGTCAACCTGTTTCAATTGCATTCTCAGAAGTTCTAGAAAAGTGAATTCTGGAATTTCGAATGTTCTGAACATACAGTAGAATACATTACTATAGGCTACTTCTGATTTGATAATGTAATAAAACTATTCAGATATTCCATTTATCTACATTCGTATTATCAGTCACATTCCAATAAACAGTGCAAAAAACACCCATCATAAACGACATTTTGAAATGGGTATATTTATGTTTAATAAATACATACTGTACATATTTGTACTTGTATTTTGTACTTATATTTTAAATTCTACCCATATCTAAAAATGAATCTTCAACAATTGCTGCAGATGCAGCATTAGTTTCAGAAACTCAAGTAAACTGACTCCAAAATATAATGGGCACAAAGAGGTGTGTAACCCCAGACTCATCTATTATTGACTGACTGTGACCTCACCGCTGCCCATCCTGAGCTCACTGCCGTTATGGCCCACCAGCCTTTACAAATCCACCCTTTCTCATTGACAATACAGTCTTGCATGTCTTTTGTAATCAGTTCATTGTTGTTCATTGTTGTTCATTGTTGCCTGCATGGTGGGGAACATTGATTGCGAACGCAGTGAGCTCTTACTATGAGACCTAGCAGATCATGTCTGTCTGTGTGTCTGTCTGTCTGTCTGTCTGTGTGTGTGTGTCTGTCCCGCTTTTGTGCCCATATATGGAGCTGAGTGATTACGTCACCATGACTCAGCCATAACCATATAAGGAGTCCCCAAAGCAGCTATACGTCCAAAACCCAAATATGTACGAGCTGCGTTCGCTTCCCGCGTTTGCGCGTCTTACTGGTATAATACAATGATATGCTTATTTACTATATTAAAGCACACAGTTAATTTTAGAGAGGACAAGAGAGATAGGGAGAGAGACTGACTGAAATAGATTACATGGCTGCAGGTGTTCTTCTAACTGAATATCCCCTGTCAGGAAAAATGAAGCAATGAATCCACCTGGACCCTTGAAATGGACATGAATCCACCGCATGTCTCTATCCTAGCCTTACTAGTACTGTATGAACAATGAGGGCCATAATCATATTAATAATGGATTTTATTTATATCGCACTTTACATTCGCAAGAATCTCAAAGTGCTACAGCAGTGAATAAAAGCAAAAGAAACAACACACCATTACAAACATCTAAAAGAACAGGAACATTTAAAACATAAGGGCAAGGCTATAAAAATGCTTTGGTAAAAAGGAAAGTTTTGAGTCCTCTCTTAAAAGCGTCTACCGACTGTGGGGCTCTCAGGTGGGCGGGGAGAGCGTTCCACAGTTCGGGGGCGACCGAGCAGAAAGCCCGGTCACCCATGGTGCGTAGGTCGGTCTTTGTGGGTTTGAGGAGGTTGCTGGTGTTTGAGGAGCGGAGGGAGCAGGTTGAGGATTGAAGGGTGACAAGTTCCTTGAGGTAGGGGGGGGGCGTTGCCGTGGATGCACTGGTGGGTTAGCAGGGAAATCTTGTATTCTTGTATTCAGTCCGGAATGAGATGGGGAGCCAGTGGAGTGAGCGGAGGATGGGTGTGATGTGCTCGTGTTTACGCACTCTCATCAGGACCCTAGCAGCGCTGTTCTGAATGTATTTTGTAGGGATCCTGATGAGAAGTGCAACCTAGAGGAGACAAAGGTGTGGACCAACTTTTCAGCATCAGGTAGAGTGAGGGTGGGACGGAGTTTGGCGATGTTCTTGAGATGGAAAAATGATGTTTTGCAGAGGTGTTTGATGTGGGCCTCGTAGTTGAGATGAGAGTGGAATGTCCTGGCCAGAGCTTGTGATGGGGGATGATTGAACCTGGTGTGGGGGGTGCCGATGAGAATGGCTTCTGCTTTGGAGCTGTTTAGTTGTAGGAAGTTGTGTTTCATCCACGCTGGTGAAAGATATCTAAAGATCAATTGAATATATAAGAAAAATGATAGCATTATCCGCAGGTAGATAAATAGTTACATTCAAAAAGCACCTTTATAGGCAGGTTCTTTTTTTAGTTTAGTTTAATTTATTTCAATCATCATCAACACATCATTACATTTAACATGACATCCAACTTTTATTTTGTGTTGGTCGAAAAGGCATAGGCTGGAGCTCAAAGCTTATTAATGCCTATCCTTAATACATGTCGGTTTACCCTATAACATTTACAACCGTTCATATGAATGTACGCGCAACATTTTAGATTTTTACATTCAAGACTACTTACAATATTTACACACATATACACACAAGCACACACAGTATCATTTACATTTTAAGAATGTATTTATGTCACAAAAGGAAATACAAAAGGACACAAACATTACGCGTGCAGTTATGTTACAATCAAACTTATGACACGCATCTTAGAATCATGATACAATAACGAATGTCACTCAGCTAGCGTCTCTTGTTAGCCTTATTCGTTCACACAACGGTGGTCAGGAGGACTATAGGCTTAAGTCTCTGCCATATATGGTGGCTTAGCCTTAGACAGTACAACAGGGACAATACAACACCTCGCAAGTTGATGTGTTGAAGTGGATGTGCTGAAGTTCCTACTCCAAGCAGCTTCCACCCACCTGGGAGGTACCAACATGGACTTCAGGTGGAGCGATACATCTACAAGAGAAAATGTGATGTTGTACAAACTGTACATCATTAGCCTGGGTCTGAAATGTCACTTGCGAAGTCACATTTCAGACCCGCGGAACGCAGCGAATCAGGCTGGAACCCAGACTACATCATCAACCTGAGGAAGATCTGGGAGTGTAAATGGGATCATTAAATATGTAAATGGAATCATTAAATATGTAAATGGCATCATTTACATTCACAAACACACACACACACACACACACACACACACACACACACACACACACACACACACATACACTTGGTTTACATCATGATCTTAGATGACTATTTCTATGCCGCTTTGGATTTGAGCGTCTGCTAAATGCGTACATTGTAAATTGTTGAAGATTAGAGATTTCCAACTGACTCTTTCCAACATCAAAAATCCTGTTTAGACACTGAGCTATTGCTATCAGTGCGTATTAAGAAATGTTGAAATAATGTAATAATCTAATCTAGCCATCTGTAAACCACTCCCTTTTGGGGTGCAACATTTAATCAAACTAATCGATTTAATAAATAAAATACGTTTATTGATAATCAATAATTTAATACAATAATCGATTAATAATCAAACCTATTTTGGGTATGTCCTTATAGGTGAAAGTCATGTAAAAAAAGTTTCAATAGCAGATCCACACGCTTTTCTTTCTTTTGCAGCAAAAGAAACAATGAAACAAAGTGGTTAATCAATTCTTAATTGGTACAAGCATTTCAATCAAGAATATGTCTGTTTTATTTACTGTACCTACCGCCATTGCTGTCATTGACAACTCTCACCTGTGATCCATACTAGGGTAGCTCATCATTGATGGGAGTGGAGAAGAGGACCTCAGGCTCCGTGATCGAGGTGGTCTTCAGCTATACGATATGGACTACAATGACTCCCAGCCTCTCCTGTCCGAGGAGGAGCTCATCTACATGATCACGGTGCCTCTGTCCACCTCCATCATCCTGGCCAACCTGGTCATCATCCTGGGCATCGCGTGGAACCGCCAGCTCCACAACACGCCCAACTACTTCTTCCTGAGCCTGCTGGTGGCCGACCTGTGCACGGGCGTGGCACTGCCCTTCATCCCCTGGATGGGCCTCAACCGGCACCTGAGCTTCAGCTCGTGCATGATGGTGCACGTCTTCCCCAACTTCCTGTTCCTGGCGTTCCTCTTCAACCTGGTGATGGTGCACTACGAGCGCTACATGTGCATCGTGAGCCCGCTGCACTACAGCAGCCTGTGGCTGCACCGCAGCTTCCCGCTGGCGCTGCTGGCGGTCTGGGCGCCGCCGCTGCTCTACGCCGCGCTGCCGGCGTTCGGCTGGAACAACTGGACGGGGACGGAGTGGGACGGCTGCTGCCTGGGCGGCAGCTTGCCGGCGGCGGCGGCGCCTCCGGCCAACTGCTCGGCGAACAGCACCACCTGTTGCTCCTACCGCCGGGTTTTCCCCAACGCCTTCATCTACCTGGAGGTATGTAGTTCATATTTGTATTTTTGCAACAAAAAACTAAAAAGGACAGAAAAAGCATAAACAAAGAAAAGAAAGGAACAGGGCATCTTCTTTAGTTTTGCATGGGTCTGAGAAGCTACATTTCATCAGGTGGTCTGTGGCTCAAATGCTGAGTAAATAATGGGCCTTGATGTGAAAAAGGCTGTCGTAGAATATATATATATATATATTTTTTTTGTTGCAATTACCATTCCATACATCATTGTATTTTGTATAGAAACATTGTGATCTTTGTGTATCTACCTGGAGGTCTACGGCGTCCTGCTGCCCGCCATCGTCTCCATCGTGGGCATGACGGGCCGGGTTCTGTTCATCACCCGCGGACAGATGAGGGACATCTGCCGCCTCCACCGCTCGGTGGAGCAGCGGGGCGGCCGGGGCGGGTCGGACCGGGAGCAGCGGCTCAACCTGCGGTACACGCGCTGCGTGGTGGCCGTGTCGCTGACCTTCCTGGCCTGCTGGGTGCCCTACATCATCTACATGCACGTGTGCGTGGCGTTCCTGCTGAGCGAGTCCCGCTGGAGCTCCACCACGCACATCGTGCTGTCGTGCAGCGGCATCGGGAGCATGGCCGTGGTGCCGCTGGTGCTCGGCCTGGCCAACAGGAAGTACACGGAGCCCGCGCGCAAACTCCTCCAGAAGCTCCGGGACCGATGGAGACGGAGGGTGCAGGCAGCGGCGGAAGTTGCGCTCTAAGTTAACGAAAGATGATAATAATCTTTGTTGTCCAGAAGGATATAGTCATCTTCACACCCACAACAAAACAACACAGTACAGAAAACATCAAGACAATGCCAAAAAACGATGAGGTCCCCACTGTATACAGAACCATCCTATCAGCGGCGCAGTTTGTTATAGTGCCGCGATGGCTGAGGGGACAAAACTCCTATACCGGTTCTGTATATTTGTCCGGATGGCATGAGGTTGAAAGATACAGGGGATCATTAGTGTCATGTTATATTGAAAAAGTCATACAATTTGTCACACACGTTACCGCAGTGAAATTTGTTCTCCGCATTTGACCCATCTCTTGGAGCAGTGAGCCGCAGCCAAGGAGCGGTGAGCTGCAGCCGTGCCGCGCTCGGGAATCATTTGATTAGTAGATTTGACCCCCCCGATCCAACCCTTTGATGCTGAGTGCCAAGCAGGGAGGCATTGGGTCCCATTTTTACAGTCTTTGGTATGACCCGGTCGGGGATCGAACCCCAACATCCCAGTTTCAGGGCGGACACTATAACAAAGTGCTAGCCATGTGATGGCCTTATTGTTCATAATCAGAAAGTGTGGGTGTGGCGTGTGGGAAGTCCTCATGGCTTTTGGTGACACTGTGACGCAGCTTGCTACGCAGCAGTTAACAGACACGTCAAAAGTAACACTGCAAGGACATTGCTATCATGAACAAATTGATGACGTGGAGCTGCTCTGAGGAAATGGTCATTGGTGACGTGAGTAACCCGGACTGAATCCAAGAAACCTATTACTCCCAACAGGAGATTCCCCTTTTGTTTTCAACAGGAGATCATTTGAGTTTGAATCCAGGTCGTTGCCATGACCTGGATCGCGTATCCAATGGGGATTGAATGTAGTAGAGCAGTGGTTTTCAACCAGTGGTCCAACCAGAGGTTCCAGGTGGTCCCCATCTAAATGATGGAGAGTTGGTAACCAAATGGACCCTGGATCTTTGACTCTTGAGAGCGTAAAATGAAACCACATGGACCCTTATGGGTCCCTTATGGGACCCTTATGGGTCCATTTGGTTAATTTATTGTTAATCTGCATCAGATAATTTACAAGAAGTCTACACAATTAGAGGATGTAGAAGGATTGTTATTTTGATAAAAGCGTGCCTGTTATCTCTCACATGGTACCAACTTCAATACAGCATGGAATAAAATATTCAAAGTTTTGTGTGTGAGAGGATAAATCTCATCAAATGAGACGGTCCGTGGCTCAAATGCAGAATAAATAATGGGTCTTGATATGAAAAGGGTTGAAAACAGTAGAGTAGACAACCTTGGCCACAGCGGAATCTCCAGTCCTCTGAATGATCAGTGGGTGTTTGGTTTCCCATCCATGAGACCAGGCAGCGTTCAAAGTCAGGTGATTTACATAAACAGAACTGCAGTTTTTCCTCTCATCACTCATTACACTCTCCAAAACAGACCACTGTTTGTTTTACTATCTCGGTCCAGAGTCGTACAACATACCAAACTTAACGTGGGGCCCTACGCTTTTACATGGCATTGGTATAGACCAAGAAGCATGGTGGGCAACTAAACGAACCAGTCACCTCAAAGACTGGCTTACTGTACGTAACTTCCTCAAAACACGTCCCATGGCGAGGTGGAAGACACTTCAGGCCTACACCTACTGTAATACCCTCGAAAATGCACTTATCAGTGGATGTACAGGTTCTGACGATATCTCCCGCTGTGCTGAAGCGACTGGCACTTAGCCATCGACCTGTCCCACTGTCTATGCTGCCTAGACAAATAGTCTCATAAGGCTACGTTTATTTATAATGATGGTGTCATCTTGCAATATTGCACTCCAGCAGTATAAACAACACCAATAATGACACTGAATGTACAGAGCAGAGCTACATAGTGATTGCTCTGATGTCCAGTACAGTTTCAGTTTGTAGAGAATACCCAACTTTGCCATTGTTTGCCACAGGCCTGCTATCTGGAACAGAGCTTTAAACAATGTACTTGGGACTGACTGCTGTCTGAGACATAATCATAAATAGCATAATTCATAATCATATCACAGTGCTTCATAAATCACAACAATGCATATTGTCAAGAATCAAGACCATTGAGTGTTCTTTTTGCTTTTACAACCTAAGCCCTGTTTTACATTTTATAAAACCTTCAGAAAATAGGAGCTCACATTGTGATCTTGTAGATCACATCATGATAGAAAATCTATCATGTCATGAAGAAACATCCTGCACACTGCTCTCGCTCAGCAGCATCAATTGTATTCAAGCTTTGACGTCATTCAGTCCCTCTGGACCTTAGTGTCTTACAGAAATGCTACCATCATGATAGACACTAGCCTCACGTTGTGATACACAGTACTGTATGTATCTATAGCCTGGCGCTTGACAGGTGTGAGACAATCACACTCCATAATTATGACATGCCCAAGACAGGTGCACTGAGTGAAAGTGGTGTCTGAAACGAGCAAATTAATCAAGAGCGGACATGACTTATTAAGTCACCCAAAGTTGAGTGCATCGATGTAAAAATAAACATTATTTTCTTGTTCAGAGAAAAGGCATTCTTTGCATTCAAGTTGATTTGACAACCGTATAAGGAGCAAAAGAGACAAATGAATGTATAACTACATTTACAACACCAACCATGAAATACAAACATATAGTTTTCTCTCTGCACATGCCAACTGGGGATGAAAACCAGCCATTTGAAACTACACATGGTCAGAATAGTTAGATGACGTGGAGAGAGATAGATTATCAACATGGGGTCAAAAGCATGTGTGTGTGCGTGCGTGCGTGCTTTTGAGTCAGATAAATCATGAATGTCTTCTCTGCTTGAAAGAGGAAGACAAGAATGGAAACAGGACGGGAATGGTGGGCAGTTCCCCAGCTGCCCTGTTCACGACTCACTCCTATGTTCACCAGTGAGTTTACTTCGACAAAAACGTCCCATGTCCCATTGTACTGACCCAAACGGCAAGTATCGCTGAGTGATTACCCCGAAAACACATTTTTGTTTACTGTATTTATATGTCAATGCGTTAACACAATAACGGTTTAGGGCTGTGTATGATAGTTTTGTAGGTGTAGTGACAGACACAAACAGGGTGCTGCAGTCCCAGCTGGCCGGTGGCCGGGGCTTTTTATTAAACAAAAATGTGCTTCAGGAAAAAACAACTAAAAGTCTCTCTCTCACTGGGAAATAACGCACGCACACACACACGCACACGCACACACACACACACACACACACACACACACACACATCAATAAAGGCAGAAAGGCCCCAAAATAGATAGACTATTTTACAACGTACATGTATACATACATACTGTTACCTAACCTGAAACATATCGTAATTACGTCACCATTGACAGCCAGTTATAACCCGACTTTAGTATTTAATTTCAATGTTTTACAGAGAGGCTGAGATTTGAAAGTTCGTAGCGGTCGACAGTACTTGCGCGCTCAGCTTGGCACTCGACAGAGTGCAGTTCTAGTTTTAATTGAATTCGAGCCAAAAGTTCAACAGTCCGTGGTCAGTTGTAGCATTGTTACTCTGATAAATGTCCATGTGTTTTAGCTCAGCTGTGATTACCGGCATTATTTGATGCTGATAAATCTGTGGTGTGTGTGTAAGCTGGCACAAGCACACGTGCAGCTGTGCATCCTCGTGCAGACTTGCTTACAGTTACATATATAGGTCTAAACATTCAGATAGCAGATATAGCAACGCATCAGCAAAGCTGGAGGCCTCACTGTTGCTGATGCTAGATCTTCATGTGGCCAGACGCACCGCCAAACCTCTGCCCCACCCGGATGTAATGAAAGTGGTCCAGGTTACTAATCGCCCAGTGAAATTGTCAGTGATAACTGTGAGGCTTACTTATTTTTTTATTATTGTTTTTTTAGTAATGCCAAATTACTCAGGTTAATAGGTTAATTGATGTAATTTAATTTCTGTTACACTATACTCATCACGGGGCAAAGTAATAATATTCCACTATACTTAATCTTTCTGCCCAAAACTGGTGCCCAGACGCCCCCACACCCTGCTTTACACTCTCATGTGATCTGATGCGTTGTGTGGATATATAAAAGAGGTATTCTTTGGCTTCTAGTGTCACAACAAATTGGGTGGCCTGCTAAGGCTCTAGGAAACATATCTATGTATGTTATGATACTGCATTCCTGTTTATAGCCTCCAAGACAGCTAAGATCTTCAGCAGCCAACAAAATGTACCGTACGTTGTCTGAACAGAGGACGTACGCACACACAGACAGAGACACATACGATACTGCTAAGTTCCCCATTTTTATTTCAAACTTAATATACAGAAACACGTAACAAAAACTTTGGTTGCATTTATGGGGCATAGCAGTGGTGGCGGTCATTGTCTGGTTGCATTGATCCAGACTCCCATTTTTCCCATATAGATTTCAAATAAAAGTCTGACCTGTCTGAAGTGTGTGTGTGTGTGTGTGTGTGTGTGTGTGTGTGTGTGTGTGCGCGTGCGTGCGTGTGCCGTCTGCGTTGCAGTGGTCAATGTGTGTGTGTGTGTGTGTGTGTGTGTGTGTGTGTGTGTGTGCGTGTGCGTGCATGTGATACTGGTGAATCATGACCATAAAACCTTTGATTCTGTGAAAAATAAAAATTGAAAACAGCTGTTTTATGGTCATGATTCACCGGGATCCTGGATGGCTTTGATTCTAGGCTTACAATAATTGATCTAAATATTTTTTTGGGGGGGGAAATCTCTATGGATGGTGTCCGGATGCCACTGCCATGCCCTATGTTTCCTACAATGTGAGAACGACTGAAGGAAAAGCTGATAACAATGTCAATGAGGTCAGACATGGCTTGCGTTCACCCATACACACATAAACAAGGATATACACGTTTTCAAGATCACTTTAACAGGCATCCCTGCCTTGAACTCCCCCAAAGAACCCTGGAACGCAGAAGATAAAACAACGTTTCCCCCAAAAATGGCCCAGTGCGCACGCTTGAAGTCCAACCAGATGAAGCAATAGGCATAGCAGGGGAGGCTGGGGGGGGGGGGGGGGGGGGTCCTTGCACAGGTATTACATTCAATTGAATTTGTCCCAGTGTTTCCAAAAATTGCCCTTTAGTGCAAATGCAGTCATGTTGTTCACATACAGGATCTGACTTGAATCTTCGAACTTCAAACCTTGGTATAGTGTTGCTATGTTGACAAAAAGAAGTGACGGAGAGCTGTGTGTGTCACTCGACATCGGTGTAGTGGGAGCTTTGCGACACAACCCTGCCCTCCTCCACCTCTACGCGAACCAGCAGGCGTTTCTTGTGGTTTGTGGGCGGGGCAGCGTGGTGGTCTTTGGAGAGGGATTTGGTCACTGGCTGTGGCTTCAGCGGCGCATGATCGTCTGCGTGCAAGCAAGGACTTGGAATTGGTTGGTTTGTTTTACATATCTGAGCGAAAGAGAGGGTTGATTTTAGTGGAAAAGCAAAATAAAATAAAACTAAATCAAATCATGGGAGTGTAAATCAACATTATAGAACCTTTCACTGTCATTTATTTTTTGAATAAGCCACTCATCAACCCTACCTATATAAGCATATCATTTTGCAACAACGTGTATATTCTTAAACCTAGCAAAATACCAAAAAGTGGTTCTCAACCTTGCTCCACGGAAGCCAGAGAGCATACTCCATACTGGTATTTAATTCTATCCATGGACAAATTAAGATCCATAATAACATGATTACAATTCACGTAAGTAAATACTAGTGTTAATCTACGGTAACTCAGACGTGTGTAACAACTAACAAATACAATGGATGGATCCATTTGGCCCCATTTGTAAACACTCTTCTGGGATTTTACTTCCCCCATTCAAGTTGAGAACCACTGTCAAACTATTAAGAGCTCTGTCTGTAAATATAATCAATGTTTGCTGACAAAGCTCTTTTTAACACTCACCTGGACGGCGGATATTAATCTTTCATGATGCTGATTACATTCAACACTGACAGTGACTACAGTATATATGTCAAGAGGAATAACATGGTTCTCACCATACTGCTGCTGGCGTATGTGGTCAGTCATTCTGTAAACGGAGACATGGGAGAGCGTCAGTTTGTGTAAATATTACTCGACAGACACGTCATAGAAGGTCTTATGACGCAGCCTGGTTTCCAGCCTGATCCGCTGATCCGTTCCGTGGATTTGTTTTGTCACTCACACGGAACACAGCAAATCAGGCTGGAACCCAGGCTACATATGATGAGAGATTCTGTCAAGTTGGAGCTCACCTCTGCTCCTCTCCTTCCAGCAGCTTGCGGTAGGTGGCGATCTCGATGTCCAGGGCCAGCTTGAGGTTCATCAGCTCCTGGTATTCGCGCAGCTGGAGGGCCATGTCCTGCTTGGCTCTCCTCAGGGCCTCCTCCAGGGCCGCGATGTTCTCCCGCGCCTCGTCCAGGTTCTTCTGGCCCTCCGACTCCGTGTCGGAGATTTCCTTGCACACGCTGTCTTTCTGCACGGTATACACAGAGCGACAGACAAGAGTCAGGTGGCTTTGTTGAAGTTTGTGTATTTGTTTGGCTTGTTCATAATGTATGCTACCATGAACAATCATATTATATTTTATACTGCAGCGGTTCCCAACCTTTTCTGGATCAGCACCCACTTGAAAATATTGAAAGCGTTTGTGGCCCACCCATCTTAGCACAGCACTTAACATGGCTTAACATTCAAAGCGTGTCTAGTACATTCAATTGATTTTGTCCTGGTGATCTTTCAAAAATTGCACTTTAGTGAGAAAACCTTAAAATGTCCGCAGGTTGGGAATCGCTGTTCTACTTCATGTGTACAACTGTACATGACACATTGTACACTGTACCTTCTTCTTGAGAGCCTCCAGTTCTCCGTGGAGCCTCTGTATGAGTCGCACCAGGTCTGCGATCTCCTTCTTCAAGTCTCGCACATCGCTCTCTCGTTTCCCCGCCGTCTGCATCAAGTCATCCATCTGTATCTTGCGGAGCACACGCAAATTAACACAACTACAAGATCCATCTATGTAGGGGCACATGTATCCAAATTAACAACACAACTACAACCATCCATCTATGTAGGGGCACGTGTATCCAAATTAACAACACAACTACAACCATCCATCTATGTAGGGGCACGTGTATCCAAATTAACAACACAACTACAACCATCCATTTGTAGGGAAAGAAAGATATATACTATTGGACAAGTTGGGATGAATCGTGCAGAGGAAGAGAACAAAAGTCATATACAGTACTGCATACAAACAGTATTCTAGGCATAGAAGCTGTGATTCTGACTCTGGCATTACTATATCCTATTGACTGCTTTTTAATATTCCTCAGTTGGATTAGATTTTAGTTTTTCGACTGCCCTGGCTGAATTGCACACTGAGGTGTCAATGAGACACAATGCCCCTTCCTCCTCTGTCGCCCACCTTCTTCTGGTTCCACTGATCAACCTCCTCCCGTGCTTGGGCCGCCATGTTGGAGTACTGGGCCTTGACGCCGTCGATGATGTCGTCCATGTCCAGCGAGCGCTTGCTGTCCTCGCGTATCATCACGGTCTCGTTCTGGACCTGAGACTCCAGCTCTTTGATCTCCTGCATGCGAGGAACCGCGGAGAGCAGGAAAACAAGACATTATTCAATTCAATCAAAGCAAAAGTAGAAATAACACAATGCAACTGTGCAAAAAACCCCGACTTTCTGGCCTTGACAGCCCATACATCTAAACAGAAAACTCCTAACTGATTGCATCAAACCACGTTAAACGACATCAAACTCACTTTGGCACTTTATGCATGCACATACAGTAGCCTCTATCAATCAGTCAATCAAAAGACTTGAGTAATAAATAAATTATGTGGTTTTATACCTCGTTATAACCCCTCTTCAGGAACTCCAGCTCTCCCATAAGATCTTCCAGCTCCAGAGCCAATTCTACTGCTCCCAGGTGGCCCTCATCTACCTCCTGCACACACAAACACACACACACACACACACACACAAAATAGACATGCATAAGTACACGTACACACATGCATGAATACACTCGCATTTCATAGCTAATCTTGTCATAATATCATAAAGCTGTCTTGTTGTAGTTATCGCATGTTATGCTTTGCTATTAACTATAAATCCCTTTCATAGATGTTCATATATATATATATATATATACATGGCACATAGCACCTGGCGAAGCTAACAGCCAAACGCGTCGTGGTAATAAATCACTTTATGCAATAGTAAGTTGGCCAATCACTGTCTCCTGGAGTGTGCAGTCCCTTCCTCGTGCAGTTATTATGGCTGTGTCCCTTTTTATGCCCATATATGGAGTTCTTTGTCAGGCATGCCCAAATATGGAGTCTATGCAGATGTCAGAACATCATGTGATGTCAGAACAGGCCAGCTCCATATACTGTATGGAGATGGGTGATCAGGTCCAGTTCCCGGGCAGAGGCTTTTGTGCTGGTTCTGGACAACCGGCAATCTGACAGACTCGACACCGGGCACTGCACTACACACGTACGTGCGTACAATACACACACACACACACACACACACACACACACACACACACACACACACACACACACACACACACACACACACAGTGCATTTATAGATAGGCAGACGGGACATTTCACCTTCTTGTTGTAGACAAACTCATTCTCCACCTCGTTCTTCTTTATTAACTCGTCTTCATACCTGAAACACAACATTATCCCCATTAACCCTGGTGTCCTTGGTCACACACACACACACACACACACACACACGCACACACACACACACACACACACACACACTCACACACACACACACACACACACACACACACACACACACACACACACACACACACCTACAATATGTGTTCATGCTGACTGCTGAGCTGATCCAGACCCGGTCAGTTGGGTCCAGATGTAATCTTTTCAACAACCAGTATTGGATGGATGGAACTTATGTGTGTGTGTGTGTGTGTGTGTGTGTGTGTGTGTGTGTGTGTGTGTGTGTGTGTGTGTGTGTGTGTGTGTGTGTGTGTGTGTGCGTGGGTGTGTGTACATGTACATGTACATGCATAACCCCACATCACACAGACTTATGTAAGGATGATTGAGGAATGTTGCTTTCATCGTCGTCAGGAACAGCAAAACAGGTGGTGAAAAATAAATGAACGAGCGCATATAATCAGCGTGGCGTGAGAATGTGCAATTGTGTGTGTGTGTGTGTGTGTGTGTGTGTGTGTGTGTGTGTGTGTGTGTGTGTGTGTGTGTGTGTGTGTGTGTGTGTGTGTGTGTGTGTTTGAATAATTTCCCTTGTCCACACTGCCTAAACATACTGTATGTTCATTTCTCTTCTTGATTTTGTTCAGATCTATTAAACCTCAACAACAGCAGACTAAAACAGTCCGCCCATCTGTCATCTGTAGGCCAAGTTTAATGTGGCAGGTGAGTGGAAAGATCAGGTCGAGGAGATCATTTCTGAGTACTCCAGCAGACTTGATTCAATCCATGCATCGCACCTACCACTCATCATGAAGGCAGCTGGAGGCAGTCAGCCTGTCATTAGCCAAAGTACAACACTTATTTTCCAATGTACATGTTCCACGAAAGTCACTACGTGATTTGACTGACAAAACTGTACAGTTAGTGAGACAATGGACTGGCCTAAACACACACACAACACGTGACACGTGACACCCCTGATGTCATTGTTGTAAATGAAAACCATAGAGGTGTTCATTCTCGAGGTCGGCTGTACCTTTGACTATAGCCTGGAAGAAGCCTTTCTAACCAAAGTGCTGAAGTATCAGCAGCTAATGCAGACCATCTCACAGCTAGGCTACAGATGTAAACTTTTAGTTTTTATCTTTTTAAATAGGCCGGCATATTATTTTGGGGGTCCTAGACATGAAAACGTTTGAGAACCACTGCTACAGATTACTTACTGGCGCCTGGTCTGGTCCACCTCGTCCTGTTGCTTCACCAGCTCCGCCTCCAGCTTGACGCGGTCACGGTCCACTTGGTCGATCTGCTGCCGCAGCTCGTTCTCCATCTGATTCACCAGGTCGTCGATCTTCCCCTTGATTGATTGATTGATTGAAAATGTTATTTCACAATATGCAGAACATACATTTCAAACAAAAGCACAATACAAACACTGTTACTTGTGTAACATGATAAAGCACTAACACTTGTTTACAACAGGGTCCACCATTTTCAATTAATCAGAACATTTAGAGACGTACACTTCTATTAAAAATACAAAATCATAAAATCATCATAGTAGTCACCTTGTAGTCCTCCTGCTCCTGCAGGATCTTCAGCTTGGTGTCCAACTTCTTGTTCTTGTCCTCCAAGTTCTTTTTCTGAGTTGTTTTAAGGGAGGGGGAGAGAGAAAGTGTTAAATAGCTCTATATTGTGATAGTAATGATTCATTCAGAGTGTCTCAGTAACAGCGGTCTCCCATCTCTCCAGCTCTTTAGTAACCAGACAATACATGTTCAGGTCAGGATACCAATTTCATCCAATCTAGAGAGAGAAGTCATAAAGGAGGATACAAGATTAACACGTTCGGGGTATTTTATTTTGTAGTGCTCGAGTGCTTCCTGTCTGCCCTTGTTGTCAAGCCTGTCTTGTCAGTTGTCAGCCCTTGTGTTGATTCAACTTGCTTGTGGTTGAGTTTCACTTGTGTCCCCTGTGAGTGTAACTGAGAGTTTGATGTCAGTTTTGCAACCCTGCCGTTGACAGACAGGACTGGAGAATAAATAGGGCTACATTGTTTGCACGTAAGTTGGGGTCCATGACTCGAGTTTTCCTGCTTTTCTTTTATTTGGGTCGAGAAAGAAAGATCCTGACACTTTCCTGACTGGATTAAATTGAAATGTATGTTTAATGATGATGCGGGGAGACCCCTGCCCTATTACTGAACAATCTAACATCTAAAGAAATTAATGCTATCAGAATATAGCACTTTTACTTTTTAACTTAATTGTATTTGTTTGTTTTAACCAAAAATGTTCACCACCTTATTTAACTGAGCCAGGCATAAAGTAAGTAACCCTGCTGCCACACCTTGTAGTTATGCGAGTAGTCACAAGATGGCGCCAGAGCAACCAAAATGCATCCTTAGGCGGTTGTGAGAGGAATTGAGCTAAAGCATCCTTTGCTAAAGATAGATCTATATTCATTCAGACAGAGCTCCTGGCAAGGAAGCGTCAGTGTCTCTCTCTCCCCCCCAGGTTAAAAGTTTCACGCACACTTTACTGACTGTAGCTAGCCTATTGTGTGCCATTTCATATCCTAAAGGCGTTGTCAAATTACAAATAGGCGGCGGGCCGCGGGCCTATGGTTTATTGTCAAGAAAACAAAAACAACCATAAATTGTTTATTTAATTTAATTAGTTTAATTATCACTACGCTAGTTGCCTAATACAATAAGCCTTTAGGACAATGTGAATAATACAAATTAACAAACGTTACATAAATAAATAACTGCATTAATAAATGATTAGTGTGAATGCGCATAGGTATAAACAAACAAACAAACAAGCAAACAAACCAAAAGCAGATTAAAATATATTCCGCTAGACATTAAAGTTGTCAATTGATTTGGAACTATATGCACAGTGGTTTATAATTAATCAAACTAGTATGATTCGTTCTGCATACCTTTTCGATGAAAGCAACAAATTTGTCGTTGAGTCCAACCATCTGCTCCTTCTCCTGGCTCTTGGCAGTCTGGTCCTTGGGGTCCACTTTTGGGTCCATTGGTTTGAGCAAGGCGGGGTTGGTCGCTACCTTCGGATAGCTTTTGGGCTTTTTGCTAGCCGGATTATAGGACTGGCTGCTGTATCCTCCACTAGGTTTAGACATTATTACACTATAGTGAGATTTACCCAAATAGTATAGAAAAAGAAGAACTGCAAAGGGAGAGAGAGCATGAGATAGCTACCTTACAACCAAGGAGTCACCTGCTTTTAAGGTGTGCAAGGACCACCCTCACCTCTCAGGTATTCGCTTTCGTCCAATCAAGTGAAGACAAGTGCCATTTGGCGGAGACAAAGTCGATAAGTACAGACGAAATTCTTGAATTTCCACCGTGAACCTGTTTGTCCGGGGGTGTGCTGGACACGGCGAGCCAATGGGGCACCCGGTGGGCTGTTACGTGCGTAAAATAGCGGTATAAAATCACCAGCGGACTCTTTCCAACAACACCAGAACAGGTGACCTCCCCCAACTTGGTCTTGGTTATACGTGCAGCCTGAAATCTCATCCACCCAACCATCCTTCCATCTATCCATCCATCCAGCACCATCATGCCTAGGAATGCCCATGGAAGCAGCGCCAGCGTGTTCGGCGGAGCCGGAGGGAGAGGCACCAGGGCGTCCGTGGCGACCCTGGACGGGTTGCGGAACGTGATGCGCAACGAGCCTTCGGAGAAAGCCGTCGTTCCCAGATCGGCGGCTCCCACCAGGGCGGCCGCGCCGCCCGCCGCCCCCGTCGGCCCCGCGGACGACAAGAAGACCATGCGGGGTCTGAACGAGCGACTGTCCGGCTACCTGGGCCGTGTGCGCGAGCTGGAGAAATGCAACAAGGAGCTGGAGGATCAGATCAAGGACATCCTCGCCAAGAGGGCAGCGCCCGACGGACGCAACTGGGATGAGACCGAGAAACCCCTGGATCACCTCAGGAAGAAGGTTTGTGTTTCATTGTTTCATTGTTTTCCCATTCCCATGCACCTTTACGCACCGTTACGCACGGTTTATATGCACAAGGCGTCCAAAGCCAACTTATAATTTCTTCTTTTAATTGTTTTATTAGAATGCAATACATGTATGCAAAGTAATTGAAATAGTTCTCCAATCAAAATTAGTTTATAAATTATGAGTTTTTATAATATATCACACATCTCCACAGCTGAAGGAAAAGACCATGGAAAATGCCAAGCTCCTGCTTCAGATTGACAATGCAAAACTGGCCAATGATGACTTCAAGAATAAGTAAGGGACACAACATTTACGTTTTTTCAGAAAAATATTGTATCATTGCTGCATCAATCCACCACTGTTACAAAAGAGGGGAAATGATGGGTGCCTTCCATTGGTGAAAAAGTGTTGACATATTTGCAACTGAACTGTTGTTACTTCTGCAGACTGGATGCTGAGAAAGATGCGAGGCATGCAGTGGAGCAGGACCTGGTCGGCCTGAAGAAAATCATCGACGACACTAGTTTGAACCGCAGCCAACTGGAGAACCAGATAGAGTCTGTGAAAGACGAGCTGGACCTCCTTAAGAAGGACCACAAAGATGTGAGGGCCTCGCTGACTGACAAAAAAATAGCTACTTGCTATATAATCTATTGAAGTACATGGTGACGGTGACTATATAGTGACTACTAATGACAAATCATCTGCATGTTGCTGTTTGCAGGAGGTAGAGGACCTCCGTAAGAGGATCAAGGACTCTGTAGTGACTGTGGAGATGGACTCCCAGGACTCCAACCTGGCCGAGACCCTCAACAAGATCCGCGGCCAGTACGAGAAGCTGGCCAAGAAGAACCGCGCTGAGGCCGAGAACTGGTACCAAGACAAGGTACGTCGCCCTCATCACCTCATCATCTGGTTTCAGTTTAGTTCCCTTATGCCATCATGGTTATTTGGGATCTTTTTCTTTTCTTTGTGTCACAATTCTGGGTTTCTAGTTTCTACCATATATGAAATCAACACTAAACCTGAATATTATGGCTGAATAATGTCCTGGAGTTGTGAAATGGCTACTTGTTGTGTGTTATTTTAACTTGCATCCTTTACATATTTTACTTCTCCCTCTCTCTCTTTCCCCCTTTCACTTTACTTTTCCATCCACCCTCCTCCCTGTCAATCATCGTCTTTGCTCCCCCCTCTCTCCCTCCCTGCCTCCCTCCCTCCGTCCCTCTCTCTCTCTCTCTCCCCCCCCCCCCCCCCCACCCTCTGTCTGTTGTATTGTCAGTTTGACAACATCAAGGTGGAGGTGCGCCAGAACACGGAGACACTGCAAACGGGCCATTCCGAACGCAATGATCTGCTTAGGCAGAAGCAGCAGGCTGAGATCGACGTCCAGGCTATGATCAGCATGGTACGCACACACACACACACACACACACACACACACACACACACACACACACACACACGCACACACACAGCAAATAAGCCACCCTGGATCCTGGAACCTATGCACACATCTGTGTTGAACAACACGTTCATAAGTATCCCCCGAGGTGACAGCAGAGTAAAGCAAACAACAGAGGGAGCTTCAGTAACATCATACTATACCCAACATGTCCTGAAATGCCCAGCGGTGAGTGACACAAAGCCTCTCCGCATCAAACGGATGCTGTCAACAATGCATGCAGCCCGTATAGCACTTGGGTGTTAGCCATACAAACTATCATGGCACCCATGGCAGCCAACTTATTTGATTTTTCCTGTCTGCTATCGTCTGCATTCTTCCGTGCAAAACAAAAGAAGAGCGACCTGGAGATACCTCCTGTGCCTGTCTGTAAACCAGCATTCCAGACTGCCCTGTCATTAAATAGCAAGACGGTTAGTTCATACTAAACAGGTTCCCTTTCGCCTACAGGGACACCTTGGACTGAAAAGTGTAGGGGTCAAAATGTCAACACTTTAAAAGTGTCCTGGGGTGGCCTGGTTTGTGGGGGATAGGGTTTGACAAGGTCAAAGGCAGAATAGCACTGTGAAAGCAGTAGCCCTTCATGAAAATAATTTATATATATTTTAAGGTTGTGTTTGATAGGATTTCTGGAAAATAGCCAAGTGATACTCTATCATTACAACCGAGAGCCTACACAATCATGCTTCCATCATCTCTGACACGGAGCGTGCCATTGAATATACAATAATGTTTGTCTAATATGTAACACAATTGTATTGAATATATTACTCTTTTATGTTTTGACTTTGGCTTCTCCCTGTCTGTCCGGTGTCAGATCCACTCGCTGGAGGGCACACAGCAGGAGACAGAGAACCGCTACAACCGTGAGCTGAACCGCCTCAACCAGATCCTGCTGGGCTTGGAGGAGGAGCTGGGCAAGGTTGATTGATTGATTGATTGAAAATTGTATTCACAGTTAGTAGAATGGGTACATCTGAAACGTAAACAAGAAAAAAGTCAATAAGCACTAAGACTTGTTTACATCAGGGTCCTCCATTTTCAATTCATCAGAACATTTAAATACGTACAAATATACGCTTCTATGAAAAACAGGAAATAATCATATATACAGTTAAAGAAAGTAAAAAAGGGGAAAACATGTAGAGTATATATGGGGGGGGGGACCTTGGCCTTTTTTACAGGGTCCAGTTTTGAATTGCAGCTGTCTGTAGGTGTTCTTTGAGAGTGGTTTTGAAGGAGTCTGGGGATTCACATTTCTTAATGGCTTAATTTCTTAAGGTGAGGTCGCAGGTGGCCAGTCAGGTGGAAGACTATCAGGAGCTGCTACACGTCAAGATGAAGCTGGAGGCCGAGATCGCGGACTACCGCCGTCTGATCCACGGCATCACCGCCGACGAGGATAGGTGAGGAGGCCGTACTATAGTCTCTGTACATTATCACTGCTGCTGCTGGCATTGGAGGAGAGAGAAAAGAAAATAGACCATATGCACACGGTGGCTATCTTGCTATTAAGCTTTCAGTAAAGCAACGTACTGCTGCCTAATGTATTATGTGCAATTTCAGAACAGGTGGAGGTGGTACGAATGGGCCGTTGAGTGATATTTCTTGACAGAGAGTAGCTCATAAACATGTCTACAGTCAGATAATATAAGCTTTTCGTACAGCTGAGTTTGACGTTGTTTAATACAATCAGATAGGACTTTTCTGTTTGGGTGTATGGGCTGTCAATGGCAAATTGCGGCTAGTTGCCACCCTGCCATTAACTTAAGGGCAAGATGGCCTCTGTGTGCATATGGTCAATGAACTCTCAGAGTTACATTTTAATGACTTAACAATTTAAACCCTCTATATGAGCTCAAAGGATATGGATGCTGGGCTTGCAAGTGGTTATTAAAGTGTGCATGGATTTCTTAAAAAAGAAAAAAAAAATAGCAGCTGTATCATTCATACAAAGGTGAAAGTGTCAAACTATAGGGTGAGGGGGTGAGCATTATTGGTCACGTGGTCTTGGTTTAAGTGTTGGTGTTAGTATCAGCAGGATCTTGTCCTCTTTTCTCCCCTGACAGCTTGGAGTTCTCTTTAGAAAATGCACTGCAGAGCGGTAAGTTTTAGGACAAAATAACCCAACCAGTAGGACCTTATAGCTGTCTGCACTCTGCAGCATGCATGCACTGCCTTTCCATGCACTTTATGTCTGTGTCCAAACTAACCGTCTACAGAGCTGGGTCAATTACCAATTCAAATGTTTTCAGTTACTTTGACAATGTACTTTAGTTCGATAATGACTATTAAGAGAGTCATTTTGGGACAACATAGGATGAATGTGTCCTATTAAAATAGTTATTGATTCCAGTTTGAATAGTAACTTGACTCAAGCCTGCCTGTACGGTGTTCTTGTAGGTGTGAAAGGCTTGGAATGGTGTAAGCAATAAGGCTGGCATTCGACACTGAATAAATGAGCAGAATACAGCCATAGCCATACTGCTTAAACCAATCTCCATTCTTCTGAGTTCTGCAATACACTCTATGCTCTCATTTTCTAATAACATCACTGAACTTCACCTTAGAGTAGTGCTCGTCATGTGCACCTTAAAACTGCATGCAACTACACACGTATGCTTTTTTTTTAATGAATGATAATTGAGCACTATAGACGAATAACAGTTTAAGTCCAAATTTTATCACTACATTAAAATCTAGTGCATAACTGTAAATCAAACATTTGGAGAGCAGGCATATATAGCACAGTGTGCACAGAACACTCTTGATTTGATCAAAAACCTCTGAACACCTCGTTTCTTCCTAAAGTCAAAAGTCCCCAAAAGTCTAAAGGAGCGGCCCCCGCCAAGGAGAAGGAGGTGAAGGAAGAAGCCCTTATAAAACCCCAAAGCGTTAAGTCCAACCAAGCTGCACCTCCACAACTCGGAGTCGCAGACCCTGCTAAGGAGCTGAAGGCTGCGAACAACGGACCCCCTGGAGAGAAAGCACCAAAGACCAAGAAGGTCAAGAAGGACAAAACCAAGAAGGAGGGGTCATCTTCTTCCTCATCTTCCTCATCCTCATCTTCTGACTCCGAGTCCGAGCAGAAGGACAAGTAGCTCAGCCAATCCAAAGGCTTCTTGTCCTGCCTCTTTTATTTCTGTCTCTTTGAAGGATCTTTTGAGCCCGGCATTGCATGCCGTGAACCATGTTTAGCTTTGGAGTTGGTGGCAGTGGACTGTATTTTCATCTTTATTGGTTGAATAAATAAACGATTCTGACTATAATTAGCTTTTTGTCTGTTTAATGATTATCACCAAGAATATGGTTATTTGTCTCTTGGTTACCACCCATGCATTGAGATGCATGCATAGCATTATTGCACTACTGTCATTGCGTGCTGATTCAAAAGTAAAAATGTGGTTGGCTCAGTAGTCTTAAGCATTGAACAAGCCACAAGGTATGTTTTCATTACGTGGTTAAATTATAAACATCCATCACTGTGGCAAACGCATCATGAAAGCCTGTCGACATAGTAATGAAATATTTCATTGCTTCATCTTTAGAAAATGTGGTTGATGTCTATCAGTACCATCTTGTCAGCACAAGTGCCTACTAGGCTACTAAGGCTATACTATCATTGCCCTCAATACATATTCTGCTCACATCCAAAATCTCACAAAAGCAGCTTTATCTTTTATATGGCTACTGCTACTCTATAAGTTAAAGGGCAACGTCACACATTTACCTGAATCCTAGCATTATAGTGTGAGGACATGAAAACCTGACAATTTCCAATGCATGTGATGAAGGTTTTCTCTCTTGGAGCTGGAGAATCTCCTCCAGCCTTCATAAAACATTACATACATTCACATGACAGAACTTCAGTCACATTCACCATTAAAGTGTTTCCATATGCAAAATATCCACTCTTATCATTCCTTGCAAAGAACATACAAACAAACATTTGCAAATTAAACAAATCAGAGAATCAATATGTATGCAAAATGGTCAAGTGGTGGATTTATGCTGAAGGAAGAGCCAGACAACAGCTTTCAATAGGAATACTTGTATTTATAATAACACCAAAACAACTCAATGCCAACATAATTATGCATTTTACACTGCACAACTAGGATTGACTTTTCACTCATCTCCATAAACACATACAGTAACACATTCTCAAATCCCAATAACTTCATAATAACACAACACTATCTCAACCACACCACTGGTAGCCCAGAACGTCACACAGCCCTGTGCTGACCTGAGGGGTTACACACCTGTCCCCGGGTGGTAATCCACTAACCCAACACAAAGTCCCGGAGACTGCAGACACCTCCCAGACACCTCCCTCGCTTCTCCAGGGGCTCTGATGCCCCTGTGTGGCGTGAGGGTCATCTGATGTGGACAATCTCTTCATCTCCATCTGGTTCTTCTTCCCAGATGGAGAGAACCAGGTAACACAAATTATATAAACGGTAATGATCAGGGGTCATCACCATTGGCATAGAAACCAGACGAATCTGCCACAGGACAAATAATTCCCTGGGGAGATTGCAGATTAATATCTACACAGTGATATTAGTCTGGCCATGCCAATGTACATAAACTGTATTTTTCTTACTGTTTTTACTCTTGCCAATACTAACGACTTTTGCAGTACTATATGACTACCCTTTTGTATTGCATTGGATTGATGCCAACAGATTAATTTCGTTGTACACTCTTCCTCATCTGACTATAGTTCAAAAGCCTCCTCCCCCTTTCTTTCTTTTTTCTTTGAATATGTTGTTGAACCATGTTTATTAGCTTTGATGTTGCAGGTGGTGGCAGTGAAATGTTTTCTCATTATAGATCTTTACCAATAATTGAATAACCACATTTACGAGGATTTGGCTTATTACTTTATTAATGGTTAACACCCATGCATGCTGGGAATCCTTCTTCAACCACTAATAGCCCGGAGGGCCGGGACACAATACAGAAGTACAAAAACAAACCCCACTGTAAAATGTGCACATGCACATAGGCCTACTTGCACATATTGTACTTGCACTTTGTTATGTTACGGTATACCTTTCTTTCTTTCTTTCTTTCTTTCTTTCTTTCTTTCTTTCTTTCTTTCTTTCTTTCTTTCTTTCTTTCTTTCTTTCTTTCACTCACTCCTTTATTATTCGTCTTTGAGTCCAGCCTTGCGTGAGCGACGTTTAGTGGCTATTATGCTGGTGACAATTAAATGCATTCTCATGCTTCTTATCAATTAAATAATCACATCTGATGATTCTAACAATAACCCGGCACTTTTCCTCTTGAAGGGTTGTCACACATGCATGCTGGGAATCCTTCCTCAACCACTAATAGCCTGGGACATCTAACTATAAATGCGCCACGTTTCTGTGTGTGTGTGTGTGTGTGTGTGTGTGTGTGTGTGTGTGTGTGTGTGTGTGTGTGTGTGTGTGTGTGTGTGTGTGTGTGTGTGTGTGTGTGTGTGTGTGTGTGTGTGTGTGTGTGGGTGTGTGTGGGTGGGTGTGTCTCTGTGTGTGTCTGTCTACTTGTGTATACGGTTGTAATGCACGTAACTCGAGAACCAAGTGCCTGGTATCGAATCGGTCGGACCCACGGTTCTCCAGAACCACCACAAAAGGCTCTGGTCAGGCTCTGCCACTGGGCCTAATGAGCCAAAGTCCCCTCACATGTGCAATTTCCAGCCTCAGCCAATTGATTGCCATGGCAACCCCACACCTGCAAATTGATTACTTAACCACTCCACTTTTCACAGTCAGTTTGAACTCTTCAGAGTTCAGACACAGGCAGACTGGCAGATACAGAGATCTCCATGTGGGACACAGGCAGATATTTAAAACGGGTGCTATGACAAGTTGACAATATTTTTATATTAGGTTAACGAGTTGCATCGTTCTGAAGTAAGCGGGTGGCCGACGGGCATGTACAAATCTTACAATAGAATGAGATAAGTGGAAACACGCACATCTCAAAAGGTTGACGGGTGCTACAGAAAAAGAAGGTATGTCCGCACACCGTTCTTAATGCTCCCAGTAGTATTTTATTAAAGATTCAAAGTTTTGACTTACATTACATTACAATAGAATCACTGCATTCTATACCTTAATGCAGGGATTTTCAACAGGTGGTCCGTGGACCACTGGTGGTCCGTGAAGGTATTGCATGTGGTCCCTGACCATGCATTTAGTATTGTAGCAAAGTGAAGATTTTGTATTTTCTTCCACGGAACAATGCACTACTTTTGGCGGACGTGCATGACATGCGGTGGAAGTGCATAAATGTTATCAGTTACTGGGAAGTCTGAGGTTAAGAAATTCCACAGAAAAGGGAGTTCTCAAGAAGGGTGCAGTCTACCAGCTTACCTGATTGAATGAAATCAGTACTGTATCAGGTAACCTGAGTCTATTGGGAGGATAGATAAAGTAAGAGAAGTGTAACCGTGGGATAGGAATAGATCAGTGGTTCTCAAAAGATATATCTTTTGGCTTTTTATTAGCTATCAATTCAAATATTTTTTTACATTTGATGTTTAATTTCAATCTTTTTGTTAGCTATCGATTCAAATATTTTTCTTACATTTGATGTTTAATTTCAATATTTTTATTAGCTATCAATTCAAATATTTTTTTACATTTGATGTTTAATTTCAATATTTTTATTAGCTAGCGATTCAAATATTTTCTTACATTTGATGGACTTTTGAAATACTGTTTTATTTAAACATATTTTAATACATCTAACAAAGACATTTTATTTATATTTTAAAACATTTTCCCATGGACCACCTGCAGGCCTATTATGCCATGGACTACTAGCAGTCTGTGGACCATCTGTTAAGAAACAGTGGTAACACAACAGTCGTCCCTAGCTTGATTCTTAGTCAGCGTGGTGGTCCCTGGTTCACAATCAGTTGAAAACCCCTGCCTTAATGTGTTGCAGCTTAAAACTGCATTCAATTATGACCTTAACAGAGTAGCCTATATGAATGGGAATCATCACTATGTATAACTAATCACCACCGCACATGAACAGAACACACATGTGGAGAGTAGATCACCAATGATTTGTTGATTAATTGATTGATTGATTAAAATTGTTATTCCACAGTATGCAGAATGGGTACATTTCAAACGAAAGTACAGGTCAATACAAAAACTGTTACTTGAGGATAGAACCAGAAAAAGCACAGGCCACTTGTTTACGGCTACTCCATTTTCAATTCATCAGAACATTTAATGACATACAAATATACACTTCTATGAAACAGGAAATCATCATACTGTACTAGGCCTACAGTTAAAATGGAAAAAAGGGAAAAGACATGTACAGTATGGAAAGGAGAAAAAATAGGGGGGGGGACTTTGACTTTTTTTTTTACAGGGGCCAGTTTAGAAATGGAGAAACAAGAAAGAGCACCTAGCCACTATGTGCGGCTGGCCCGTAGGTGCTCTTTCATGTTTCTTATGGCTAAAGAAAGAGTACCCATTTTGGAGGAGGTGGTACTGTAAAAGAAAGAGCCCACGTTTAGTCCAACCAGGGCATCTTCCTGGCACCTTAAACACAGGCCATTCTAAGGCGATGAAGGCAATGACCGATGGAGCTACCACAAAGAAAGCCAAAAGCAAAAACAGGAAGAGGTAATCTTCCTCATCATCTCTGCGGTCAGATAGTTGGTCCACTCAGCTCCATATATGGTCACAAAAGGGGCACCATATAAGGAGTCCCCAAAGCAGCTATACGTCCAAAACCCAAATATGTACGAGCTGCGTTCGCTTCCCGCGTTTGCGCGTCTTACTCGTAGTTAGTTGTATCTGAAATGCTATGTATACCTCTTTTTCAGACTTTGGTTGCAGTCATCATTGATTAATTAATTTATTTTAACCTTGTAAGTCCCGGTCCATATCTATCTGACAGTATATAAACCAGTAAGAGCTCCCTGAGGGCAAGAAGTGACCTCGTCCTAAAGGGCAAGGAAAGGTCGTGCTGAGGGCGAGGCCGCGCTGAAACTACAGGTCTGGGAATGCCCATATATGGACTTTTTTTCCTACTTTTTTTAAACGTTTTTAGGGCAAAGAAATTGGCCAATTAGTAAGGCCAAGCGGGGCCTCGGGAGTCGGGCCAGCCCACTTAGGGTCCAGGTAGCCTTCATTTTCGGGCCATGTTGAGAACTCTTGTTTTCGCGCTAATTGGGGTGGGCCCGTCTAGAGTTTGAATGGACAGGTATCAGTCAAAAGGGAGACATCGAAGAGGAAGGACGGGGAAGGATCAACATCTGGAATGTCAGAACAGGTCAGCTCCATACAGTATAGTATGGAGATCTAAGGGTTTGAGATTTGTGGTCAGATGTAGAGTTGCTGGCCGGCTCCATATACGATCTAGGTGATGATCCAGTATTCTCCATGTACTGTATGACTATCCTGGGTTTGATGAGGTCAGTGTTGTGATCTTCATATATGGAGACGGCCACATGTATGGAGCGTGTCACAAGGCATGACGGACTGACGGCCATATATGGTGGCGTGACGGACGGGCTGACTGACAGCGACCTACAGCCACAATTAGTTACGCCTGTCATCATCACGTCAGCCATCACGACTTGCATAGTTCTGGGCAACCAGGGTTATTGTGTCATTTTAAGCTTCTCCAAGGTTAACCTGCTATCTAATATTGTTGACATACCAGGAGAAGCCTAACAGATGATAACAAGACCAACACACATGGCCCCAGTATGTGTGTAAGTAATCAACTGCATCTGCATGCATGGGGAAGTTTCATGATGATTGACACACACACACACACACACACACACACACACACACACACACACACACACACACACACACACACACACACACACACACACACACACACACACACACACACACACACACACACACACACACACACACACACACACACACACATCCTGTTCACCATTTCACATATACATGAAAGGTGAAAATAACGAAATGTGTGATAAATCTACTATACTGTGGAAGGGTTATCATATATTAATTTACTTAACCCTATAGACAATTTAATATAGGTATGGATTTGCCCACTCAATTCATAATTAACATTCCAATTTTGGGGCTCTGGCTGATGGACTAAGAACGCCCCCCCCCCCCCCCCCCCCCCAAAAAAAAAACCCAAAAGAAATACAAAATAATAATAATTATATAAATATAAAGATAAGATGGAGAATTGCGGATTCAGGCATCCATGATTGGCACGCACGCATGCATGCATACACGCACGCACACACGCACGATGCAATTATGCTGTAACATCCATTGCCTGAGCTGCTTTGGAGAAGACAATAATGCAGGGTCAGAAGAGGTTTAGGCTGCTCACTAACGCTACAACTTGACCTTACATTCCTCCTCATATTCCAATGTCTGGCATGTTCCCACCATAGAGGTTACCACATGTCGTGGAATGTCTTTGTCCTGTTTGTCATGCAAATAGCAGTTACATAAAGTTTCTGTATACTATAATATTTACACATAGGTTATACTGTAGACCACGAAACACCTGGCGCCGTGACCTGGATGCAGATGTGAAGAGATCTGGCCACACATGGGGACAGCTGGAGAAGATGGCCCAGGACCGTGATGTCTGGAGAGCTCTTGTTCGTGGCCTATGCCCAAAGTTGGGCTATAGGCGTAAGTAAAGTAAGTAAGTTATACTGTAGCTCTCATTATACGTATACGTTTCATGACATTACAATTGCTTGGACAAGACACTCCTTAATTTCTTAATTTCTCAAACTTAATTTTCTCAAATTAGCCTATATGAGGGGTCTTCAACAGGGGGTTCAGGACCCCTAGGGAGGTTCTGAGAGTTACTACAGGTACAGGGTCACCTATGTGAGGGGGCTGTCAAATCATTGTGTGATAGGATTTCCTAGCTTTTAGTTACCGTCCACAAACTTCTTCTTAAACAAACATTAAATTCTCATTGACAATGAATGGAGAATTTTACGTCATGAGCAAATATAGGTATAGTGTCTATTTTACGTCTGTACGATGATATGAGCGCCCCTCACTTCACACGGGTGTGATTTTTTGTTTACATTAACCACTTGAAACGTAGCGCACCTATATCTGAGGACAACTATTACTATGGCAAAGAGGTTTTGTGTACAGGGGGGAAAGTACAGAGTGAGAGATCAAGTTTACTAAGTATTGACCTAATTAAATGGTTACTGTAGTCCTAGATGTCACATACTGTACATTAACATCAGTCCAACACTGTTGACAGTGCTGTCAAACAAGTCTATGAAATCTATGAAAACTATGTTATACAATATGCACATTCTGTGCACCATACATACATTTAACTCATTCATAGCGACACATTCTGTCATTTTAGAAATGTAATCTTTAAAGTACCTGTCTGTTTTGTTTATGAGGGTCAGCAGAGAGTGGTTACTTCACTTGGTCCCATAAAACGCAGGTGTGAGTGAACATCCCCCAAGCATGTCTGTGATATTTTATAATAGACAATTATTTATTATCTATCTATTCATCAACAAGTTGAGTTTCATTGGACAAGAAGTGCACAGTTAATGACAAGATATAATCTCTTTTAACATATATTTTAAATTAAATTCTAAGTTTATTTTCAAGTTATTCCAATGAGAGAATGTATAAGAATGACTTCAAATCATATATTTCACTCTCCACTGTTATTTCCTTATCCTTCAGTAGACAGTTATACAAAAATATTACAGCCATATTATAATTTAATTGTCATTTAAGCATTTTAGCTCTTAATTCCAGTTTTGGTGACGTGCTGGTCACGTGCCCCGGCGAGACACGCGGAAGTGACAGGAGGAAGCCTTGGCGGAAGCAGCGGGTCTGTCAAGGAAGGAAAAAATCTTTGGCAAGAAATTTGACACAAAAGAAGCTACAATAATAACCAAGCGAAATAATAATACGACCCTAAACCCATTCACTCGTCTCCTTCCGACCGGGCGTCCGCTGCGATGATTCTGTTAGAAATCAACAACCGGATCATAGAAGAGACGCTGACGCTAAAGTTTGACGCCGCATCCA
Organism: Protomyctophum bolini; assembly: GCF_963924005.1. NCBI lineage: Eukaryota > Metazoa > Chordata > Actinopteri > Myctophiformes > Myctophidae > Protomyctophum > Protomyctophum bolini. The sequence continues at coordinate 18,124,221 of NC_137885.1, read as the reverse complement.
ACGGGTGAGACACAGGGGTTTTGTTCCAGACGGCGTTAGCATCGATGCTAACGTCAGCTAGCGTGGCTAGCCGAGCCGCCTGACGACCAACGGGGGATGACAGATAAATAGCAGAACCCCGGCTGGGTGGTTGTTATAGCCGTGCATGAGGGGCTGCATGTTTGCTGCAGTTTATAATTGATCATGTTAAAAGAGACTGACTGGTAGACAGGCACGACTAGCCAACACATAGAGACACACCTAGGTGGGGTGTGTCTGCTGATGCTAACAGGCTAGCTAGCGAGCTAGCAGGCTAGCGGTGTGTTGTACTGGGTGATGATCAGTTAGTTGTGTATGGTGTCTGTCTCTGTTGCCAGGATCCGATTTAAAATCAATCAAATCCACGTTTAAACAACTCGGTTGCTCGGGTTTATTCCACAATGAATGAGATGGTGGTGGTTCTCCCACTGCCAGGTGAACTGTACGATGTGAGCAGAGAAAAACTGCCTCTGGTTAGTGGTTACCTGCAGACTGACTACAAAACATGTCATATCTCTCTCAGCTGTGTGCACGGTGATAATGAATTAAGTGCCATTCGTCCGTTTAACGTCAAAGCACCTTGCTGTACTGTACATGCACCAGTGTGTGTTTGTGCGTGCCACAGTGGCCACACTATAACGTAGCCCAAGACATCGCCCTTTCCTCTGCGGCGTCCTTCCGCATTCCTGGGTCAAGTCAATACAAGCCAAGGCTAATACTGTAGCTCTACTTGTATTACTGCAACCTGGGCAAGTCTCAACAGTACTTTACCACCTGCACCAGTTTAGCAGATTATGGAAATTAATAACTTTGTGTGTGTGTGTATGTGTGTGTGTATATATGTGTGTGTGTGTATGTATATATATATAAATAAATACTGCGCATACACATGTAAGTTTAGTTAAATATTTAATTGCATATGTCACAGGATGCCATTGCCAGGCTAGTAGTTTTATTATGTCTTGTCATGCAACAAGGTAACACAAATAGCCAAGCTACAAAGCACATGGGCATGGCATGAAGCTTGTTGTAGATGTGCTAAGCCTATTTTAGAAAATTTGGGGAAATTTTCATCTATATTATAATTATTATGTGCCCAAACAGGGATGCCACGTTGGGGAAGTGGTTAAGTAATAGCTCAATAAGTTTTCATTCCTTCAAAAATAACAGTGGAGTTCTTGAGGGTTGAAGGCAAGGTTGCTTTATTTACCCCTTAGGGAAATTTTTCGTGGACATGCCAGCTGCCACATAAAAATACGTACTGTACAATTATAGTGCAGTAAAACCACAAAAAACAAGTACAGACATTGTGCATTCAAGTATATTCAAATACTACAGTGTGTGTGTGTGTGTGTGTGTGTGTGTGTGTGTGTGTGTGTGTGCGCATCAGTTTCCTTGAAACTGTTTTCTGTATTTCATTGTTGTTTACGTCAAACTGTTTTCTTGTTGGCAGAACCAAACCAGAGGCTGTGGAGGTGACCTTTGCAGGTGAGGTCATATCATGTCTGTCTCTTTTCATCGTATTACAATAAAGCATCTAGTGGCATTCAGGCATTGTCATTAGCCGTTTACATCCATGTTGGGATTATTATCAGCACGGTAAAATCTAGAGTTAATTTAACTCAAGTGTCAGAATGTATCCTTGTGGGTAATTCTTTTACTTAAATTAGGTGAAGGGCTTAATAATAGAAATATGCCTACTAATAGAATATTATGAAATTAACCCAAACGATAAGAGATTTTCAGAAGCACTGTGATATTTAACCTTTTGAAACCTTGCATCCCTATTGTGTGGTCTGTGAAAATAGAAGATCTACAAGCTCATAAGGTGTTGAGTCTGTTTGACGCGTTGTGAGCTTTTTCGATCGGCTATTTTGGCAAAGAGACTGTTTGTGTATAACGAGGAAACGACGACGGAGCCTAGTATAGACTCCTGGGGGACTGCCCTTGGTCCAGCCTCATAGATGACCACTAGACCCTTATAGGTGATCATTTAGGCCTTGTTTGACAGAGTAGACCCTAAGCATTTCTCTGATGGCCATAGATTTCGATGGCGTGCTGTACCACATCTCTAACCCCAATGGGGAAAAGACCAAGGTGATGGTCAGCATCTCCCTAAAATTCTACAAGGAGCTGCAGGAGCACGGGGCTGACGAGGTGAGAGGAGCACACACTCACGCACGCACGCACGCACATACAAGGGTAAATGGGTGACATGCTGTCTTTAATTTTTTTTTTATATACCCTGAGGTCTATTTACCAAATGGGCTATATCTGTCGGGTCTTGTTCCTCATAGACATGGTTTTTATTTTACAAGTTAAGACGGAAGCAGACATGGTTTAAGCCAGGCTGCTCTTGCAGTCACTTCCCTCAAGGTGTGTGTGTGTGTGTGTGTGTGTGTGTGTGTGTGTGTGTGTGTGTGTGTGTGTGTGAGAGAGAGAAAGTGTCACACAGATTAATCTTGTCGGGACTCGGAAGTCATTACACACACACACACACACACACACACACACACACAGATTTTCTGTGTAAATCTCTCACACACTCACACATACGTGTGTGCACGTGCTCTTTTTTTCTTCACACATACAGGCTTACAGTCCTGTTTCCTGTACATCAACCAATGTGGTTCAAATCCGTCTGACACATGAGGGAATGTAGTTGCGTTTTTGCTGCTCAAACCGATCTAAATTCAGACCCCTCAACATGAGTAAAGCTACAGAAGAGCTGAATATGTCAGCACACACACGCACACACTCCTTCTCCTTGTATGGAAATGAAGACTCTGCTAAAAACAGGATGTATGCCCTGTGAGTCAGCCAAAATGAGGAAGCGCTGACTGTGCCGGAGCGACACGCGCCGCTGCTGAATGAAGTGCCTTGGCTGCCTTCCAGTGGACCACTGCCCTCCTCGTTGGCTCGGTCTACGAGGGCAGACGGGGAGATGCATGGGGCTCAGCAGGACCAAGAAGCCTGCGTGAAAAGGAAGCCGTTGACCATGACAGGATGCAGAGTAGGCAGTGGTGGACAAGTAGGCTGCTCAAGCCCAGTACAAGTCAAAGTATAGATACTCCTGGACGGTCAAATATCACTCCACTACAAATGAAAGAAAAGATGCTCAGTCAAAAGTATTCAAAAGTACAAACTAAGTGCATTAAAAAAGAATATATGAATGCATTACTGTATTGAAATGCAGGAAAAAAGGGGATTTTTAGTCGAGTCAAAATACAACATTTGCCTTGAAAATGTAGTGGAGTGAAAGGCATAAGTATCCACAAATACTAGTTTAAGTATAGATGTTCAAAAATGTACTTGGAGTAAGTACAGTATACTTGTCTTTCTTAAATACTAGTGTAAAGTAACTGTAAAGGTATGTTTACTGTCCACCACTGAGTTATGGGATAGTGCAATCCAAATGTTTTAAGTGTTCCATCCTTCCATTGAGACTAATCTTACAACTGATTGATACCTATCAAGCATTGTCACAGTCATCTGTGTGTGTGTATTCTTATCAAACACTGCAGCCATAAGCTTAGAGCATGTTTCCAATGAGGCTAATCTTGAAACTGATACCTATCAAGCATTGCGTCACTGTCACCTGTGTGCGTACTCTTATTTGAAATGATCTAGTACTTTATTGTCAGTTTGCACTGAAATTTGTCTCGCGACCCAGCGGCCTTGTATGCAACACACACACACACGCACATGCTGCACTTAGTGCAGCCATATGCATTATGCATCTAGCATGTTTCCAATGAGGCTAATCTTGGAACTGATGCATATCAAGGTGTGTGTTGGGGAAACACGCACACAGCCACTGCTTTCTTTGGAATTGAATGCTGGCCAGTGTTGTTCTTGGGCAGGCTGGAGCAAGAGTGAATAATTTTTCACCTGAAAAGAGCTGCATGTCTTCCGTACCGCCGCCTGATTTGCATGATGCCACCTAGCTTAGTGCTGTCCATTCCACAGTGACAGGTAGCGATTTCAGACTGGAGCCATGTGTCTATTTTCATCCTAGCCAAGCTGCAATTATCTGCTCAACACAACCCGTCTCTGGTTTTTCACTAATAGACGAGCCTATTGTGGTAGGGCAAGTTTGTCTTTTTGGCTTTTTAAGATGCTGATAGATGACTCCTGTATGCATCATGTCTCTAGTCCTAATCCTTTCAATAACCCATTTTATGTGAAAGTAGACAGTCTCCCTTACTTGGCCTACCGTAGTATATGTATGGTTTTCTTTTAATACCTAGTTAGCCTAGTTCATCTTTTTAAATTAAAAAGCTTGACATTTGTTTGCCTCAGCGATCCCAATCTACACTGTAAAATCCTCAGTGATAATTTAACAAATGTAACCATGAACCGTTAATGTTTGTACTGCTCGCTGTTGGTTGGATTCGTTTTATTCTTTTACATAGATTATTCAGTTTTCAGTTTTGTCCTGCAAAACGGACTTCTACAGACTAAACTCCACCAGCCTACACATCAACATTAAGCGAGCTCTCAAGATACAAAGGCTTTGGGAAATGTGTCGAATTTTCATATGTTCTCCTCACAGTAGCAGGAGTTTTATTTTAGTTATATTTATCCGCACAATAAAAACAGTATTTATCCGCACAATAAAAACAGTACAAAAAGGTAACATTATTCAAAGAGTAAAATAAGTGCATGTGAGAAAAGAAACCCATAAATATAAACTTAGACAAAGTAATCAAACATAAGGTATGATGAATGTGTGGGTGAGTCTGTGTGTGAGTGCGTAAGTATGGTGTGTGTGTGGTGTATGCAAATTGAAGAATAAGGCTTCACAAACATACAGAAGATTCTGGTTGGAAATAGGCAAAGTTTCCCTTTTAACGTTCCTTTATTTTTTATTTGTGAAGTAGTTCACTTTAAAAATCACCTTCCTTTTTTAGTAGTTCACCTAAAGAAATCACCTATGTTCTATTAATCACACCATGAATTCATGGAGATTGTTTTACTTTTTGTTGCATTCCTGACAATCCTGAGCCAATACTTTGATGACTGGGTCATTAAATAGATGACTCATTTAAGACTTGAGTCTCGTAGCGTAACTACTCCTTTAATGTTTTCGGCATGTTTTCCAATTTTCCCTTGATTTCACGTTTCATTGTTCTTGTGTAAACTCTAAATAAATTGTGTTCCTATCATTTCAGCTGCTGAAAAGGGTCTATGGGACATACCTTGTTTCTCCAGAGTCAAGTAAGTTGACCCCTCCCAGAACACAGCATTGGACCTGACATTCATCCATTGAAGCTTTTGTCATCAAAGGCAATAAGCGGAACATGACTACATTCATGGCTTAATTGGGTGATTGACAGCCTGTCATAGTTGGTGCCTGTGAGTTCAGCTAATGAAGCCTTTTGTCACTGATGATCAAAGACATGCATTTTTGATTTCCGGTTTACCCAGTCCGGTGTACGAGCTTAAACCAGTTTGATGTTATGAGGATCGACCGAACATGTGCACATTACAAGACGTGCTGGCAAATAACAAATAGCCTACTGCAACCAATGTCAATATTGTGTCATTTGCTTACGTGGCGCCGCTAAATCAATCTTTAATTTTTGGTAATGAGCCATATAACAATGTGATTTTAACATAATGTTATCTTTACATAATTACCCTGGTGGGAATCTACATCACATAGCGTTGCACTGTGGAGAGTTCTGTAAGCAACTGCCATGGCGGTAGCACGCGCTGTTTATAGTACAACACGAATGTATTACAGCAGCTAGTGGCTGCTATAGTTGTACACATCTAACAAATTAAACGAGAAAAACATACAATAAGAAAGGTCAGCAAAGGTAATGACTGCACTGATCGGTAACGTGTATACACGTCTTAACCCCTATTCATTGTCCAGTTTTCGTCATGCCGCGGTGGTCACTACTTACACAACACATCTTAGGTTTTCCTGGGAAAAGTGGTTGTTTTCCCAGGCTACAATGTGTCCTCATCATCTTTTAACTGGTTGTGTACCAGGCTACAATGTGTCCTCATCATCTTTTAACTGGTTGTGTCCCAGGCTACAATGTGTCATCATCTTTTAACTGGTTGTGTACCAGGCTACAATGTGTCATCATCTTTTAACTGGTTGTGTACCAGGCTACAATGTGTCCTCATCATCTTTTAACTGGTTGTGTCCCAGGCTACAATGTGTCCCTGCTGTTCGACCTGGACAACGTGCCAGAAAACAAGGAGGACGTCATCCACCAAGCGGGCATGCTCAAGAGGAACTGTTTCGCTTCGGTCTTCGAGAAATACTTCAAGTTCCAGGAAGAAGGCAAGGAGGGCGAGTCCAGAGCTGTGGTCCACTACAGAGACGACGAGTCCATGTAGGTTAAAAAGAGAGCAAACTAGCCCATTCTGACCTGAGATCAGATTCTAAAAATGTCTTCTACATCCTGACAGTTTTCTGAAAAAGCTGTTTCTATGTCAGTCGTTCTTCGATTTTTCAAAAATAGCAGACCTACAAGCTCGTAGCGTGCCACAGAGTGGCTTGTAGATCTGCTATTTTTCAATAGCTAAAGCATAACATAATGCTAACACCAAAAGGGGTTCCCGCCCAGAATGAAGATTTCATGTAAATTGCACACTGCGTTCATGATCTGAGGCTTTTCTTTTGCCAATCGGGATGGAATATGAAATATTGGACAGATCTGGCTTGAACACATTACTATAGAGATGCCATGGTGTGTAACGATTTGTGGGAGTTTGTAACAAAAGCACCGTTCCAGAACGGCACTATAACAGGCCGTTCTGGATGATTTGGGGCAGAGGTTCATCGTTGGCATCCAGGGAGTGTGTGTGTGCAAAATTTGGCATCGACTGGGTTAACGGTGCCGGAGATTAGCTGCACGTACGCACGCATGGACGGAGTGCAAAACATACTCTCCCCTATTCGGCCTGGTGGAGACAACAAATTTGAGATGGTTGGACACGGGAGCGATTTTGTCTTGGCACTTTTGTCTGTCTACTGATCACCACCAAATTACTTCTGCGCGTTGCCAAGGAAGTAGTCATACATGTTTTTGTTGTTTTCACCTTATGTGTATATTTTTTGAACTATTTAGCTTTGAATTTTATAACGGACGTGAATTGTGGACAGATTGTACCATGCCCAAATATGGAGTCTTACATCATAGATAACATCATAGACAATCTTTCTAGTTTCTTCTTCTTTTGTTGAGTTGATAATGACAACTCAGGATGACATCTTAATTGCCAAATTATCGTCTAATTTTGTCTAAACATTCATGACCAACTTAAGTAAAGTGCAGTTAAGGATTTTGGCCAACCTGCTTAAAAGTCTCTCACCAGACCAGATTGCAGTGTGACCTTAAACAAAAACCCTTGCCCCTTATTTTCATTCTTGCCTTAATCCTTTTCTAAACGGAGGTCATATTGTTTGTCCTCAGGTATGTGGAGGCCAAGAAAGACAGAGTGACGGTGGTGTTCAGCACGGTGTTCAAAGACGACGATGATGTCATCATCGGCAAGGTTTTCATGCAGGTCAGTGGGTCGTCTCAGCGGTCAGCTTGGCGAGACGGGAGCGAAACCCCGACCGCACCTTATTTGTCCAAGCTTAGTCTATGTTTAAGTACACTACTAAGTTTGTACAGGTGTAGCGGGTGGACTGGGAACTTGTGTACTATCACGAAATGAGGCTTTTGAGGTTTTCTTCCGCAAGATAAAGGTCAATTTTATTTCGGGACAGGGGTGTGAGGGATTCTTCTCTCTATGTCAAACAGTACTCGTATCTTTTCACACGTTTGTGTGTATGTGTGTGTTTAGGAGTTCAAGGAGGGTCGGAGAGCCAGCCACACAGCCCCACAGGTGCTGTTCAGTCACCGGGAGCCCCCTTTGGAGCTCAAAGACACAGACGCTGCTGTGGGAGATAACATCGGATACATCACATTCGGTCAGTCCTTTACTTTACTGTTAGAGCCACCAACCTTTAAGAGATAACATAGATAACCAGAGAGTCCCAACCAGGTATGTGTTCTGGTACTCGGGGACATATCCCATTGGTACGCGAGAAGGGGATCCCAAGTTTCTGACCGTGAATCTATAACCGTGCGTCACCAGGATCAATGATATGGTCAATGATATAACATTATGTTGTGATATACTAATATAGCAGCGGTTAGTCAGCCAGTCAACTGTCTTCTGTGTTTTGGTACGATGATGCGCCCCCAACCCCCTAGCCATGCCGGTCCACGAACATTTTATGAACTGTCAGCCGTTCCATGGTAATAGAAACGTTGGGAACCCATGCTTTACATAAGTGTTAGAATCATCGGCATTAACATGTTGCCGGCATAACCCGCATTCCCCGCTATTTAATCAAATATTCTACGCTGCCTAGATTGTTTTATTACCTTTGCAGCCGAAGTATTTGCGCTTTTGATCCATGAAAAACCGCTAGTAAACACTCCCAGCATTTGTTATTGAGCCGACAAAAAAGCCACTTCCTTGATCCGGGTCACAGACAAAGAGCAAAGCGAGCCAAGATTGTCCCTACCCCCTCGTTCACTTGCATTGGGCCTTTATTTCCCAGAACCCATGCTCTGGGCTGCTAGGGATCAGCCCAGAGCATGGATTGATTTCCGGTTTTGTCATCATAACGTGAAGGCCTCGTCACCAGGTCTGGGTTTAGCGTATTGCACGCGGTGCAACCCTGGATTAAACAATTACCCGCCGTTAAAAGGCAACTTAACCCAGTTGATAACCCGAGTCCTATAGTTTTATTTTGTATAGATATGTGAAATGGTTTTGTCTTAATTTATTTTATACTACCAGATTCTTTTTTCCTTTATACCAGATTTGTTTTCTAAAGCTTTTAAGTTCTCACTGTTCTGTTCATGCAGTGCTATTCCCTCGTCACACCAATGCCAATGCCAGAGACAACACCATCAACCTCATCCATACCTTCAGGGACTACCTGCACTACCACATAAAGTGCTCCAAGGTGAGGCTGCTTAACCCATTCTGACCTGAGATCAGATTTTAAAATGTTTTCTACATCCTGACAGTTTTTGAAAAAGATATGTTTCTATGTCAGTCGTTCTTCGATTTAAAAAAAATAGCAGACGTACAAGCTATGAGCTTGTAGATCTGCTATTTTTCAATAGCTAAATTATAACATAATGTTTAAAACACCAAAAGGGGTTCCCGCCAAAAATGGGTTAATGCTTGTTTCAGCACTTCTCTAACGTAAAAGATAACAAGCGACCGCCCCCCAGTTTGATATGCATGCGGCCAAATAGCCCCTTTGATTAAAATGTTCTGTCCCTATTAACTCTGTGTGTACGAATGCAATGGACCCATTCGTGCACAGAGTTACAGAGACCCATAACTATTCAACTGGGGGTCCCAGTGATATTGTTCACAATATTACTATTAATCATAATAAAAAAATGTCATATGTTCTATAACCATTAACAAAATTACCGCGTTCAAAGCAGAGCGGCGTGAAAGTGTGTAGGCGTTTGTACTATTTTCCCAAGGTGTACGGTATGTGAGAGGTACCTAATTGTCTTCACCAAAGATGGTGAAGTGAATGCTTCAGCAAAGTGCAAACAGGTGTTTATCATTACTGACCCCCTCCTCCTCTTGTAAAAGAGTTGCTGGCCTCCATTCTTGTCTAAATATAACGTTACTGAAACTTTTGCACAATAGAAAGTCCAGGTGAGATTGGGGGGAATGGGTGTACTGTAGCTTCCAATTGACCATAACCTCTAATTATACCTGTTCCCTCACATGGTTGACATTTCAGAGGCAGATATGTCAGTAGGAATCTAGTATGTAAAATATGTTACGACACAACACTGAAAACAAATCATCTTCAATGAAAGGCTTTCACTATATTAATCCTGGCATCCCTGTTTCTGGCAATTTTCTTTTAAAAACACTGTAAATGGCAGATCTGCAAGATCACAACGTTTAGTTTGTTATTTTCACTTATAGATGTAGATGTGCTATTTTCGCCGTTTGTGGTTTTGTAGTATCAGGGATGGTATATGTGGTTTAACCCATTCTGAACGGGAACCCCTTTTAGGTCGCATTCTCACCTAATACTTCGGTAGACTCGAATGCGTATGGGAGGAGAAATGGGATTCTTGCATATTTAATTGGCTACGGTTTGCCTTCACACTGTCATGATCCGCAGCAATTGGAAACGCAGCAGGGGGGACCTTTATCAATGTGTTACATTCATAAACTAGCCTACACAGTGAAATGATAAATCTATGGTGATAATTATACTCATAACGTGCATTATGTGTCGTGCCGACGGTCTGGGACTGCCCCCCCCTCTCTCGCTCTCTCACTATAAGCACGCAGCCACGCACGCACTGTTCTTTTGGGCATGGAGGCACAGCGCTGAGCGCACTGATATAACAGACAGCAGCGCAAAATGTTTACAAGTTTATCGAGATGAAAGTTCCTACTCCCCACTAGTCCCCACGCAGTGACAGCACTCCATGTTTACGGCACGCACAGACAGACAGAATATTCTGTAGGCTATAATACTATTACACTGCACTGCAGTGTTTGTGTTTTCTTAAGCAATTGATTAATGTACTCGTCCTCATTTCGATCAGGGCTTCAGTCTCCACTCTCCTCATTCGACCACGTCTATCCACGGTAACGGGACATCTTTGCGCTGCGTAAAATATGCCTTCTCCGTCTCCAACTGTGTTCAGCTCCTCACCCGCCTGACGTATGTTTGCTTCATTTCCTGTATTTGCTGCGGATTGCATTCACACCTGCACCGAATCGTAGTCAAGCGCGATTGGAAGCGAAGCGAAACCCCCGTTTTTGCTCGGAGTAAAATGCGGTTCTTTGTTGCGCATTAGGATTCGAAAGAGCCTTCACACCTGCCAAACGAAGCGCACTTTCTGAAAATGCGCAGCAGGATTCGTTTTAATCGCAGCAAAGCTCTCTGGTGAGAATGCGACCTTAGTGTTTATAGCATTATGTTATACTTTAGCCATTGAAAAATAGCAGATGTAGCTCTGAAAATGTGGCGCAAATCTTTCAAAATATATTCTTTCAGAGCGAACGTTTTTAACTCAAATCTTTGCTTCTGGGGGGGGTCTCTGAAACAACATATTTCCTTGACATGAAAAAGGTTGAGCACCACTGACATAGAAACATAGGGTTTTCTGAAAACTGTCAGAATTTTGAAGACATTTTTAGAATCTAGTGTCAGTCAGGTCTAAATGGGTTAAAAGTAAGAAGCTGTGAGGACTGGAGAAGGAGGAACATTATTCATGTGTTTTTACATTTATCATGCCTTAAATGTAAGTTTACCTGTTACATTAATTTGCATATATACTGTAGGCCTACTCCTACACATAAATCAACGTATCACTCACTACTGTCATGTATTGAATGTACAAGAAAATTATCCGACTGGGTGTGTACATGCTGGCTTTTTGTTTGTTTTTGTCTGACTTGTGTGCGTGCGTGTGGTCGCATGCACAATTATCGGATGAATGAAAATGTCAAGGAAGGAACAATTGGGGCGTGTGTGTTTACTGTTTAGGCTATGTTTGAGTGTGCCTTTTACTCCGTAAACTATTCACCCACCCCCTCTCCCACACACACGCATCATTTAAAACTTGTTTGGTTTGCATGTCCATGATTAAAGTTCTCAGTAATTTGGATTCCATAGAAGTCAGCGTGTCTTCTTTGAAAGCATGCTGCGCACCGAAAATAGCAGATCTACCAGCTCACAAGCCACTAGCATAGTTATTTTAAGGTGAAAGAGTAATTCATCACTATCGTCAAACTAGCAATAGAATACAAGTTTTAGATCTTCCAGAAACATGAATGGTCTCAGAAATGTCATGAAAGCAATGCCTCAAATCTGTTTCTGCAGCTGGTTCCGCCTAAAACATTATCAATACATTTTCAGTCTTGTAATTTTATTTTGCTTTATTCCATGCTTCCACAGGCCTACATTCACACACGTATGAGGGCCAAGACTTCAGATTTCCTTAAGGTTCTGAACCGAGCCCGGCCCGACGCAGAGAAGAAGGAGATGAAGACAATGTCGTAAGTAGCCGCTGAACGCACCCTGCCATGTTGTTCTGTCCATCAAAATTAGGAACTCATTTACACTTGGGACCTCGTTTAAAAAGAAATGTGTAATAGGGTTGTGCGACAGACTTGAAATCAATATCACGATTATTTTATAAAAGAAAGAACGGAAGATGTACAAGCTCAGAATTTCTAAGCTTGTGTATGGGTGATTTTATTAATTTGGTTAAGTTCTAAACTTTTGTGCATAAAGGTTATTTTCCAAAACAATTGCAAGTCACATCTTCAGCGTTTGCCATGGTTTGTAGTTCAGAACAAACTCCAACCAACCACCGAACAAAGGTAGAGGGTGCGAGTGTGTGGTATGGGTTCCAGTCTGTCTCCATTACTCAAATGCTTACCTCTATTTTTATACTACCACTTGTTTGTTATTTCAAGTTATTGCTTCATAATATCTTCGTAAACATCTGACTTCAGTTTCAGCTGTACTGTAAGTAAACCGCAAGCTTGATTTTTATTTTCAGATAACCTCACTGATAACGTACAGTCGGGTGCTTTGTCAGTAAAGTCAGTGCAGCTACATATTTAGGTTTCTCTGAACCCAGCTGCGGTCTTGGGAGCAATCTTTCTGTGTGCTTTGGAGGTGTGTGGGGTTTTAGATGTTTATAGATAGGCATGACGTGTTGCACTGTTTGAAGTGGGGCTGATTGGAATTTTTATAGGCACTTTGCACAGAAGACATGCAAAGCTGAGACACGGTGCGAGTCGGGTCGCCCACACACACACATTCGCCATCTAATCCTTACGAGTTCAAAACAATCGATGTATCCAGCCCGTGGTGACTGAGAACATTGCAATCCCTTTGCTCAGATGTCAATGTTTAACCAGAACAGTATCACCTAGCAGTAGCTTGGTTCCTGTTCTGGGAGAGGACTGTTTATAGAGTAAAACGATTCTACTACAGTAGTAACCAATAGAATGCCTAGGTTTCAGGTTGAAATAATTCAATCCAAGGAATTATGTTCCTGGGGGACTTTGTTTTGGCTGTATTTTTGCTTAGCTATAAAAGATGACATTATGACATGTTTTGATGCTAGATGCTATCGGGTTTATACATTAATTTAAGCCTCATCTGTCGTCGCATGTGTTTGACTTTGACGTGCAACTCCATCTCTGCTCATGACTTATGGCCACTAGGAATGAAAGGATCTGCTTTGACAGTTGCTTGGCACAGTGTACTCACAGTATGCAATTAGAACTCTTATTTCCTCATTGTTGAGTTTTGATGCCTTTTGTTAAACTTGCACTGGCATGTCATCCAGACATGCATTTCAGTGGTGTTTTTCTTATATTCTTCTTCTTATATCTCCATAAAACTTTACTGGACGCTTCTTACATAAAATGTGTCATCTGCCATGAAATGGCATTGAAACCATTAACCACTGTAAATGACCAACTAAAAGAACCACTATACAAAGGATTCTGTAAAAGTCTCTCAAAGTCATTCTAAAATGATTAAAAGTGCTTTTTTGTGAAATCCGATAATCCTTTAACTTTTCCGGTTTGGTTTTGATCACATTTTTTCCCCGTTGTCCTCTGATCTGGAAGCCCTATGAACTCACAGGTTGCGTAAGAGTGCCCTCTTTCGTAAACCACTGAAAACACTGATGTATATAGACGGTGAAGTGTTGGCTTTTAAATGACGTCAAACAGTGCCAGTCATACTTCATCATAAGATTATTAAAATGGTCTATCATATAATATTAGATCATACAAGTCCCTTTGTTGTCTCTCTGCCATTTCATTTATACTCGCGCAGATCACAAGGTTCATGTTTAGGTTATTAGAGAAAGTAAAAGTTTTCCATTTGCTGCTTCCTTTCATTTTTATTCTTACAAAATGTTATGGCGATTTCTTGTTGGTTATTTACTATAGTCCTAGAGCCCAGGAAATCTGGCCACAAAAGATCATGGGATCTATTGAATGTGAAGGGGGAGGTGACAAACTGTCATTGAGGCTTGCGACACACTGTATGGTATCCAATTCAGTAGATTGAATAGAAAGTTGTCCTTTACGGTTAATGCTATATTATACTGTTATCATTTTTACAGGGGCAAGACATTCTGCCGCTGAGGCCATGGCCCCCTCCATGACGCGCAATCGGACCCGCACCTGGACACGCCTAAAAGCGACCCCCCCCCCACGCTGAGACTCGACGCCACATCGGACAGGATTCCAGGATGCTCTTATGCCCCCGTCCCCAAATCGTGTCCAGTCTGTTTTTGTTTGTTTTGTTTTATTTCCAAGCTAAAATAATGATAAAGTTGGCTCTTCTTTAAAAAACTAAAGTTGGCTCTACTTAGGGAAGGCCGAGGCTTGAGGAAAAAATGAAAAAGGGCATTCCTTTGCTTTGCATACGGTAGTTAAAAAAGAGAATTATTAGTCCTATATAAATATATATATATATATGAAAGAACAAAAAAAAAGAATTTTTTGATACGATATCTTTTACTCCATTTGGTACTCTTGCCTTGCCTGTTCTTCCTCCATCATGTACTGTGACCCAACCCTTGGTGTTCCTTATCCCCCCCACCCCATCCATCAGTAGTAACCATGCATTTTGCTGAAGTCAACATCCCCTATTTTCCCTCTCCGTCAATCTCTCTCGCTCTCTGTGCTTTGATGTTGTCTGTACCATTGTCATTGGAAAGAAAATTAATAAATCGATCTTGTAAAAAGAAGCACTTCTTTCATTGGCAAAATGGCACACTTTGTGTTTCATATAATCTCCTGAGCTATAATTGTTTTTGAATAACCATAGTATAATCTCGATTATTTGGCACACATACCAGAAGAAATATATATTTCTATTTATCTATTTATCACATCACGCAAATACAAGCGCTGCAGTTCAGGCACACATGGATATTTCTTGGTGTACATGGTATGCATCTCTTTCGTGTCTTCTGTCTGATGGTTCTGGTTAGCCTGGGTGGGTTCTAGTCTGTCCTTGTATGTCTGAACAGCATGGCAGCTGCTAATCAACAGACCCATGTATGTGTGCATTTACATCCTTCCAATTCTCTTATGTGGATGTCATGGCCATGCCCATGTTCATCATTATGGTTTGGGACAGATCAAATAGTTTTAACCGTGGGACATGCCCCTGTTCTGGGGTCATACCGTCTTCCTATCCTGTCAGGTCGGCATGCACTTAAAGACTAAAACGCATTCCGGTTCCTTAACCAAAATGCAACGGCAACCTCAGCAGAACCCGCATCAGGTATGGTCTGGATCAGTGGTTTCCAAACGATGTGCCACGAGACAAGTCCTGGTGTGCATTGGAATTTTTTGACAACCACACATTGCAATATACACAACTATACAAAATGTTATGAATTATCTTTTAATTTTCTATTTCAGTAATAGTGTGTACTAATTTCCCAATACAGAGGGAAATTGTATACCCTGAATCTTTCATTTTTTCCCTTTTCTTAGTGGTGGTGGTAGTGTGTTACCTATACTGTGTGAAAGATTCACAGTAGGCTATAGGTCTGGATAACCTCAACAAACATGATTTAATTGTGACTGTTTTTACCTTCAACTGGGCATATGCATTTCAAAGTGCTTTATATAAGGCATAAATGGCACAGCCTCTTTAAGGCATTATAAATAATACAAATAATATAAAATACAGAAATGATATAGTTTGTTTTGGTACTTTTTTCATTCATTCGTTCAATCATTTAAACTTGAATAATCGATAGAGGGAAGCCCTATTTGCAGTGGTTTTAAGAATGCAATTCACACTACATATATGTAGTGTGAATTGAATGTACAAACACAAATATGATATGAATCAACAACAAACTTGTGTAAAACTGATGATTCATTGATTATGGTCTAGCAAAACCCTGAAGCACCCAGAGGGGACAAGATAATTAAGCCACTGCAGGACATTCCAACCATTTCAACTGTCTTCCAATTTGGTCAACCATCAGCAAAAAGAATGACATTGTGTCATACCATATATTGTGTAAGTGTAAATGATGTAACAAATGTGTAAATTAAATTTACACAAGTCACAATGAAGGTGGTCATAATTTGTCTTCCTTTATTATTACTGGCCACAAGAGGGCAGTTGGTGGCGTGTTGGTGGTGGAACTGGAACCATAACTATTTAGCATCATTTAAATGCTTAATTTGTAGTTTTAATGTGCAAATGTGCATACTCTAGAGGGTATTCTTATTTTGAAGAGATCGTCCACCGGAAGTCTTAAATCTGTTCATTAGATCTGTTCACTAGACGCTGCCAACTATGCGTGGGACGTGGGACTATAGCTACTTTGGTCCAGAAATACTCATATCTATCTAGGTGGAATGACGTGAGGTTAGGCCCACATCACCAATCACTGATTAAGACACCGTGTTTACGCAAGCACAAACAAAATTAAGTTCATAGTAATATTAAATTTAAACTAATAATTGACACACACGTGTGAGGTTGCATGGGCAGTGTTGTACAAAACAAGTGCTGCTGGTCTTGATGCCAACCAAAGACCAGCTGGGACTGGGAGGTGTGCGAGTTCAACTAAATGGTGAGTCCAACCGTGACTGTCACTGTGTAGTGTGTAGTTTTGTACTGAGCTGAATTGGGTCAAGTCAAGGTCACAACAACAATATAAAGTCATCGTAGTTGTTATGAAACTCTGTTCTAAGTATTGGACCCTCGTCTGGTTCTGGTGTGTGACGACCCGGTTGACATTTCCATGCGGACAGACAGACCGTCTAGCCCTGGAGAAGATATCAACATGACACGGAGACATGGTCACATTAAAACGTTCACCAGGTTTATTACTCATACAGCAGCATATAGCTTGGATACTTCATGTCCTAATGACGTCACTGACTAGACATCACAAATCACTGCCTGCCAGCACACGGCCTTCAGCGTGCTCTAACACTAAAGTATGTTACAGTTCAGGCAGTGCACAATACATCTTCATGTACAAGTGCCAATTATCAGTACACAGCATGTGGTGTACAAGTGCCAATTATCAGTACACAGCATGTGGTATATCACAACAATAGCCTACAAAACAATTGTCTTTTCTAAATTCTGAAACAACAAACATGGCCCAGACCTCAGGATTTACCCAAACCCTCTTTGAACAGAGCTCATATGGGTGTTCCATTCCATTATTCCATACAAACACCACCAATTCACTCTGAATGTAGGCCTACATACCAAAATGTTCTAGTGACCCATCATGGCCACTTGTGCACAAGCACAATGCGTTCCAATTTCCAACACACATTCATGATACTATAATCATTCAGGCCTTAATTCACCTCAAATTAACAAATTAAATTAAGCCCTTAACAGTCATTATTTACCTAACATATGCTAGTGGTCCAGAGTCAGACTGAGCTATACCGGTAGTTATTATTTTCTCTTAACATTCCATAATTAAATGGTTCATTGCAATTTATGTATATGAGTGAGCAGACACTGCAATGATAATATGGGCACATTTCCTATAATAACAGTGACCTTAAAGGACAACTTTAGTTTTTTTCAAAGTGTTATTTTTGCTGCTTTCTTTAGTTTTAGGGATTTTAGCTGTTTTTCGGGGGCATTCGAACATGGGGCTAAATATGTATTTTTTTACAAAATATTATGGCGATTAATTTTTTTCTTATTTACTATAGTCCTAATAAACCCCAGGAAATTACATCTGGCCACACAAAAATCACAGGATCTACTGAATGTGAAGGAGGCCTACTGGGAGGAAGCCACACTGTGTGTCATAGGCTCAATGTCAGTTTGACACATTCAGTAGAACTCGTGATCTTTTGTGGCCAGATGTAATTTCCTGGGGTTTAATAGGACTATCGTAAATAATTAAAAAAGAAATCGCTATAAAATGTTGTAAAAAAATACATATTTAGCCCCATGCTCGAATGCCCCCGCCCCCCTGTCAAAAACAGCTAAAATCCCTAAAACGAAAGAAAGCAGCAAATGAAAAAAAAAACAACAACACTCATCTTTTAGTTTCTCTAATAACAACCTAGACTCCTAGAGGTCCTAGAACATGAACCTTGGTTGAAAAAAACTAAAGTTGTCCTTTAATCAGTCAATCCGGTACGCTTTCCCTTGAAATTCAAACTCCCTTCTCTGTGGAAGTTCTTGACATCCAACTTCCCAGTAACTAAACTAGTTTAGTTTTTTGAATTAACACAGGATTGACCTGTTGACTACTAATGAAACAGGACATCAGTTAAATGAGTTTGGGAACAGACGGCATGACACAAAATACATATAGTACAACTAATAACTATGCAGTGAAAGTGAATAAAGGGAACTTGGAAAGACCCTTTCTGGCAAACCACAAATCATTTGACTATATTTATTTTTTAATATTTATATTACTGTATGTAATTGTAACTGAGCAATGCCCGTTGGGAATGAATGCCCCTCTGGTTATGCAACACCTGTTGTAGCTGTTATCATAGTACTTATTGCAGTACCCATTATCTGTAACTATACTAGGAGGCCTGTCTATGACGTCAGTAGTACATCATATTGATGACATCAGGGATCTCAGAAGTCATCCGGTCAGTGCAAAGCGATCCTGTGCATTTACAGATCGATTTGTGGTGACATTTGGTGAATCATCAGCCACTCAACTGATTCACTTGATTTGAGTTGCTGGAGTATGCATTGGTTTCTTTGAATTATGACTATATTAGGTCTGTGCCAATACCTAGTTTAAAACGATAAATCAAGATCTTGTCACTGTGAATGAGTGGATAGGTATTAGGATAGGTATATAATTACTGGTTCTGACTGACTGACACACACACACACACACACACACACACACACACACACACACACACACACACACACACACACACACACACACACACACACACACACACACACAGCTGATCACAGTGTCCACGAACAAGCCATTCTGGTTGGATTCTGCGATTATCAAGTTTGGCAGGAGGATGGAAACAGACAAGACTATGAATTACTCAGCGTTGGCCTGTAATTACATAAACACCTATGGGATGGCCGTACTAGTGATGCAACACATTGGCATGAGAGCACAACTATGTGTTTTATGGGTATGCGTGGGATTATTACCTGCTCAACAAAATACAAACTATGGTAACGGACTGTTAGGCGTCGCCACCTACCCCGGCCGGGCGGCGCGGAGAGGAAGGTCGTCTCTCTTCATTGTCTCTAGGCTATGGCAAGTCTTCTTGGTCCCCTATCATTACTGATACTACTGATGTGAGGTTATCATTCTCTCTCTGTGCTTGAATGTTTCTCACGCCAGTAACAAGGAATGTTCAAGTGAGCAAAGCACAACCATGTAGTTGTAATTCAGGTTGTGTGGAGTAATAGCCATTCTTCCAATTTATGGCTGAATGCAAGCAAACATGTGTCTTGCTTGTAATTTCACACACACATTGTTCTTTTCTATGTGATGCAATGTTGATCTCACAGGTCAAGTGGATGACAGTGCAGTTGCTCCATTTTCTTTTTTCCCGTCAAGTGCCTAAACCGCGTGTAACAATACATTATGTAATACATCATTGCATAATGATGTGGTTATTACAGAATGTTTTTTTGATGAACATGTATATGGTGCATTATGTAATAAGCAACCAAAAAAGAAATCAACAATCTATGAAATAGAATGCATGAAATGCATTCTAGCATGAAGTGTCACTGTATTCCTTAGCTCAATAGTAATTGTAATTGAGGATTCATCGACAGAAGCAATAACACTGTTGACTCAATGGAAAAGAGGGCGCCGTATTTCCAATTTCCAATACTTTTACTTCTACTCCACTACTATCTTGGATCCAAATATTGTGCTTTTATTCCACTACATTTATATGATATTTTTAGTTACTAGGTACTTTGTAGATTGTGATTTTTATTACAAAGCATACATTAACCACTTCAGCCCTATACGGTACATTTAGGCCATTTGAAAATAGCAGAACTACTCGCGATGCAACGCATTGTGAGATTGTAGATCTGCTATTTTCAAAAGATTTGTATACATTTGAAAACTTGTGAAATGGGACATTCTGCATAATGAGAACCTTTACTTTTGGTACTTTAAGTACATTTTGATGCCAATACTCTTGTACTTTTACTCATGTTCATTTTAAATTCCGGACTTTTACTTTGTAACAGAGTATTTCTACATTGCAGACTTGCAGTATTGATACTTTTACTCAAGTAAAACATTTGAGTATTTTTTCTAGCACTGGACTTAACTGACTGTGTCCTCTATTGTCAATGAATTACCGGTAAGATGTATTTAGTATTTAGATGTTTCTCCATTGTGTATTCCCTTTTGATCAGATCACATCCATGTCTGCTGTGATCTTGTTCACAGATGTATGGTCAAAATCTAGTTATTACTTAATCTCACATTCTGTGCAATCTCTTTAGGAGAGTCTTGCACACCAGCATGTCCTAACGCATGCTGCAGTGCAAATCAAACATACGTCAAACATTGTTTGTTGTTCGCAATGACTTCTCAATTTTTGAGTGGCTGGGTGCGTCTGAGCACGAAAACAGCATGGTTGTTTTTTACCACCTAACAGGCTAACACACACATCAGTGCCCATACCCGAGGCGGGGGTTGGCGAAAGTGCCTTTCTGTGTGGAGTTTGCATGTTCTCCCCGTGTCCCCTAGGGTAGATACCATAAAATACCATAAAAACATGCAGTAATCCTGGTCTCTAAAACTACCTCCCCCTGGCCAGCCAGTCCGCTGCCCCCCCAGGTTGGCAGAAGAAGTGTAGCGCCCAGGATTACATTAGATAATTGGCACTGGGTGAAAAGAAAACTGAGTTACAAAATCGTGGGATAAAAAATAAAAAAAACTGTATATATGTTGAATTCGGTTGTGCCAGTACAGTACAGTGACAGTCCAGTACAGTACAGTAGACTGAGTAGAGGGTACAGTAGAGGGACCCCCACACGGTAACTCTGTCATCTCTCAACCGTTTCGGGCGGCTCCCGGAATCGGGCCGGCACCCTGGGTGCGTTCCTGTGGGTCTGGAACTTCCACCCCCCTCCCCCCCCCCCCCCCCCCCACACACACACACACGGAGTTGCAACACTCACTTCACACGGGTGTGATTTTGTTTCTGCCTTGGACAGCATAACAAGACACTATGTATTCTCCCCAAAACCTTCAAATGAGTAATTCATTCCTTATTTAAATGTTTGTTTAGCAAAATAAATGCTAAAATACACATGTTTTGGGCTTCCACGGGACAATTAAGTAACAGACGCAACTCAAATTGCTGTATTGTATAGATTACAACACCAAAACGAGAAACGTGCCATGTTCCACAAATGCCACGGTGACATCCTGAAGTGTAGGAACCTGGGGTTTTGTAAAGCATCAATCGATTGCCAAATGGTTTGCAACATGGGGAAATCACTGTGCTGTACTCTGTCTTGGTCATGATTGGTTCCGCTTGTTTGCTGCAAGAATTACTTCTCAGGAACAATAATACCTTATTGTTCATGTTGTGAGATGCAACCTAGTGTGTTATAAGCCCATCCAATCTACTATAAGGTTTTTATTCTCATTAGTCTTATAGTATGTATTGACCTACAGTAGGCTCATGTAATCTTCTGTATAGTAGGCCTATGCATCTTACTGTACTGTAGGTCCATGTGACCTATACTGTTCTGTAGATGTGACGCAACACATGCATTCATCATTAAGGGGAAACTGGTTTTAATAACTTAGATTATATATGTTGAGTATGTATGTTTGTATGCTTATATCCATCACAACAGCATGCTTCTCAGGCTATAGCTAAGCACATTGGAGAAAAAAATAATATATATATATATATTTAAAAGTTATCTCCTAATTTGTGATTTTATTGATCAAATTAATACAAATGAAATGATAAAAATAATGTCCCAAGCTTTTGAGATGAGATCAATACTGAAGTGTGGAGAATGATATTGAAATATTTGATGGAGAAAGTTGATGACGCATGAATAGATGGAGCGATATTGGGGAAGTTAAATTGTGGCAACCGGTGTTGATGCTTAAAATGATGCCTATAAAAAACAGCCCATTTGAATAGCATCTCTCTTCACGTGAAGACTCTTCTTCTCGTCTCAAATCCAACCTTACCCTACGAAAGGTTAGTCACCAACTCATTGTTTTTTGTAAGTTGTTCAAATTAGAATTTATATGCAAAAATGTATTGGTGGGTTTCATTCATCGTCCCACATTTCTATTGGTCATTTTATACCTATAATATTATACATTATAATAGTAAAGTAGTGAAAAAACGATGCTGCGACAGGTTGTGAGATATTTAACCAATGAAAAGTATTAAGAAGAGCTTGTGACTAAATGATATATATTAGTATATATATTAGATATTTATTATCCATGTAACTTTCTTTAAGATTAAACATATTATATATATTCATGTGTTTTTGAGTTTACAGTTAAACTGTGCAAGTCACTATAGGAGACTCCAATTAAACTATCCTATAAGAATTTGGAACAAATCCTATTGGATATTTTCTTATAGGATTATAATCCTATAAAAAAAGTCCAATAGGATTCCTATATGATTTCAAAATCCTGTAGGATCCTATTGGACATTTCGAAGATCCTATAGGACTTTTTGACTAGGGTCCCTTTGTCTCTCTCTCTGTAACGTGATGCCAGCCGGCAGCACATCAGGACATCCACAGCAAGACAGTTTAATTATCTAAGAATACGCTGTGCATGATTGGTTAGACGTTAGATAAGCCATATGGCCAGCCCATAACTGACAGAGCTGCCTGGTGACGTTCATCTGTGTTATAAATTGAACTGAAGGAGGGTAACTCCTTCCAACACTCCTTCAGCTAACAAGCGCAAACACATCGATGTAAGCTTTGCATTGCAAGAACAATAAACAGACTAAACTTCTTCATTTATTTTCTTTTTTAAAGATTTGTTTTTGGCTTTTTGCCTTTATTGATAGTTACAAGTGAAGGTAGACAAGAAAGAGGGAGAGAGAGAAGGGGAGAGACATGCAGCAAAGGTCGTCATGAACAGGACTCGAACATGTGACACGCTGTCAGGCCAGAGCCTATATGTGGCATGCACCTGGACCACAACTTCTTCATTTCTATTGTCATTGTTGTTCGTAAGCCACAGCCTGGCCCTGTATTTACAGTTTACAAGTTTTGATTTGATGTGATGACCATAAAACCATATAATCGTATACCTCTCTTCTGTTCCCAGCCATGTCCATCACCTTTACCTTTGACTATGACTATGATTACTATGGACCAAATGGCACCAACACCACCTTCATTGTAGACCCTAGGACTTTAATCTGTGAGGCCGGAGCTGTGGATTCTGTAGCAACTGTGGCCGTGTTTGCGGTCCTCGTCTGCATCTTCCTTTTAGCCATACCAGGAAATGTAATTGTGGCGTTGGTGATTGGCTCCAATCGTCAGTCTCTGACCCCATCCGATGTGTACCTGTTTCACCTGACCGTGGCAGATGGCCTCCTTGCTCTAACGCTGCCATTCTGGGCCACGGCGGCGCTTCAAAGCTGGGTCTTTGGAGACTTCCTCTGCAAGTTCCTCAGCATTGTCATGGAAGCAAATTTCTACACCAGCATCCTCTTCCTGGTCTGCATCAGCATCGACCGCTACCTGGTCATTGTGCATGCCGCAGAGTTCGGAAAGGATCGCCACTGGATTTGCAGTCGGGTGGCCTGTGCAGTGGTATGGGTATTTGGTTGCACACTGGCACTTCCAGCGCTTTTTAACAATGCTTTCAAACCGGAGGGCTCGGATAAGCTCATCTGTGCTGAACACTTCGACGTCGCCAGCGCAGTCTCCTGGAGACTTGCCACTCGGTGGCTCCGCCACATCCTTGGCTTCTTTATCCCGCTGGTTGTCATGGTGACGTGCTATGGCATCACCGTTGCACGGCTGCTGCACACACGCGGCTTCCACAAGCACCGTGCAATGCGGGTGATAGTGGCCGTGGTGATCGCATTCCTGTTATGCTGGACGCCGTACCACTTGACTGTGATCTTGGACACGCTCCTGAGGGCGGACGTGGTGCAGTTCACCTGCGCCACAAGGAACTCTGTTGACGTGGCTCTGTTCGTAAGCCACAGCCTGGCCCTGTTTCACAGCTGCATCAACCCTGTGTTGTATGCCTTCGTTGGAGAGAAGTTCAGGAAGAAATTAGTTTATTCAGAGGACTCGCAGAGGACTCGCAGAACAGAGAGGCTCTCCAGAGGATCCAGGTATAGCAGTAGCAGGTCTACATCACAAACCTCTGACGGCAAAGGGGCTATCTTCTGAAACTACTCTACTACTCTAGCTACTCTAGCCCCTCTCAACGTGGGGTCCAGCCCAGGGACCCTCAGGGTTCCTTGAGTATTAAACTTTACATAGAAATCAGACCAGTCTGAAGTGAGTGGTGCAACAGCACCCCCTATTGGTACTCTAAATATCGGGACATGGGGACATAGGTTGGGACATTGCTATTCCTTGGAGTGGTTGCACCACTCAAAAAGAAAAAACAGGTGCACTTCCTCTGGAAACTGCCCTTTTTGGCAGTAGCCTTCTTCAGAGCAGACTCTGAAGAATGTTACTGCCGAAACGCGTCAGCGTTCTCAAATAAACATGAGAAATTGCAACTGAGCCAGTCTTGCATATTTTATTTTGGAGTGCCGCTTTTTCCATTTATTTGGTTTATGAGTTATATTAAACTTTACATCTTTATTCCTTTTTTTCAATAATTCAATTTGCACCATGGTCACTTATTTTTTAAAGTTAATTGGCATAGCATGGCTGAAAAAGTTTAAAGTGAACATTTTCAAATGTGTCACGACTTACTTTTGTCCCCAACAAATCAGTTTTCTCACCACCTTTATTACAGTGAACTTTCACTATAATTTACCAGGAGTCATGCATCTGCATCTGATATTTTTTCCTTTTTTGTACAGTGTATTGTACAATGTCAATACAATGCTAGTAATACTAGGCCATTAAACACTTGCAAAATGTCTGACTTATTATTATTCATTATGACGATTAATATTATATTATTATTGAGATTATGATGATGATTATTATGGGTGAATCAAACAGGGACACTGTAAACAATTTAATTTGTAAGTAATTTCAATTGCCTATAGCAAGACTTAAATACGCCTATATTTTTAATAGATAAATATAGGCCTAGTAGTTAGATCTAACATAACCTTTTAATAATATATAAATATATTTTTGTGACTACAATGATTTGATCTTGACAGTTTAGCTTCTTTTCTTTCACTGTTTATATTTGGATAGATAACAGACACTACTGATACCTTGCCAAGTTGCCTCACCTTTTTTCATGCAGGGAGTGGAAATGGGACTGTGGGATAATACTGCCACCTAGCGATCATCTTTAGGTTAGGCCTCTCAGACCCCAAACTAAAGAATCTGCCCACAGTTCCATGCTGTATTGATGTTGGTACCATAGGAGAGATAAATGAGCATTTTTGGTGGTTTGGAGGGAATATTGTCGTGGCCAGTGGCCTTGTGGGGTTGGAGGGCACATCAGTTGTTACCATAACTAATTTAAAATTGTCTTTACAAACACGGCTAGGTTTCTGTAGAAGGTTTGAATGTGCTCTACACCAAAGAGCCCAGAGTGGGAGGGCAGTTCGTTAATCAGAATTGTTGCTATGTTTGTAAAGAAGATATTCAAGTAGTTGGCCACATCAAGCTTGTCAGTGTGTCGTTCGATTTGATGTTTATGTTTGAAAACCTGGTTTTTAGTTTCTGACCGCAGCCTAGTTGATTGTTTAGTACCTTCCAGAGCTCACGAGGATTGTTTTTGTTTACCTCTGCTTTATCATTGATAAAGTTACTTTTAGATGATTTAGTCATGGTAGTTACAATGTTTCTTACTGTAGCTTGTTTCGTTGGGTTTTTAGGTTGTCCAACTGAGCTTGGAGATCACTGTCGAAGCACTTGGCAAGCTTTGACTTGCATTTTAGAAATTTAGAGCATTTTTTGTCTCTGGCTTTCATTGCAGTCAGTATGTCCGAATTCATCCATGCGAGCGGGTTTTGACCCTGATGGTTCTCAAAGGAGCCATGTTGTTCAGTAGGCTACTGATGTAAATTTGGTTTTGAAGCCAAACCAAGCTTCTTTGGTGCTTTGTAAAGCACAACCAAAAAGTGCTTTATTCACCACATACAGACACTGTTATCACTCACCTAATACCAAATGAAACATTTAACCACATAAGCCATATAGGCCTATATGACATAGCCTACTTTGATAGAGAACCATGGGGAATATTTGGATGTAGAAGTAAAAGGTTGAAATGTAGCCTACACCAATTCAAGAAAACTAGAAAAGTGGATGAAATCAGATTAGTATATGGGAGGTCAATATGTGACGTCACGTGACCTACTGCAAGAGCCTAGGGTTCGTTCGGAAATGTGCACCGGGAATGTGGTCAGTTTGTTGAGTGTGGTGGGCGATGATGTCACAGAGTGCGTTCAGTGTGCCTTATTTACAAACGACCACAGCTGTGACACATTCACACTGGACAACCCCAGCTTCAGGGTAGCCCAAAATTTTAGATTCTACGAGAATCTAAAATTTTGGGCTAGCTTCAGGGTAGGGTCACTCAGTGTGGGCACTCAGCACACCCGGTGCGCAGCGCACTGGATTTTCGAACGACAACGCACCGAGTGCACTGTATAAACGAACGACAATAGAGCACACCAGTGCATTCAGGGCGCATTTCCGAACGCACCCCTCTCACTTATGGAAGCATAAAATGAAATGGCAAATACGAAAAGTAAATTGAAATAAGAGAAATGCTATTTCATTTTCAAGTCATTAACGCATTTCTTGGTACAAAATGTAATCTAAAATGCAATAGCATTTACATTTAATATACAGATGTGCTCAATCTATGACACAATTCAAACTATAAATAAAATATAATTTGAATTTCAAAAAATGCCAGCAAATTAGTGGCCAATATTAAAATGAAAATGCAATTTAGAGAATTCAAATGAAATAAGAGAAATGCTTTTTAACCTTCAGATAATGAACGCATTTAAGTGAAAATATAATGTAATAGCATTTACATTTCATCTCCAGGTGTGCTCATTCTATAACATAATGCAAATCACATTGCATTTTCCTTTTCAAATCGTACACGCCAATTCGAAATGAAAATGCAATGTGATTTGCTTTTGCCTCATCTCCAAGTGTGCTCATTCTATGACCGAATGAAAAAGCAAATCGCATTGCATTTTCATTTTCAAGTAGTTTGGGCTGGCTGTTTTTCTGTTGTGTTTCTGTTTTTTTCCTTTTCCCTATATGGTCTGGCATGGGCGTGTGACTGGCTTCCTGGGCTGTGACTGGTATCTACCTCCTGTGGAACTACACACCTTGGGGTCATCTCCTCATCAAGCCCAGCTGATATAAAACCTGGCTCTTCACTCCAGCTCTTGCCACTTGCCTCTGAGCTCTACGTTTTTTTGCTTGCAATCAAATATTATTCTAATTCCTCGTCTCCTTGTGCCCTCGGTGTTCTAATCTACGCCGCCTGCCTGCCGACCAGCTCAACATACCTCTTTGTGAGGTACATTTGTGTACAGACTAGTAGTCATAGTGCATAAAATATCTGAGTCTGTTATGTCTTTGATAGAATTTAACTTATTCAGAAAATCGGTGGTGTCTCTCAAATAGGAGGGCAGTTTAAATACCAGGCTATTAATATGAGAATCAACAAACTGAGAGAGAGGTTCAGTTAGAGAACCATTACCCGCCACTATGGGGCGCCCTGGAACAGGTGTTGTACA
Source organism: Protomyctophum bolini (assembly GCF_963924005.1). NCBI lineage: Eukaryota > Metazoa > Chordata > Actinopteri > Myctophiformes > Myctophidae > Protomyctophum > Protomyctophum bolini. The sequence goes on along the minus strand of NC_137885.1, from coordinate 18,096,216 downwards.
ACTCTTGTGGATTTAGAGTATAGCCCATAAAGGATAGGGTGTTATTACCATAAATTTGTACTCATCTTTAGATATAAATTGATCAGACAAAGCTTTGTCTAATGTACTTTTAATTTCATCAGAGAATTTAATAGGGTCACATGTCAACATGGTATAATAATCTCCATTGCCAAACTATTTTTATTTCTACTGTGTAGGATTTTTTGTCCTGTACAGGACTATAGCACCGCCTTTATCAGCTCTACGGATAACTATAGACGGATCATTAGACAATTCTTGCAAAGCATTTCTCTCTTGGAAAGATAGATTAGAATGGCAATGGTCTCATTAGGGGAAAACATAGAAGTCACATCTTGGTCAACTAACCTACAAAAAGTATTTACAGAAGGGTTAAATACAGGAGGAACAAACGCACTTTTGGGCTTGAACTTCTTAGACGTGTGGCCGTCTGTCACACCTTAGAAAGCATGAGTGTATTTCAAACAAGGTATTTTTTGACTGTGGCCCTGGGGGGGTCATATTTTGACAGCAGAAACTGCCTGTCATAATTTCACCCCCCTCCAGATAAGATTGGACAGTATTAGGATGTTGATATTCATTTTGTATTAATCTTTAGGGCCCCAAATCTATATTTCTTAATTTCCCCTCCGGATGAGGAAGGATGAATGAATAGTATAGTATTTATTTACTACTGTGTATCTAGTATTCAACCATCTGGATTTGTAGCTAATTTAGCTCAAAACGTCCAACAGAGGGCACCAGTGGGAGAAGTGCACTGCTTCATTTCTTTCACTGATAGGCTAGTAAGTAACTACCATACAGGTATGCCAGACACACAGTGGTTCTCAAACAAACCTTTTCATGTCAAGGACCCCCAATTGACACTAATTAGCCCACGGACCCCCATTTGAAAAGAGATGCCGGTGGAACCCAATAAGAAGATTTGTACGGTTCTAGCAGTGATTCTCAATCTCAACCATTTTAATTTCAAGGACCCCCCCCTCCCAGTTTGACATGGATTAGATTCCCATTTCTATCTCTAAGACCTGTTTACTGGTACAATTCAATGTTAATTTAACTCTGAGTTATAGTTACAGACCTATTATCACCCATAAGCCAACTAGCCAAGGTCCATTTGATTCCTATCTATCATTTAGCTGAGGACCCCCTGGAACTCTCAAGGACCCCTGGGGGTCTCCGGACCCCACTTTGAGAACCACTGCACTACATATCCCAGAATGCAACGCCGCGGATCAGCGCTTGCTCTCTCGGCTGCTTCTGTCTGTGCTCCGTCTGAATGGAGTAATGCACGGTTTGCAGCAACGCTGGTACTGCTCCGAGGTAAGGATCCAACTTCATTCCTTGGTCTTTTCGTAAAGTAATATCAAAACAAAAACAATGCGAGCGAGCTCACCTCACTGGGTGGCATGCTGCAAATTTGCGTGTAAAGGCACTTAAACAGTGAAAATGCTGTTTAATTTAACTCATCTGACATGAGTTAGCAGCACTACTAGCTTTGCCAATAACTAACTACAGTTTGTTTTTAAACCTGGATCACAAAGCTGGACTTGCGATCCAGTAGTAGTAGAAGAAGCTGTTGTCAACATACCAACAAAATTAAACGAAACAAACACCTATTCTATTCTTTGTTTTGCATGCCGACCAATGTGTTAGTCAGCAAGCTAAATCACGTGTGTCAACTCAACTTGTGTAACCCCGTTGTGTTTGTCAGTATAGATTCAGCACTGGTTACAATTTAGCCTAACATTTAGACTCTCGTAGAATCTAGTAATGTATTTTCAATCTATGTCAGAATCGATAAATACATCTACTAGATTCTACAATACATGATCTACGAGAGTCTAAAGCTTAGGCTAGTTACAACTATGTTAATGTGTAATGCTACTAATGTGTTGTAACATATTATGCAAATGCATATTCGTTATTTATTACTATATGTGTATTTAATGCATGTATAGTTATTAGTATGTCTTTGTATTGCATACCTGTCTTTAGTTTGTTCCGTTTAATTGACTAATATCTACACCCACACACACACACACACACACACACACACACACATATATATATACACCGGTATATATAATTAATTAATTATACTTACATTTAAGTAATAATAGAAAGTGATGCATTCATGCTCATTTTCATCTGCAGTGTTTAGCTTTTCTGTATTTCTGGGCAGGGGTACAACAATAACGGAACAACCAACCTGTGATAATACAGTACATCACTGTCCATGCAAGATGTTACAATAAAGAAACGGATTACTTTATACCCATATGAAAATGCACATATGAATTGAGTTAGTATTGAAGTTGATTTGCCTTAATCCATGCATCGTCTCCCTTAATCCAAAGCTTGCAAGTCACTGTTGTTTTTGAGGGGCACTATCCCGTCCTATGTCCATCTTTGAGGGTCTGTGTAAACGCAAACATTGAAGACAAAAGTGTGTGTGAACACAAACATTGAAGACACAAGTGTGTGTGAACACAAACATTGAAAACAAGTGTGTAAACACAAACATTGAAGACTAAAGTGAGGACGCACATTGTGATTGAGATTATGTATGATGATAAGAGCGCCCCTCACTTCACACAGGTGTGATTTCAAAGAATTGTATGAATTGCAATATCACAATATTTGATAACTTTTGTGTTCAACAACCTTTTGTTGAATGAGTCCATTCAGTGGTTCATGGATATTCATATTGCTCCTTTGGGGTCAACCAATTGTATTGAAGGATGTGTGAGCATGTTCTTCTTAGTCAAAGTTGGGAATAGACGAGGGTTGCATCATAACAGGTGTGCATACACTTTCAGTGTGACATACCGACGACTTGCAGGGGGTGCGCTTTGCTCTGTGAACTGCTACTTGAACTTCCACTTCAAGATTATTGTCACAGTCCCATAAGTTTACACAGGTGTAAAAGAGAGAGTGAAATGAACTGCCTGTACAAGCTAGGATGATTTGCAGCTACAGAACATAGTAATATGAGAGTAGATCATAAGAAAACAGAAGCATGCTCAAAAAGGAAATACAAATGAGGCAACTATCTCTTGTGCAAGTAAGATATATATCACTTGCCAGTAGATGTTAATTTAAAACATGTAAGTGTATACAGTAACAGTACATACGTAACATAAGTGATGACGGTGCAACAGTAATGGGGGGAGAGAGAGAGAGCTAAATGCTATAGTGGCGGCATGTGGCAGACGTTTTAAAAGTGTAAAAACAGAACATTCATAGCGCAGAGTAACCATGTTGGCCATCATATGACTGACTAATCGACATTTTTGTTTTCTTTTACAGGGTCACAATGACATGAGACCCCCACCGGGCACCAGCTGATGGCTAGCTTGCTTGCAATCATTGTTGTCCCGGCGTGGAATGGAGCAAAGGTCAACCAACAGCCCCATGTAGCAGTTAGACTTCCCTTTCATGGCATTATGACATGATCACTCTGCCTCCATATTAACAGTGCATGTATGACACCAGATAGTCATGGCATCAGAGATTGAACAAAGCCCAAACCTTTTTCTTGTGACTCATTAATTAATACACTTCCAATCCGGGAGCCAGAAAAACCCGACACCCGTAACATAATTTCACATGTTAATTTGTCAGCTCAAAGGGACTTGAAAACAAACTCCGGCCGACAACAATGGCGGAGGGTGAAAGTGAGAGCCCAGAGAGTGGGGACAGGCCAGGGGACGAGGAGGAAACGGAGACGGGTCTGAAGGAGCCTACGCACGTGGACCACCCGGGAGGAGAGCACGGCGGAGACCCAGAGACCGCCGGCGTCTCTCCGGGGGAGAAGTCCACGTCTCCCTGGACGTCACACTGGACGGTGCTGTTCCTGTGCTTCTATGGGTTCATGGCGTCCATCAAGCCCGGGGAGCCCTTCATAACGCCAAACCTGCTCAGTCCAGAGAAGAACTTCACCAGAGAGGAGGTCGGTGATATAACCCAATGGGAGAGAGTGTATGTCATTCTCAACATGGGGTTTGTCAATGTTTTGTGCACATTTTGTGTTGCCTTGTTTTTGACTACACTTTTAGATTAGCCTCATCCATGCTGATTTTGAAAACCAAGCCAATATATTTTATTCCAGTTTTTCTTTTTTCTATCCAAATATAATCCAGATTTATGAAATGTGAGGTCTTGGCTTTTTAATGGTGGTTTGTTGCAGTGTTAGCGGTTCACTATATATTCACTATAATGGGTCCATATTGAGATCAGTTAATTCAATTAAAACTATAGAGTTGTCCTGAAGTACTTCATTTTCAGTACTCGCCGATACCGAGTACCGGTACGAGTACTTTATTTTAGTTGAGTAACCAGTGAACCACTTATTTTACCCCCTTTTTCTCATAGATGCAGATGGATCTCTGATGTCCGATCTACACTTGTCAATTGTCATTTATGCTTGTAGATCGGCTGTTTTGGAGGAATTTCTGCAGTGTTGGGTCAGACTTTCTGCCGTTGCATTGATCCTTCAGCCTAGTGTCAATTGGATGTTTTGGTACTCGGGTCAAAGTATCGGGCCAGTTCCGAGTATTGAGTACGAGTACTTGAGGGTGGTATTGGCCCGAGTAACCAATACCAGTATTGGTATCGGAACGACTGTAATTAAAACATGTATGCATTTATTGTGCATTATTGAACATAGGAAAAGAGAAGGGAACCCGCACACTCATACTGTATGCTCATGCTGTATGATTCACGTTGTAGCAACAATCTATTCAGATCCCCTCCTCGCCTTGGGCATTTTACATGTTCAATCCCCTGATATCTAAGAGTGGCCACAGTGTGTTTAGCGGACAGAAAGTGCATTGCAACCGGGCTTTTAGGATCTTGGTTGCGGATGCTGCTTCTATGGACATGCATGTCTTTAAAGCCCTGTTGGTCTTGCCAACATATCCTAGACCACATGGGCATTTGAGCAAGTATATCACATTTTTGGTTGTGCATGTTATAGTGCCCTTGATGTCAAAGTATTTACCTGTGAGTGGGTGCGTAAAAGTGTGGCTCTTAGTGGTGAAGTTGCATTGTGCGCAACGGCCGCAATTATAATTGCAGGGATCAGGGATTTGAGTCAAAAAGGAAGATTCTGGCGAGATAGGAGTGAGATCTGATTTGACAACAGTTTGTCGAATATTAGGAGGACGTTTATAAACAACCCTAGGTATTTCTTTAAAAGTATTGGCCAGTTTGGGGTCGCTGCTGAGGATGTACTAATGTTTTTTTTTATTATAGCACATTCAAATTATTTTCCCAGGGCTGAATATTGCACAATGCATAGAGGACCGTTACTTGAGGGGGCGTCCCGTTTGAAGAACTTCCTCCTGTGTACAGTCGCTGAATCTTACGCGTGCCTTTTTTAGCCATTCATCGGGATAGCCTCTGCTTCTGAAGCACGCATCTAGGAGATCTGCCTGTGTTTTGTAGTCCGCGTCTTCACTTTGCCGTTGCGCATGTCCAGAAAACTGATTTCCCTTTTGTCAAAGGTGATAGTGAATTTAAGTGATTCATTACAGGAGTTGATATAGTCAAAAAACATTTTAGATCATGTTCACTGCCGTTCCATAATAGAAAAATGCCATCCACAAAGCGTCGCCAAAGTTTTATGTGGGTTAGGAAGGGATTATTGGGCCCAAAGACTGAATCTTGTTCAAAAAGGCCCATATAGAGGCCTCCGTAATTAGCGGCCATACGGCTTCCCATTGCGGTGCCACGTGTTTGGAGACAATAGTCATTCTCAAACATACAAAAATTCCTTGTTAAAACTATTCGGCCAGCTCTCTCATGCAGTTTGTACTAGGTGAGAGGGTTTGCAATCCCCCTGTGTGTGGTATACAGGTGTATAAGCTCTCAACATCCAAAGTGGCCATGATAACTTCCTCAATTTCCCCCACATTCTTTAGGGTGTCCATGTCCATGGAGTCTCTTATATAGGCTGGGAGAGAAGTGAGCGCTGTATCTTGGTGCGGCCGCCGCTCTGACGTCATCGGCATTCCTCTGCTGTGCCACGGGAGGCGCGTCCTGCTGGGGGACACCTCTCCACTTGTATACCGTGCCGTTCTTGTAGTGTTTGTTGTCGCGGTCAAACTTCTTTCGTTTTTCGGTCTTCGCTTTTTTCTCTGCCTCCAGCTTGTACTGTGACAATTCGTTTTCCACTTTTGCCAGCATTTCCTTGTCGGTGAATAGATCTTTCAGCTGCGAGCGTACAGGCTCGATTTATTCTTGTGTCTTTGCTGATGTTGCCATTTTTATGGGTTCAGTGGAGTCTTGGTAGGAGTGCCGTATTGTGCAAAAATCATACAGAAACTATAGTAAAATACGCACATCACTTCGTGGAGGTGCTGGGTTCAAAAAGTGGCATAGGAAAAGAGAAGGGAACCCGCACACTCATATGCTCATAAAGATACATTTATTGACAACGTTTCGAGCCAAGGCTCTTCATCTGGTCAAACTCAAGATGTCAGTCATGTTAATCTCTCTCTCTCTCTCTCTCTCTCTCTCTCTCTCTCTCTCTCTCTCTCTCTCTCTCTCTCTCAAAGTATCGGGCCGGTTCCCATCAGCGATTTATTTTTATCATTTCTTTATTGGAATATATTTTAATTGTTGCCTAAGTAATAATACCTGCTTATGTGAATCACTGTCTTAGATTCTATAATAATCATGATGTCCTTTTGCTTATTCCACTGTTGTGGATTTGAGAAATGTGTAACACTGTATTTAATGATATTTCATTAATTGATCCAATGACCATGTTGTGTTTGTTCCACCCACTGAGTCTGACTAGTAACGTGACCCGTGGGTGTATTTAAGTGGGTGGATCACTGACATCTTGAGTTTGACCAGATGAAGAGCCTTGGCTCGAAACGTTGTCAATAAATGTATCTTTTTGAGCATATGAGTGTGCGGGTTACCTTCTCTTTTCCTATGTCACTTTTTGAACCCAGCACCTCCACGAAGTGATGTGCGTATTTTACTATAGTTTCTGTATTATTGAACATGGCCACGGAATGTCACTGCACTGAGAGACACGCAGCTGCTGTATACTCTCCACAGCTGCTCTTTTTTTGAGTGGTGCAACCACTCTCTTAGGGAGATGTGTGTGTGTGTGTGTGTGTGTGGCTGGGTAGCTGGCTGGGTGGGTGTCTGGGTATGAGCACGAAAACAACATGGTTGTTTTTCACCACCTAATGCACACACAAACGCACATATTAACTGTATGCTTTCGGGTGTGCCAGTACAGTACAGTGACAGTACTGTACAGTACATTAGAGGGACCGCCGCACGGTAACTCTGTCATTTCTCAACCGTTTCGGACGTGGGGCGGCTCGCTGGAACCGGGCCAGCACCCTGGGCGCGTTCCTGTGGGTCTGGAACCCCCCCCCCCCCCCCCATCCCCGGCTGAAGGGTGTGTTTTTTTTTTAAAGATTGTTTTTACCACATTTTGTTGTTAAATAACACCATAAAACAGTTATTAACTTATTACCCTTTTCATGTCACTGTTGTACCTACTAGAGCTACAAGGGGTGCATGCACCACAGTTTGGGAACCCCTCTACAGTCATTTTCCACCCTGGGACTGGAGGGTCGGGGTTCGATCTCCGGCCGAGTCATACCAAAGAAAGAAATGGGACCCAGTGCCTCCCTGCTTGGCACTCCGCATCCAGGGTTGGGTTGGGGGTAAGACCTTGCGACATACTAGTGTCATGTCCAGGGGGGTGTGCTCAGAGGCGTCTGGGAAAAAATGCGAGGCCCTGTGCCTAATTAATTCATGTTTATTTTGGCTTTCAATTTGCAGGTATAACTAATTGAAATTAACACCCCGAAGTGTAGCCTAAGAGCAGGCTATATGAAAACCTTTTTATAAATTATACTATTGGTATTTCACACGGTTTTATGATGGTTTTATGGTGTTATTTAACATACACAAATCTGGTTAAACGGCAGCTGTTGGAGAGTATACAGCAACTGTGTGTCTCTCAGTGCAGTGACATTCTGTGGCTATGTTCAATAATGCACAATAAATGCATACATTTAATTTAATTAGAGTTGTTCCGATACCAATACTGGTATTTGTTACACGGGCCGATACCACCCTCAAGTACTCGTACTCGGTACTCGGAACCGGCCCGATACTTTGAGAGAGAGAGAGAGAGAGAGCCAGAGAGAGAGAGGCCTTTCCCACTTCAGAGAAGAGAGAATTGACACATTTATAAAGCACTCGGATGTTACTCAAAAGCAGTAGATTTCCTTGAAGCAAATTGCAATAATGTCTTGATAATCCCGTCTAGATCAGTTTTAACGCGTGCCCCCCGTGGCTGATTGGGCCGTGGTTGGATTGATGATTTTTTTAATGAATTTTGCGAGAGAGAGAGACCACCCCACCCCACCTGCTCCTTTCTGCCTCACTCCCTCTCTCCACCTCCTGGACAGACAGACACCCACCCACCCACCCACCACTCGTTTCACACAGGTGTGATTTCTTTCTTTACGACTCGACTTTGTGTCAAACCATGACAAGGCTTCGTCAAGGCTTAGATACTCTTTACTTTTTGTTGCAAAAATAATGAATGTAAACTTTGCCTTTCTCTGATGTACCAAAGAGCCAGTGCTGATGCATTTATTAAACATAATTAGGCACCGGTGTGGTAGTGTTGCACAACAAAAGTGCATTAAAGCTACACTGTAACCCTTTTCGACCCCATATTTGTACCTGATTTCCTGTGCTGCACAAATGCTGCACAATCTTTGAAGATTCCAGATGTATGTCAATGTGTAGACTCTACATTGACATACATATGATATTGATTCTATTCTTGGCTACGTTTGGCAGGGATTTGAATCTTTTGTTTTACCATACATAATAGGAGGTTGGCCATATTGTGCGTGCGCGTGTGCGCACTGCACACTCATTACCACGAAGACTTAATGAATGAGCATGCAGACTGCAGAGCTATGTGTGGTCAGAGTTCACATTCCTACAAAGTGCTCAAGTGAAGGTATTAAAAGATTTGTCAGTGTTACGTTCTTACGTTGAGTGAGAACATGAAGAACAAATAGGCTGTAATATTTTTTGACTGGAAGGTTGGTTCTATTTACGTCCAATAAATAACTACATTAAGACATACTTTAAAATGAGTAACGACACAGAACTGAGTTTTTGGGGCTGTTGAGTATTATTTATTTCCAAACGGCAACTTCGCAGACATAATATGATCACGCTCACATCCTACGAATAGAAGGCCCAAAATTGTGTTTGTTGTCATGATTTGTCACGACAAGAGTTGGCTTTGTCCGGGCCGTAAACGTCTTTAAATAAATACTTTTCTGAAAAGTCTATGAGGAAAATGGCCGGGGATTTCTTTTCCGGGTCTCTCGAGGGGGCGGGACTGCGACGCTCTATACACACTATGTATAGACGAATCCAGGAACGGGTCTCATGGTCGCAGCTTACGTATTTCCTGTAGGTGGACTCGACGTAGCTGCGGGGTTTAAACCCTCACCAGGCGTATCTCTTCCACTACAGTGAACGGTAGAGTGAGTGATGTTAGTCTGCCTCAAACTTTACTCTTTTACCTGCATTTTACTAACACTAACATTACAAAGATGCCCAGAACATCGAGATGAACCTGTGTAGTTTATGGCTGCTCCAACATTAGTGGCAACATAAAAAAATAAACGGAATGTCAAAATATCCACAGCGGTGGCTGAGACCAGAGCCATTGAGTAATGGTTGAGACGAAGCAGTGAAAGATGCATAACGTCAGTCTTACCCAATACCCAATCTTTCTGTTTTATGAACACAAGGCTGCTGTACTTTATACCTCATACTTTAAATGCTTAGTATGGGTAAGACTGACGTTATGTATCTTTCAGGACCTTTCACTGCTTCGTCTCAACCATTTACCAAGGCCACAAAATTATTTGACGCTGCTACTGAATCACTTTGTGCTTCAGTATGTTATATGCCCAGGACGTCTCCAGACATCTTTATAATAACCCCCTGTGGTGCCAAGACATGCGAGTCATATGACTCAACAATACAAATAACTTAGGGCTGTTATCAAAGCAAACCTGGCCTTCCAAAACACCTGAACAGTGCCACAGGCTGATCACCTCCTTGCCACGCACCATTGATGAAATAATTTGTTCAAAAGTAGCCCAGACCAAGTATCGACTGTCTACATACTTTTCAGACGGTCGACATTTCTGAATTTAAAAAAATGTGTGGTTGTAAAATATTTGAATATTTTTAGATAGGATTTTTCGATTTTCATGAGCTGTATGCAAGAAGGTTTTATATATTTCACTTTATGTGCAATGAATTGAGAATATATGAAAGTTTCACGTTTTGAATTACTTTTTTTAGAAGGATCTGTAAATCGCCACAATCCAATGCTGTTTCCTGGCTCCTGAACAGCAGCACTGTATAATACTCATCCTTTTGTAGAAAGACTATCAGTTCAGGATGCTTTCAACTTGTCAGTGAATAATGAGTGGTGAATACTTACTTAAAACAACTGGTGTGTAAGCGTTATCTTTTTCTAATTCCCTTGCAATGCTCTCGTGTTTTTTTTTATCAGGTAACCAACGAGATCAGCCCGGTGCTGTCCTACTCCTACATGGCCGTGCAGGTTCCCATCTTCTTGCTGACGGACTACCTGCGCTACAAGCCGATCCTGATCCTCCAGAGCCTCAGCCAGGTGGCCGTGTGGCTCTTGCTGTTCCTGGGCTCCAGCCTGCTGGAGATGCAGTTCATGGAGTTCTTCTACGGCGTCACCATGGCGTGCCGCGTGGCCTACTCCTCTTACATCTTCTCCCTGGTCAAGCCGGAGCTGTACCAGCGCGCGGCCGGCTACTCCCGCTCCGCCCTCCTCATCGGGGTGTTCAGCAGCTCGGTGCTCGGCCAGCTGTGCATGTCGCTGGGCAACGTGCGCCACACCACGCTGAGCGCCGTGTCGCTGGGCTTCGTCTGCTTCGGCCTGTTCCTCTCCCTCTGCCTGCCGTGGCCAAAACGCTCCCTGTTCTTCAACCGGAAGCACCGGCAGGAGGCCGCGTTGGCGGCAGCCAGCCAGGCAGAACTGACCAAAATGAAGCCCGGCGGCGGCGAGGACGTGCCGTCGCCTGTGATGTCCTCGCCCACCTCCCTGTGTTCCGGCGCCTCCTCCTGGGGGAGAGACTCTGTCCTGGTTCAGATGCTGGTGGAGGTGAAGAACGTGGTGAGGAGTCCGCGGCTGAGGCTCTGGTGCCTGTGGTGGATCTTTAACTCGACGGGCTACTACCTGGTGCTGTTCTATGTCCACATCCTGTGGAACAAGGTCTACCCGGCCACGGAGAACAAGCACGTCTACAACGGAGGGGTGGAGGCCGCCTCCACGCTGCTCGGTGAGATGTCCTGGAGCTGAGAGGGCCTTTGTTTCCCGGTCCAGGGAATTAGATGAGATGTTTTAGCTTAAAAAATGAAGACAAATAATCAATTTCTCTCGGCTCTTACCATTTTTATGACTCAGAAGATTAAGCATTTAAAACCAAAATAAGATTTATTTTTTCTATTGAAGTGCCTCTTTGATTATTGCTGAATGTGATGCCAGCTGTTTGGTATAACGTTACAGTAGATTGAAACTTTCAAGCTGCAGACTAGTTAGTTGCATATTGGTTTGTAACATTCTCTTTGGTAATTAATTTGAAATCCGTGTTAGTTGCCATTTGCCAATTAATGTAGGCTGACAGATAGCCATGTGCACTGTCTGACGGTACACAGCACTGTCAGTCTCATTCATCTGGAGTGATTAGGTCAGGTCTTCAGATGGCAGGTGAACTGTACTTTATATAATAGCCATACAGACTGTATGGCTATTATATAAAGACTATGTTGGCCAGCCCATCTAAAACAGATGCTTGCTTGCAAACACTGCAGAATGTGACTTCATAAAAAAACAGGCAATTCTTAACTCGCTATCAGGAGGGATGTTTCAAGAAGAGTTTAACTCATAATTTGTAAGTTCTTCATATTGGCAAAGGTTTGCAGAATAAGGTTTCCAGAATAAGACATTCCCCCTTTGAAAAACAGATCTAGACTCTTTCAGCATTGACCACACATAAGAAATAAGGAGGCATTGCCATGAACACAGGTGGACTCATACGCACATCACTCCTAAGAGTCTCTCAAAGTGGTCCTGGTATCAAAAGTGCAACTTCAGAGAGGTATCGCACCCGATATACCGCAACTCCCATGCTTTGCTTTGACCCGTGCAGTAATCGGTTTTGTTCTGGCAAGGAACACGGTAGGTCATGAATAGCCTGGAAACTAGACGACTGAAAAAAAGGAAAGCCCTCTACTAAGTGATATTAGCCTGGCCATGCCAGCCAGCTGATCATTTCAATTATATGATTGAAGCCCCATTTTCTATTTGTTAATACATGTTAGAACGGTTAAATGTGTATTATTATTTTTATTTCTTTTTGTGGTGCAACCACTCCCATACGGAGCGCTGTGTGTGGATGGGTGGGTAGCTGGGTGGGTGCCTGGGTGAGTATGAGCACGAAAACAGCATGGTTGTTTTTCACCACCTGTGCGCAACCTAACACACACACACACACACACACACACACACACACACACGCACATATTAACTGTATATATGATGATTTTGGGTGTGCCAGTACAGTACAGTAGGGTAGAGGGACCCCCACACGGTAGCCACGCTATGAGCTTGTAGATCTGCTATTTTCTTATTTTTGTGTGCAAATGCACTTTTCATCCAAACTAAAGTGATGGAGGCAGATGCAAAGCCACAAATGAGTGTGACAGGCCCTGCATATCACCCTTGTTGATACAAGGGTACAAAACAAACCAAAACAACCAACCATCCAACAGTGATTTAAAAAAAAATATATCTTTTATCATGGGTACCTACCTAGTACCTACGTATGGAATGTGCTCCAGGGGCCACAAGAAAGCCCACAGGCCATCGATTGATTGATTGATTGATTAGTTTATTAGACAGAATGTATAAACGTCAACAGAATACAGTAAACACTCCAAAAAGTCCTTGCGGTCTTGTTTCCATTTAGGCCCTATTATGCAATCAATTCATAGACACTTGAATATCTAGGTCAATTCCACATTGTGGCGGTGTTCTCCCATTCCCTGACCACCAGTGTGTTGTTCTCTCTCAACAGGTGCGATTTCGTCGTTCTCTGCGGGCTACGTGAAGATCCGGTGGAACATCTGGTCGGAGCTGGTCATCTGCGTCATCACGGCCCTGCAGGCCGGCCTGCTGCTCCTCATGGGCTCCACAGACGACATCTGGGTCTGCTATGTGTCCTACGCGCTGTTCCGGGGCTTTTACCAGTTCCTGGTGCCTATTGCAATGTAAGTGCATAGGGCTGTCGCCAATCATGACATTTTAATGGTCACCTAGATCAGGGGGTCTCAAAGTTTCTGGCTGGGGACCCCCGGGAATGCTTTGGCCATGTCTCGTCGTGACGCTGAACCCCTAATTGCTCCTGATGTGCAGGGTGGTGCATTGCATGGTTTCCTCTGCCATCGGTGTATGAATGGGTGAATGCAATGCACAATGTATGCTATATAAATGCACCATTTACAATGGAGAGAGTTCAAATGGAAAACTAAAATGTTAGCAAAGTAAAGCAACGCCTCGAATTGTTGCTGGAGAGAATGCAGGAAGATTGGTGATCATACCCACGTATTTTGGGATTGCCCCAAATTAGATACATTGTGGAGTGACATTCAATCTGAGAACAACATTTGTTCTCTTATTAATGATAGGCAGGGGAGGATTATACAATGGGCCTGTTGGGCCCAGGAGCCTCTGAGCTAAGGGGGCCCCTGAGCTAGGGGAGCCCCTGAGCTTCGGCCTCCGTGTGGCCGCGTTGCTATCACAATGGAGGCTCAAGTTTGGGAGCCCCCAAAAAGTGAAAAGTTAATAACCGTTATTAACTTTGAACTTTTTGCCAGTAATGGGCAATAACATAAGCCCCAAATGTCCTAAACCAGTGGTTTTCAACTGATTGTGAATGAGGGACCGCTGGGGACCACTGTTGTGTTGGTTGGGGATAAGAGCTAAGATTAGTGCTAGTCACTTGCTATGCATCCCATGTGTATACAACATCCCACTGTGTCTCAACTCTCAACCAATGGTCCATTGACTAATAATTTCCTAATAATGACTCATCAGACATTCCGGTGAACTTCCCCCTCTTGAGATTTTAACTCCCTTTTTCTGTTGATTTTCTTGACCTCCCACTTGTCAATAAATGACTGCATGGACGGTCATCAATGTCACCAGGTCATTCACATCATTTTGAACCGTGGGCTATAGCCCATATCGTACGGCATACTATAGCGCGCCGTTTTTCATCATTTTTGAGGATTTTAAAAAAATGACGAAATGACAAAAACGATGGGTTATAGCCCATGTTTTTTGAAATTTTGGAAAAAAAAGTTAGCCTCGTTTCTCATCATTTTGGACCGTGGGCTATAGCCCATATCGTACGGCATACCATAGCGCGCAGTTTTTCATCATTTTTGAAGATTTGAAAAAAAATGACGAAATGACAAAAACGATGGGTTATAGCCCATGTTTTTTGAAATTTTGAAAAAAAAAGTTAGCCTCGTTTCTCATCATTTTGGACCGTGGGCTATAGCCCATATCGTACGGCATACTATAGCGCGCCGTTTTTCATCATTTTTGAGGATTTGAAAAAAATGACGAAATGACAAAAACGATGGGTTATAGCCCATGTTTTTTGAAATTTTGAAAAAAAAAGTTAGCCTCGTTTCTCATCATTTTGGACCGTGGGCTATAGCCCATATCGTACGGCATACTATAGCGCGCAGTTTTTCATCATTTTTGAAGATTTGAAAAAAATGACGAAATGACAAAAACGATGGGTTATAGCCCATGTTTTTTGAAATTTTGAAAAAAAAAGTTAGCCTCGTTTCACATCATTTTGGACCGTGGGCTATAGCCCATATCGTATGGCATACTATAGCGCGCCGTTTTTCATCATTTTTGAGGATTTGAAAAAAATGACGAAATGACAAAAACGATGGGTTATAGCCCATGTTTTTTGAAATTTTGGAAAAAAAAGTTAGCCTCGTTTCTCATCATTTTGGACCATGGGCTATAGCCCATATCGTACGGCATACTATAGCGCGCAGTTTTTCATCATTTTTGAAGATTTGAAAAAAATGACGAAATGACAAAAACGATGGGTTATAGCCCATGTTTTTTTTAATTTTGAAAAAAAAAGTTAGCCTCGTTTCACATCATTTTGGACCGTGGGCTATAGCCCATATCGTACGGCATACTATAGCGCGCAGTTTTTCATCATTTTTGAAGATTTGAAAAAAATGACGAAATGACAAAAACGACGGGTTATAGCCCATGTTTTTTGAAATTTTGAAAAAAAAAGTTAGCCTCGTTTCTCATCATTTTGGACCATGGGCTATAGCCCATATCGTACGGCATACTATAGCGCGCCGTTTTTCATCATTTTTGAGGATTTGAAAAAAATGACGAAATGACAAAAACGATGGGTTATAGCCCATGTTTTTTGAAATTTTGGAAAAAAAAGTTAGCCTCGTTTCTCATCATTTTGGACCGTGGGCTATAGCCCATATCGTACGGCATACTATAGCGCGCAGTTTTTCATCATTTTTGAAGATTTGAAAAAAATGACGAAATGACAAAAACGATGGGTTATAGCCCATGTTTTTTTAAATTTTGAAAAAAAAAGTTAGCCTCGTTTCACATCATTTTGGACCGTGGGCTATAGCCCATATCGTACGGCATACTATAGCGCGCAGTTTTTCATCATTTTTGAAGATTTGAAAAAAATGACGAAATGACAAAAACAACGGGTTATAGCCCATGTTTTTTGAAATTTTGAAAAAAAAAGTTAGCCTCGTTTCTCATCATTTTGGACAATGGGCTATAGCCCATATCGTACGGCATACTATAGCGCGCCGTTTTTCATCATTTTTGAGGATTTGAAAAAAATGACGAAATGACAAAAACGATGGGTTATAGCCCATGTTTTTTGAAATTTTGAAAAAAAAAGTTAGCCTCGTTTCACATCATTTTGGACCGTGGGCTATAGCCCATATCGTACGGCATACGAGTTTCTCAACTAGTAGGAAAGAAAATGTAAAAGAAAATCTACAAATCCTACATTACTAAATGCATGGTCAGGGACCACATGCAATACCTCCACGGACGACCTGTTGAAAACCCCGGTCATATGATACAAAAACAAGCCTTTGGTGGCCCAGGGGCCCTTTATCTCTAGATCTGCCTACGAGTTGACAAACTTGACATATCATTAGAGCCAGCATTCTTTATACTAGGTGGGTGGGATTCCATGTGTATCTGTCTACTTATACTCAGGGTTAAAGTTTAATTTTGGAGCGTGAGTCTTCATGTGTCGCCAGTGAGACAATGAGTACAATACTGAAATATACAGTGTGCATAACATGAAAATCTTGTACAATTTGTACTTTGTAGCTTCCAGATAGCTTCGTCTCTCACCAAGGAGCTGTGTGCCTTGGTGTTTGGGATCAACACCTTTTTGGGAACCATCCTGAAGACCATCATCACCCTCATCATTGTTGACAAGCGGGGCCTGGCCCTGGATGTCCACACCCAGGTAACAATGCTACTAATTTAAAGGGATTATATTTCACTATATTTAAAATAAACATGATTAAGCCGTTCATGATCATAATCAAGGTTCAGAAGAGATTATTTTTAAAAACTTCATGGGAAAGATCAGAATCTGGCCATTTGTTTTAAAGTTATTTTCACAAACATACAAATAAATAAGTAATTTCAATATAAATTGGTCTGTAGGTCTGTAGGTGTTTAGGCTAGAAGATGAATAGTTTACACTACAGTTAATGCAAATTTGGCGATAATCAAGGTTATTACACATTTTATTTAATCATCCAATTATGTAATAAATAAACAAAGAAAGAAAGCAATATCATTTTAGATCAAATGATAGAAGTTAAGCCAGATGCTACTGTACACATTATTAGAATGCAATATTATTATTCCTTATGCTTCACTAACACCATTATAATTTGTATATTCTTTTTCTTTTCCAGTTCCTGGTCTACTTTGTTTATTTTGCCCTGCTCACCGTCGTATACCTGGTTTGTGCTGCTGTGGTGATTGTCCGGCACTATAGAAACCAACCCGAAGGAGGTGACCAGGCCACACCCACAGAGCTTAGTCCTGTGCCAATCAATTCTGAGGCAGAACCGCTTTCAAACGGACAAAGAGGCAAGGATTGACCCTAACTAGTACTGTACCTTAAAATGCCTTGATTTCTGTCAACAAGAAGGGAACATGCAACCCTTAGATGGAGTGTTTTTATCTGTTAACAGAGCCTAAATCAAGTACATACTTGTACAGTACTTGAGTGCCTTATATGGTACCTATTTTTAAAGTGTCCTCTTCCTGCACAACTGAATTCGGACCAATGTTTTTTTGTTTAGTTTTTTTATATATATATTTGTACTTTAGTTTGCCAAGTACTTTGCCAAGTACTTTGCCAAGTACTTTTCTAATGCAAAGAACTTTCAGTCCAAATTGTGTTCACATTGGATTGTAGAAGAGGTTGCAGTTTCTCTAAAACTTTCCCTACTGGAATCAGTCGAAAGTCACTGAAAACTCAACCCGGGCCCTATTTTAAACAATCTATTGCACATGATCTAAGTGACATGGCGCAAGCGCAAGCTTGGCATGTCCAATTCCACGTCTGCTAGTTAAACCGTGCATAAACCGGGCATAAAGTAAGACCTAAGGGTGTTATTTATACTACAACGTTTACAAGTCTTGCCAATAATTTCTCCTTTTGAAGAAATTGCATTTCTTGTCTGAACTGTGCGACAATATCTACATAATATGACATGTTAAATCCACAAAGCTGTAGATGATGGACGGGGCACGCACACCACAGGTACAAAAATACTTTCTTTATTGAGAAATCTGACAACGTTTCCATCTATTTGATCTTCAGGTTATCAGGTTCAAATCCACAAAGCTGCTAAAACATGGGCGTTGCTCATCATAACTATCTGATCAGCTATCAGTTGAAACTGCTGAAAACTGAAATTTCCCCTGCAGGACTAATGAGCTAATCAATGTGTAAAAGTGTTATAGGTGGAACCATAATTTTCTAGGCGGTATTGGGCATTTTTGTAAGAGACTGTACTTTTTTATTTTTTGCAACAAACGGTCATCTCTTATTGAAGAGAGGAACCATTATGAAATGGTTGTGGCCGTGGGAAATGCATTCTTCCAGTGGCCATTCTGTTTTCTTTTTAGAGGTTCATGGTATTGGTTTAAGTATGGTGCGTTACACTCCCCCACCCACCCAACACACACACACACACACACACACACACACACACACACACACACACACACTGCTTTTGTTCACTGGTGTGTCGCAACTTCGCAAGCTAATGACAACTCAGTCACCCTTTGAAAGTGGGTCAGAACGCAATATGTTACCAGCAGTGTTACCGACCTGAAACGAGCTGTGTGCAAAATCGCGTGGACAAATCACAATGATCATGAACTTGCCAGGGGTTCTCAACCTCGGGGGGGGGGGGGGGGGGGTCGCCAATTTATTTTGGGTGGTCCCCAAATTATTATTATAATTTGTTTTTGCAACTGAATGGCTGGAAAATGGAAGTTTACATAGTACACATAGTACATGCATAAACTTTCCTTATCCCATTTTGGACTGAGGCCGATTCTAAAAAGCCCTCTGAATCCTGACCTAAGCTTTCTAAAAACTTCAAATATGTATAGCGGCATCAAAGTTTTTTTATTTTTTAATACTGTACAGTACAAAACCCCAAGAGGGGTTCCCGTCCAGAAGGGTTTAGATCACCAAAAGGCGTTCCCACCCAGAATGGGTTAATGATTATATCTGGTTTCAGTATTCATTTGATATATTTTCTCTATTATTAACCCATTCTGGGCTGTTTTAACTAAGCATTATGTAATACTTTAGCTATTGAAAAATAGCAGATCTACAAGCTCATAGCGCGCCAGTGTCGCGCTAGATCTTGTAGCTTGTAGATCTTCTATTTTTGAAGATTTTTGAAAATGCGGCACAAATCTTTGAATATATATTCTTTCAGAAGACTTTTAAATTTATTTCGACGTCGGGCCTAAATGGGTTATTTGGAGTCAGTTTGTATTGGGGGTGGGGAGGCGGGGTGGGGGTCGCGAGACATGGCCAAAGCATTTCCGGGGGTCAAAAACGTTGAGAACCCCTGTTCTAGGCTGTGTATGGGACAGTGAATACACCATACAGTAGACTTTGTTTAAATATATACTGTACATTGTACAGTGAGTGTACAACATCCCTTAGGACTTGTAGATTGTGTGCACAGTGTTGTCTTATTCGATCAGCATCTGACTTTACATAGGAAATATCTTTGTGTTGCCTTTACATTAGCTTGGAGTCAGTAACATTTGGCCATTGTCAAAGATCCTGCATACACCATTAAATCTTCAGTGTTCACTTGGCTCTTGAGAGTGTACAAATGTTGCCAAACGTTGAATGGAATTTAACAAAGATTTTGGAAAGGGGAGAATAACGGTTAATGCTGTGAAGGTCCGAAAACTCTGCCTAGTCATGTAGATACAAATGGATAAATGAGGCCTGAGGGGGGTAAAACACCAGAAGGGGTTCCCCCCCTTAATCAACACAGACACTGCCTATACACTGGATGTTAGCTCACGTTGTTTCATTTAGCTCCTACCTTATACTTCATGTAGGAACAAAAGGGCTTCCACATGAATACTGTATGGTCAATGTATGCTCCATTAAGAATCAAATGTTATCTTTGTCACAATTTTACAGTATGCTGTATACGGCATCAGTTCTTACTGCCTAGTGCCTACACATGGAAATGCTTAAAACATAGAACAGTTGACTTCTGTAATAAATGCATTAACCAGACGAATGTAATAAATACATAACCAGCCAACAGGGAGGGGACATACTGTATGACAGGGCCTTAGTGTTATAAAATAACACCACCCATTATATTTTCTTTGCATTGCATATGACTGTGTCAATGTACAGCTATGTAAAAAAAAAACATCAGTGGAACCGGTTCACTTGCAGGATTAAATGACATAGTTACTTGATACAAGAACATCTCCCTAAAGCTGCATTTTGTGAACCATATTTTTGGCCTGAAAATAAAAAAAGAAGGTTTCTTGGATACATGACACCACCGAGTAATGTGACCGAACATGCAGCTCAGCTGTCCATGTTGTTCAGACCCCCCTCCTTTCTAAAACATGTTGTCAAAATCCAACACGACCCTTGTGAATAATCTTTACTCTGTTGAAAATTGCAGATCTATAGCTTACAATGCATCGCATCATGGTGCGTTGTATAAGCTTTTAGATCAGCTAATTTCTTCACGGGACACTCGTGACCAAGGATAAATTCTAGCTGAATTTTAAACATCTAGTAACTTCTGAAGTGTTGATGAATCAACTTTACTTGAATGTGTGGGAGCATGGAAAGGTTATTGAATTGAAAATGGCATTTTTAGTCACAGTAGCTGATACAGGAATTCCACAATGTATTGTGTGTTAATAAGTATCTTATATTATAATAAAAGTTTAATTCAGGTTTTTGGACTTAAAGCTGTAGGAAATACTTGCCATTTAATATAGTGGTTGCAAAAGTATTAATTGATTGCCTGAGTTCTTTGATGGGATCACTGGGGCCACTCATTAAAAATAAATTAATCTACTAAACTAGCGTAATTTGTATTGTTGACCTATTTCTACCTTATAGCGCAACTTTCATTCAACTTTGACCCCTCTGTCACATGATGGAACTATTGTTTTGTGCTGCTGAGAACATGCAGGCTCAGAAATGTTTGTTTCAAGCACAGATGCATTTTTGTGACATTATGAAGGTCACTAAACACTGCTCATTGAAATATTAAATGTGAGTACAGAATAAAGTAGTTCCAAGCTAAATCTCATTTGTTGTCATAATGAACCCTAATGATTAGAGGTTATATGATATAAGTTTGCTTTGAAAAGCATTTAGGTTTTTTGGTTAGGCATTTGGATTGTTTTGGTTGGTCTTTTGTTTTGTTATTCAACATGTTTAGTTTGATTTAATAATACTAATAATACATTTTATTTATAAGGCGCCTTTCAGGGCACTCAAGGTCGCTGTACAGGTTAAAAACAGTACAAAAACACAGTTAAAAGCAGAACAAAACACAGCTTGCAGCAGAAGACACAGGTCATGCAGAGTCATAGGCCTGCCTAAACAGGTGGGTTTTGAGGTGAGTTTGGAAAATGCTGATAGTCCATGTTTCTGATGTCAGGGGGGAGGGAGTTACAGAGGTGAGGGGCAGAGCGGCTGAAGGCTCTTGACCCCATGGTGGACAGACGGGCTGGGAGGACTTTCAAGGCGCAGTGAAACGGAAATGGTGAACAACATGAAAATGGTGTTTCCACATGAAACACCGGTCTGAAGTTTCTGAACCAATCAGAGTGTCGCATCCCTTCAGGCGATGGGACGGTAGCTAGGGACGGTAGCTCTGCTATGCGCTACAGCGTGGTGTGTGTTTGTTTACAAATCAGACGGTCGGCCAGCACAACCAGTTTACTGTTACGTGGCTTATTTCTACCCTATAATGTTTTCAGAAACATATTTTAGCGTGATGATTACGTTGAAACCGAGTAATACACTGTCTGAATGTTATCTTGAATGGAAATAAAAACGGAGTAATCTGTAATCAGAAGCAGCTGTGTTGCATGGATGCAGATATGGGGAATTAAACAGGTGAGCTTCATTTTTATTGGCTTTTATCGATGTGTATCTCTACACGTCATCACGCAGCACGTTTTCGTTTTAATAAATAAATAATACAATCGTTTTTATGGACCTTTGATATAAAAACACACAAATGAGAATTTTCCCATTTTTTTGGCATCCATTGTTAGGTATGCCCATATGATGACCACGGATATGGTCTAAAAGTGTGAAAACGTATTTTTCATTTCACTGCGCCTTTCAGGGTGAGGGAGGAGGCAGACCTGAGAGATTTGTTGTTTCAGTTTTTATATTGACTCATTTTCAACATTCGGTTTATAAATTCTTGTCTTTATGTTTATGCCACAAAGGCATGTGAGATGCATGGTGCAGAGTTCTGTCTCCATGCCCCCAATTACCCAGGTGTAAGTAGTCACTGATTAGCCCCTCCCCTATAAAGCCTGGTGGCCATGGTAGCTTTCCTGTTTGGTCTTTGTTTGCACTGACTGAGCAAAGTAGGAAACTGCTTGTAATTGCTTTAGCACTTTTTGAGTTTAGGCCATTGATTTTTTTGGACTTGGTGGTCCTAATGTATGTATCCCTTCTCTACACATCAGTGTAGATGACCAAATGTGCAGAAATGTTGCCTTTGTGATCTGTACCTTCATATTGTGGTTCTAACAGAGTTCTACTTATAGGCTTGTCTACTCTTGCCATTGTGGAACACATCAACAGTGTGGTTACCTTAGCACTTTTAATGGATTCCCAAGTTGAATTTACTGAGCTGTTCTTACTCTGCCATGGTCACATGTATACAATTTCCATAGTCCTGTTGTTACCCCAAATTGTTGTTGGTTTTTGTATTTAATTGTTTGGTATTTGTTGCAATAAATACATGAAATGGATTGAAGTTGGATTCAATTTAAAAAAGGTATCCTTGAGTCACTAGCTCAAAACAGAATGCAGTTCACAAGTATGGAGCTCAGCCTATAATTGATTTGATTGACATGCTGCATGCCATGAGTCTATAAAGTGGTATTTCTTTTTACATGAAATAAGCTACTCTAAGATGAGCTGTGGTCATAACAGCACTGTTTGAGAAACTAGTTGAAAACACTTTAATTACCATTTTATTGTAACAGTCTAAAGTGAGAACAGCAAATGTACTTAACAAAATCTGTAAAAAAATATATACTAATCACAAAACACTTTAGTTTATCTTTTTAGTTTTTTATTCAGCTTATCAAAGAAGTGCTGTGGTCACAGCACTGTTGTGAGAAAACTGTTGAAAACTTTATATCCAACTTAATTGTTTAAATAATAAAGTCTGGAGTGAGAACAGCAAAAGTAAGTATTAAACAAAACAATTATATTTCTGGTTGATTAAAAGTGCAAAGGTTTTGGTCATCTAAAACTAAGACTAAGAGATGACAATAACTGGTATGCAATGTAATTACATTATGGCAAACTAAACATCTTGTTTGCTCAATGAAAGAGTAAATGTGGGAAACAGAGTAAAAATGTTCCCACAGATGGTTTTAAACAATAACCTAAATCTCAGTTGAGTCGTCATGAACCCTGATCTCATATACCTTTAGAATAATCATTCTGGCAGGGGTAGAGGTGTCAGAAGTGGATTTTCATCCCTTGACCTGTCACCTCTGCCTTCAACCTTAAATACAACCTCCAAATTCTTATTAGTGTGAATTGCCTAGTGGTGCAAGAGGAAAGCATAGGTCTCACAAGCTGAAGGTGGTGGGTTTGAATCTTGCTCAGGGTAAACCTTCATTTTTGGGCTTTTTAAGGCAAAGAGTGCCGAAATCCGGCCTCCCTCCTCCCGCTCTCTTTTGGCTCCGGTGGGAGGGGGAGGATCTTTTTTTGGAACCCGCCTCTGGGGCGGGATTTTTTTATGAGCCTGCCTCCTGGGGGTGGAGCTTAAGAAATTTACATATTAAGCAAAGTGATTTTATTTAACTAATTGTATTGTCTTCTTCAGATTAATTTGATTGAAACATTTTATTATTTGTTTTTATTGAGATATTTGAGTTTTGTTTTTATTTGAGTTTTTTTATGACACTTTATTTGAGCTTTTTGGTTTCAGTTGATTTTTGTTTTTGTTTGACTTTTTGGTTGAGTATTAGTTTTGTTTGAGGTTTGAACCTATGACGTTTGGTTTATGAAGCCTAGTTTTTATCTATTGAGCCACACTGGCATGTAAGATATAATCGGGAACTCATATTTAACCAGCCTTTTAGAATTTAGATGGACATTGAAAATGTTCTTCAGGAGACTTGAACACTGAATGTCCTGTTTATAAACCCACGGTTTATCACCTGCGCCACACTGGCATGTAAGGTACAATCGGGAACTCATATTTAACCATCCTTTTAGAATTTAGATCATTGAAAATGTTCTTCAGGGGACTTGAACCCTAAATGTCCTGTTTACAAACCCCCGGTTTATCACCTGCGCCACACTGGCATGTAAGGTACAATCGGGAACTTATATTTATACTAAACACTGCTCATTGAAATTAAATGCGAGTGCAGAATAAAGTAGTTCCAACCTAAATCTCATTTGTTGTCATAATGAACCCTAATGATTAGAGATTGTATGACAAGTTTGCTTTGAAACGCATTTAGGTTAGGCATTTGTATTGTTGTGGTTGATGATTTTTGTTTATTGCTTTTGTTTTGTTATTTGACATGTTTTGTTGTTTCAGTTTTTATATTGACTCATTTTTGAGTTTTTTGTTGATTATTAGTTTTGTTTGAGTTTCTTTTAGTTTTGTTTGAGTTTTTTGTTGATTTTTAGTTTTGTTTGAGATTCTTTTAGATTTGTTTGAGTTTTTGGTTGATTATTAGTTTTGTTTGAGTTTTGAACCAGTAACCTTTGGATTGTAAACCTTGGATGTATCTTTTGAGCCACGATGGGCTGTAAGCTATAATCGGGAATGTAATACTTAACCCACTTTCGAGAATTTTGATGGACAGTGAAAATGTTAGGTTTGAACCCTGTCCCTCTGGTTTCTAAGTTCCAGGTTTATCTTCTGCGCCACACTGACATGTCAGATCTATCGGCGAACGTCTTACTTAACCCACCTTTCAGAAATTAGATCGACTGAAAATGTTCTTCTACAAGAGTACAAAATTGGAAAAAGGTCATCACTGTATTTGAACCAGGAACCTTCTGGTTGCAGGGCCAGTGTCCTAACCAGTTCACCACCATAAATCATGCCGAACTGATGCTATTGCACAGTCTACAGTGAAAGATTGGATAAAGAGGCAAAGAGGAAAATGCCCATGCTGGACTTGAACCCAGAACCTTCTGTTTGCAAGGCCTGAATTGTAACCATTGCACCATCATAGCTCATGTGGAATTGATGCTATTGCATGCTCTGCAGTGATAGATTGGATGAAGATGCAAAGAAAAATGCTCATGTTGGATTTAAACCTCAGTGTCTTGCTCAAGGACACTTCGACACCAACTCTGGGGAAGCCCGGGTTTGAGTTGTCATGTGACACATTTTTTAACCTACAACTTTCGGTTTATAAATCCTTGTCTTTATGTTTATGCCACAAAGGCATGTGAGATGCATGGTGCAGAGTTCTGTCTCCATGCCCCCAATTACCCAGGTCTAAGTAGTCACTGATTAGCCCCTCCCCTATAAAGCCTGGTGGCCATGCTGGGCTTTCCTGTTTGGTCTTTCTTTGTTTGCACTGACTGAGCAAAGTAGGAAACTGCTTGACTGTTTGTAATTGTTTTAGCCTAATGTTTCGCAGGCATCCCTTCTCTACACATCAGTGTTGATGACCAAATGTGCAGAAAGGTTGCCTTTGTGATCTGTACCTTCATATTGTGGTTCTAACAGAGTTCTACTTATAGGCTTGTCTACTCTTGCCATTGTGGAACACATCAACAGTGTGGTTACCTTAGCACGTTTAATGGATTCCCAAGTTGAATTTACTGAGCTGTTCTTACTCTGCCATGGTCACATTTATACAATTTCCATAGTCCTGTTGTTACCCCAAATTGTTGTTGGTTTTTGTATTTAATTGTTTGGTATTTGTTGCAATAAATACATGAAATGGATTGAAGTTGGATTCAATTTAAAAAAGGTATCCTTGAGTCACTAGCTCAAAACAGAATGCAGTTCACAAGTATGGAGCTCAGCCTATAATTGATTTGATTGACATGCTGCATGCCATGAGTCTATAAAGTGGTATTTCTTTTTACATGAAATAAGCTACTCTAAGATGAGCTGTGGTCATAACAGCACTGTTTGAGAAACTAGTTGAAAACACTTTAATTACCATTTTATTGTAACAGTCTAAAGTGAGAACAGCAAATGTACTTAACAAAATCTGTAAAAAAATATATACTAATCACAAAACACTTTAGTTTATCTTTTTAGTTTTTTATTCAGCTTATCAAAGAAGTGCTGTGGTCACAGCACTGTTGTGAGAAAACTGTTGAAAACTTTATATCCAACTTAATTGTTTAAATAATAAAGTCTGGAGTGAGAACAACAAAAGTAATGTATTAAACAAAACAATTATATTTCTGGTTGATTAAAAGTGCAAAGGTTTTGGTCATCTAAAACTAAGACTAAGAGATGACAATAACTGGTATGCAATGTAATTACATTATGGCAAACTAAACATCTTGTTTGCTCAATGAAAGAGTAAATGTGGGAAACAGAGTAAAAATTTTCCCACAGATGGTTTTAAACAATAACCTAAATCTCAGTTGAGTCGTCATGAACCCTGATCTCATATACCTTTAGAATAATCATTCTGGCAGGGGTAGAGGTGTCAGAAGTGGATTTTCATCCCTTGACCTGTCACCTCTGCCTTCAACCTTAAATACAACCTCCAAATTCTTATTAGTGTGAATTGCCTAGTGGTGCAAGAGGAAAGCATAGGTCTCACAAGCTGAAGGTGGTGGGTTTGAATCTTGCTCAGGGTAAACCTTCATTTTTGGGCTTTTTAAGGCAAAGAGTGCCGAAATCCGGCCTCCCTCCTCCCGCTCTCTTTTGGCTCCGGTCGGAGGGGGAGGATCTTTTTTTGGAACCCGCCTCTGGGGCGGGATTTTTTTATGAGCCTGCCTCCTGGGGGTGGAGCTTAAGAAATTTACATATTAAGCAAAGTGATTTTATTTAACTAATTGTATTGTCTTCTTCAGATTAATTTGATTGAAACATTTTATTATTTGTTTTTATTGAGATATTTGAGTTTTGTTTTTATTTGAGTTTTTTTATGACACTTTATTTGAGCTTTTTGGTTTCAGTTGATTTTTGTTTTTGTTTGACTTTTTGGTTGAGTATTAGTTTTGTTTGAGGTTTGAACCTATGACGTTTGGTTTATGAAGCCTAGTTTTTATCTATTGAGCCACACTGGCATGTAAGATATAATCGGGAACTCATATTTAACCAGCCTTTTAGAATTTAGATGGACATTGAAAATGTTCTTCAGGAGACTTGAACACTGAATGTCCTGTTTATAAACCCACGGTTTATCACCTGCGCCACACTGGCATGTAAGGTACAATCGGGAACTCATATTTAACCATCCTTTTAGAATTTAGATCATTGAAAATGTTCTTCAGGGGACTTGAACCCTAAATGTCCTGTTTACAAACCCCCGGTTTATCACCTGCGCCACACTGGCATGTAAGGTACAATCGGGAACTTATATTTATACTAAACACTGCTCATTGAAATATTAAATGCGAGTGCAGAATAAAGTAGTTCCAACCTAAATCTCATTTGTTGTCATAATGAACCCTAATGATTAGAGATTGTATGACAAGTTTGCTTTGAAACGCATTTAGGTTAGGCATTTGTATTGTTGTGGTTGATGATTTTTGTTTATTGCTTTTGTTTTGTTATTTGACATGTTTTGTTGTTTCAGTTTTTATATTGACTCATTTTTGAGTTTTTTGTTGATTATTAGTTTTGTTTGAGTTTCTTTTAGTTTTGTTTGAGTTTTTTGTTGATTTTTAGTTTTGTTTGAGATTCTTTTAGATTTGTTTGAGTTTTTGGTTGATTATTAGTTTTGTTTGAGTTTTGAACCAGTAACCTTTGGATTGTAAACCTTGGATGTATCTTTTGAGCCACGATGGGCTGTAAGCTATAATCGGGAATGTAATACTTAACCCACTTTCGAGAATTTTGATGGACAGTGAAAATGTTAGGTTTGAACCCTGTCCCTCTGGTTTCTAAGTTCCAGGTTTATCTTCTGCGCCACACTGACATGTCAGATCTATCGGCGAACGTCTTACTTAACCCACCTTTCAGAAATTAGATCGACTGAAAATGTTCTTCTACAAGAGTACAAAATTGGAAAAAGGTCATCACTGTATTTGAACCAGGAACCTTCTGGTTGCAGGGCCAGTGTCCTAACCAGTTCACCACCATAAATCATGCCGAACTGATGCTATTGCACAGTCTACAGTGAAAGATTGGATAAAGAGGCAAAGAGGAAAATGCCCATGCTGGACTTGAACCCAGAACCTTCTGTTTGCAAGGCCTGAATTGTAACCATTGCACCATCATAGCTCATGTGGAATTGATGCTATTGCATGCTCTGCAGTGATAGATTGGATGAAGATGCAAAGAAAAATGCTCATGTTGGATTTAAACCTCAGTGTCTTGCTCAAGGACACTTCGACACCAACTCTGGGGAAGCCCGGGTTTGAGTTGTCATGTGACACATTTTTTAACCTACAACTTTCGGTTTATAAATCCTTGTCTTTATGTTTATGCCACAAAGGCATGTGAGATGCATGGTGCAGAGTTCTGTCTCCATGCCCCCAATTACCCAGGTCTAAGTAGTCACTGATTAGCCCCTCCCCTATAAAGCCTGGTGGCCATGCTGGGCTTTCCTGTTTGGTCTTTCTTTGTTTGCACTGACTGAGCAAAGTAGGAAACTGCTTGACTGTTTGTAATTGTTTTAGCCTAATGTTTCGCAGGCATCCCTTCTCTACACATCAGTGTTGATGACCAAATGTGCAGAAAGGTTGCCTTTGTGATCTGTACCTTCATATTGTGGTTCTAACAGAGTTCTACTTATAGGCTTGTCTACTCTTGCCATTGTGGAACACATCAACAGTGTGGTTACCTTAGCACGTTTAATGGATTCCCAAGTTGAATTTACTGAGCTGTTCTTACTCTGCCATGGTCACATTTATACAATTTCCATAGTCCTGTTGTTACCCCAAATTGTTGTTGGTTTTTGTATTTAATTGTTTGGTATTTGTTGCAATAAATACATGAAATGGATTGAAGTTGGATTCAATTTAAAAAAGGTATCCTTGAGTCACTAGCTCAAAACAGAATGCAGTTCACAAGTATGGAGCTCAGCCTATAATTGATTTGATTGACATGCTGCATGCCATGAGTCTATAAAGTGGTATTTCTTTTTACATGAAATAAGCTACTCTAAGATGAGCTGTGGTCATAACAGCACTGTTTGAGAAACTAGTTGAAAACACTTTAATTACCATTTTATTGTAACAGTCTAAAGTGAGAACAGCAAATGTACTTAACAAAATCTGTAAAAAAATATATACTAATCACAAAACACTTTAGTTTATCTTTTTAGTTTTTTATTCAGCTTATCAAAGAAGTGCTGTGGTCACAGCACTGTTGTGAGAAAACTGTTGAAAACTTTATATCCAACTTAATTGTTTAAATAATAAAGTCTGGAGTGAGAACAACAAAAGTAATGTATTAAACAAAACAATTATATTTCTGGTTGATTAAAAGTGCAAAGGTTTTGGTCATCTAAAACTAAGACTAAGAGATGACAATAACTGGTATGCAATGTAATTACATTATGGCAAACTAAACATCTTGTTTGCTCAATGAAAGAGTAAATGTGGGAAACAGAGTAAAAATTTTCCCACAGATGGTTTTAAACAATAACCTAAATCTCAGTTGAGTCGTCATGAACCCTGATCTCATATACCTTTAGAATAATCATTCTGGCAGGGGTAGAGGTGTCAGAAGTGGATTTTCATCCCTTGACCTGTCACCTCTGCCTTCAACCTTAAATACAACCTCCAAATTCTTATTAGTGTGAATTGCCTAGTGGTGCAAGAGGAAAGCATAGGTCTCACAAGCTGAAGGTGGTGGGTTTGAATCTTGCTCAGGGTAAACCTTCATTTTTGGGCTTTTTAAGGCAAAGAGTGCCGAAATCCGGCCTCCCTCCTCCCGCTCTCTTTTGGCTCCGGTCGGAGGGGGAGGATCTTTTTTTGGAACCCGCCTCTGGGGCGGGATTTTTTTATGAGCCTGCCTCCTGGGGGTGGAGCTTAAGAAATTTACATATTAAGCAAAGTGATTTTATTTAACTAATTGTATTGTCTTCTTCAGATTAATTTGATTGAAACATTTTATTATTTGTTTTTATTGAGATATTTGAGTTTTGTTTTTATTTGAGTTTTTTTATGACACTTTATTTGAGCTTTTTGGTTTCAGTTGATTTTTGTTTTTGTTTGACTTTTTGGTTGAGTATTAGTTTTGTTTGAGGTTTGAACCTATGACGTTTGGTTTATGAAGCCTAGTTTTTATCTATTGAGCCACACTGGCATGTAAGATATAATCGGGAACTCATATTTAACCAGCCTTTTAGAATTTAGATGGACATTGAAAATGTTCTTCAGGAGACTTGAACACTGAATGTCCTGTTTATAAACCCACGGTTTATCACCTGCGCCACACTGGCATGTAAGGTACAATCGGGAACTCATATTTAACCATCCTTTTAGAATTTAGATCATTGAAAATGTTCTTCAGGGGACTTGAACCCTAAATGTCCTGTTTACAAACCCCCGGTTTATCACCTGCGCCACACTGGCATGTAAGGTACAATCGGGAACTTATATTTATACTAAACACTGCTCATTGAAATATTAAATGCGAGTGCAGAATAAAGTAGTTCCAACCTAAATCTCATTTGTTGTCATAATGAACCCTAATGATTAGAGATTGTATGACAAGTTTGCTTTGAAACGCATTTAGGTTAGGCATTTGTATTGTTGTGGTTGATGATTTTTGTTTATTGCTTTTGTTTTGTTATTTGACATGTTTTGTTGTTTCAGTTTTTATATTGACTCATTTTTGAGTTTTTTGTTGATTATTAGTTTTGTTTGAGTTTCTTTTAGTTTTGTTTGAGTTTTTTGTTGATTTTTAGTTTTGTTTGAGATTCTTTTAGATTTGTTTGAGTTTTTGGTTGATTATTAGTTTTGTTTGAGTTTTGAACCAGTAACCTTTGGATTGTAAACCTTGGATGTATCTTTTGAGCCACGATGGGCTGTAAGCTATAATCGGGAATGTAATACTTAACCCACTTTCGAGAATTTTGGACAGTGAAAATGTTAGGTTTGGACCCTGTCCCTCTGGTTTCTAAGTTCCAGGTTTATCTTCTGCGCCACACTGACATGTCAGATCTATCGGCGAACGTCTTACTTAACCCACCTTTCAGAAATTAGATCGACTGAAAATGTTCTTCTACAAGAGTACAAAATTGGAAAAAGGTCATCACTGTATTTGAACCAGGAACCTTCTGGTTGCAGGGCCAGTGTCCTAACCAGTTCACCACCATGACTCATGCCGAACTGATGCTATTGCACAGTCTACAGTGAAAGATTGGATAAAGAGGCAAAGAGGAAAATGCCCATGCTGGACTTGAACCCAGAACCTTCTGTTTGCAAGGCCTGAATTGTAACCATTGCACCATCATAGCTCATGTGGAATTGATGCTATTGCATGCTCTGCAGTGATAGATTGGATGAAGATGCAAAGAAAAATGCTCATGTTGGGTTTAAACCTCAGTGTCTTGCTCAAGGACACTTCGACACCAACTCTGGGGAAGCCCGGGTTTGAGTTGTCATGTGACACATTTTTTAACCTACAACTTTCGGTTTATAAATCCTTGTCTTTATGTTTATGCCACAAAGGCATGTGAGATGCATGGTGCAGAGTTCTGTCTCCATGCCCCCAATTACCCAGGTCTAAGTAGTCACTGATTAGCCCCTCCCCTATAAAGCCTGGTGGCCATGCTGGGCTTTCCTGTTTGGTCTTTCTTTGTTTGCACTGACTGAGCAAAGTAGGAAACTGCTTGACTGTTTGTAATTGTTTTAGCCTAATGTTTCGCAGGCATCCCTTCTCTACACATCAGTGTTGATGACCAAATGTGCAGAAAGGTTGCCTTTGTGATCTGTACCTTCATATTGTGGTTCTAACAGAGTTCTACTTATAGGCTTGTCTACTCTTGCCATTGTGGAACACATCAACAGTGTGGTTACCTTAGCACGTTTAATGGATTCCCAAGTTGAATTTACTGAGCTGTTCTTACTCTGCCATGGTCACATGTATACAATTTCCATAGTCCTGTTGTTACCCCAAATTGTTGTTGGTTTTTGTATTTAATTGTTTGGTATTTGTTGCAATAAATACATGAAATGGATTGAAGTTGGATTCAATTTAAAAAAGGTATCCTTGAGTCACTAGCTCAAAACAGAATGCAGTTCACAAGTATGGAGCTCAGCCTATAATTGATTTGATTGACATGCTGCATGCCATGAGTCTATAAAGTGGTATTTCTTTTTACATGAAATAAGCTACTCTAAGATGAGCTGTGGTCATAACAGCACTGTTTGAGAAACTAGTTGAAAACACTTTAATTACCATTTTATTGTAACAGTCTAAAGTGAGAACAGCAAATGTACTTAACAAAATCTGTAAAAAAAATATATACTAATCACAAAACACTTTAGTTTATCTTTTTAGTTTTTTATTCAGCTTATCAAAGAAGTGCTGTGGTCACAGCACTGTTGTGAGAAAACTGTTGAAAACTTTATATCCAACTTAATTGTTTAAATAATAAAGTCTGGAGTGAGAACAACAAAAGTAATGTATTAAACAAAACAATTATATTTCTGGTTGATTAAAAGTGCAAAGGTTTTGGTCATCTAAAACTAAGACTAAGAGATGACAATAACTGGTATGCAATGTAATTACATTATGGCAAACTAAACATCTTGTTTGCTCAATGAAAGAGTAAATGTGGGAAACAGAGTAAAAATTTTCCCACAGATGGTTTTAAACAATAACCTAAATCTCAGTTGAGTCGTCATGAACCCTGATCTCATATACCTTTAGAATAATCATTCTGGCAGGGGTAGAGGTGTCAGAAGTGGATTTTCATCCCTTGACCTGTCACCTCTGCCTTCAACCTTAAATACAACCTCCAAATTCTTATTAGTGTGAATTGCCTAGTGGTGCAAGAGGAAAGCATAGGTCTCACAAGCTGAAGGTGGTGGGTTTGAATCTTGCTCAGGGTAAACCTTCATTTTTGGGCTTTTTAAGGCAAAGAGTGCCGAAATCCGGCCTCCCTCCTCCCGCTCTCTTTTGGCTCCGGTCGGAGGGGGAGGATCTTTTTTTGGAACCCGCCTCTGGGGCGGGATTTTTTATGAGCCTGCCTCCTGGGGGTGGAGCTTAAGAAATTTACATATTAAGCAAAGTGATTTTATTTAACTAATTGTATTGTCTTCTTCAGATTAATTTGATTGAAACATTTTATTATTTGTTTTTATTGAGATATTTGAGTTTTGTTTTTATTTGAGTTTTTTTATGACACTTTATTTGAGCTTTTTGGTTTCAGTTGATTTTTGTTTTTGTTTGACTTTTTGGTTGAGTATTAGTTTTGTTTGAGGTTTGAACCTATGACGTTTGGTTTATGAAGCCTAGTTTTTATCTATTGAGCCACACTGGCATGTAAGATATAATCGGGAACTCATATTTAACCAGCCTTTTAGAATTTAGATGGACATTGAAAATGTTCTTCAGGAGACTTGAACACTGAATGTCCTGTTTATAAACCCACGGTTTATCACCTGCGCCACACTGGCATGTAAGGTACAATCGGGAACTCATATTTAACCATCCTTTTAGAATTTAGATCATTGAAAATGTTCTTCAGGGGACTTGAACCCTAAATGTCCTGTTTACAAACCCCCGGTTTATCAACTGCGCCACACTGGCATGTAAGGTACAATCGGGAACTTATATTTATACTAAACACTGCTCATTGAAATATTAAATGCGAGTGCAGAATAAAGTAGTTCCAACCTAAATCTCATTTGTTGTCATAATGAACCCTAATGATTAGAGATTGTATGACAAGTTTGCTTTGAAACGCATTTAGGTTAGGCATTTGTATTGTTGTGGTTGATGATTTTTGTTTATTGCTTTTGTTTTGTTATTTGACATGTTTTGTTGTTTCAGTTTTTATATTGACTCATTTTTGAGTTTTTTGTTGATTATTAGGTTTTGTTTGAGTTTCTTTTAGTTTTGTTTGAGTTTTTTGTTGATTTTTAGTTTTGTTTGAGAATCTTTTAGATTTGTTTGAGTTTTTGGTTGATTATTAGTTTTGTTTGAGTTTTGAACCAGTAACCTTTGGATTGTAAACCTTGGATGTATCTTTTGAGCCACGATGGGCTGTAAGCTATAATCGGGAATGTAATACTTAACCCACTTTCGAGAATTTTGATGGACAGTGAAAATGTTAGGTTTGAACCCTGTCCCTCTGGTTTCTAAGTTCCAGGTTTATCTTCTGCGCCACACTGACATGTCAGATCTATCGGCGAACGTCTTACTTAACCCACCTTTCAGAAATTAGATCGACTGAAAATGTTCTTCTACAAGAGTACAAAATTGGAAAAAGGTCATCAATGTATTTGAACCAGGAACCTTCTGGTTGCAGGGCCAGTGTCCTAACCAGTTCACCACCATGACTCATGCCGAACTGATGCTATTTCACAGTCTACAGTGAAAGATTGGATAAAGAGGCAAAGAGGAAAATGCCCATGCTGGACTTGAACCCAGAACCTTCTGTTTGCAAGGCCTGAATTGTAACCATTGCACCATCATAGCTCATGTGGAATTGATGCTATTGCATGCTCTGCAGTGATAGATTGGATGAAGATGCAAAGAAAAATGCTCATGTTGGGTTTAAACCTCAGTGTCTTGCTCAAGGACACTTCGACACCAACTCTGGGGAAGCCCGGGTTTGAGTTGTCATGTGACACATTTTTTAACCTACAACTTTCGGTTTATAAATCCTTGTCTTTATGTTTATGCCACAAAGGCATGTGAGATGCATGGTGCAGAGTTCTGTCTCCATGCCCCCAATTACCCAGGTCTAAGTAGTCACTGATTAGCCCCTCCCCTATAAAGCCTGGTGGCCATGCTGGGCTTTCCTGTTTGGTCTTTCTTTGTTTGCACTGACTGAGCAAAGTAGGAAACTGCTTGACTGTTTGTAATTGTTTTAGCCTAATGTTTCGCAGGCATCCCTTCTCTACACATCAGTGTTGATGACCAAATGTGCAGAAAGGTTGCCTTTGTGATCTGTACCTTCATATTGTGGTTCTAACAGAGTTCTACTTATAGGCTTGTCTACTCTTGCCATTGTGGAACACATCAACAGTGTGGTTACCTTAGCACGTTTAATGGATTCCCAAGTTGAATTTACTGAGCTGTTCTTACTCTGCCATGGTCACATGTATACAATTTCCATAGTCCTGTTGTTACCCCAAATTGTTGTTGGTTTTTGTATTTAATTGTTTGGTATTTGTTGCAATAAATACATGAAATGGATTGAAGTTGGATTCAATTTAAAAAAGGTATCCTTGAGTCACTAGCTCAAAACAGAATGCAGTTCACAAGTATGGAGCTCAGCCTATAATTGATTTGATTGACATGCTGCATGCCATGAGTCTATAAAGTGGTATTTCTTTTTACATGAAATAAGCTACTCTAAGATGAGCTGTGGTCATAACAGCACTGTTTGAGAAACTAGTTGAAAACACTTTAATTACCATTTTATTGTAACAGTCTAAAGTGAGAACAGCAAATGTACTTAACAAAATCTGTAAAAAAATATATACTAATCACAAAACACTTTAGTTTATCTTTTTAGTTTTTTATTCAGCTTATCAAAGAAGTGCTGTGGTCACAGCACTGTTGTGAGAAAACTGTTGAAAACTTTATATCCAACTTAATTGTTTAAATAATAAAGTCTGGAGTGAGAACAACAAAAGTAATGTATTAAACAAAACAATTATATTTCTGGTTGATTAAAAGTGCAAAGGTTTTGGTCATCTAAAACTAAGACTAAGAGATGACAATAACTGGTATGCAATGTAATTACATTATGGCAAACTAAACATCTTGTTTGCTCAATGAAAGAGTAAATGTGGGAAACAGAGTAAAAATGTTCCCACAGATGGTTTTAAACAATAACCTAAATCTCAGTTGAGTCGTCATGAACCCTGATCTCATATACCTTTAGAATAATCATTCTGGCAGGGGTAGAGGTGTCAGAAGTGGATTTTCATCCCTTGACCTGTCACCTCTGCCTTCAACCTTAAATACAACCTCCAAATTCTTATTAGTGTGAATTGCCTAGTGGTGCAAGAGGAAAGCATAGGTCTCACAAGCTGAAGGTGGTGGGTTTGAATCTTGCTCAGGGTAAACCTTCATTTTTGGGCTTTTTAAGGCAAAGAGTGCCGAAATCCGGCCTCCCTCCTCCCGCTCTCTTTTGGCTCCGGTCGGAGGGGGAGGATCTTTTTTTGGAACCCGCCTCTGGGGCGGGATTTTTTTATGAGCCTGCCTCCTGGGGGTGGAGCTTAAGAAATTTACATATTAAGCAAAGTGATTTTATTTAACTAATTGTATTGTCTTCTTCAGATTAATTTGATTGAAACATTTTATTATTTGTTTTTATTGAGATATTTGAGTTTTGTTTTTATTTGAGTTTTTTTATGACACTTTATTTGAGCTTTTTGGTTTCAGTTGATTTTTGTTTTTGTTTGACTTTTTGGTTGAGTATTAGTTTTGTTTGAGGTTTGAACCTATGACGTTTGGTTTATGAAGCCTAGTTTTTATCTATTGAGCCACACTGGCATGTAAGATATAATCGGGAACTCATATTTAACCAGCCTTTTAGAATTTAGATGGACATTGAAAATGTTCTTCAGGAGACTTGAACACTGAATGTCCTGTTTATAAACCCACGGTTTATCACCTGCGCCACACTGGCATGTAAGGTACAATCGGGAACTCATATTTAACCATCCTTTTAGAATTTAGATCATTGAAAATGTTCTTCAGGGGACTTGAACCCTAAATGTCCTGTTTACAAACCCCCGGTTTATCACCTGCGCCACACTGGCATGTAAGGTACAATCGGGAACTTATATTTATACTAAACACTGCTCATTGAAATATTAAATGCGAGTGCAGAATAAAGTAGTTCCAACCTAAATCTCATTTGTTGTCATAATGAACCCTAATGATTAGAGATTGTATGACAAGTTTGCTTTGAAACGCATTTAGGTTAGGCATTTGTATTGTTGTGGTTGATGATTTTTGTTTATTGCTTTTGTTTTGTTATTTGACATGTTTTGTTGTTTCAGTTTTTATATTGACTCATTTTTGAGTTTTTTGTTGATTATTAGTTTTGTTTGAGTTTCTTTTAGTTTTGTTGATTTTTAGTTTTGTTTGAGATTCTTTTAGATTTGTTTGAGTTTTTGGTTGATTATTAGTTTTGTTTGAGTTTTGAACCAGTAACCTTTGGATTGTAAACCTTGGATGTATCTTTTGAGCCACGATGGGCTGTAAGCTATAATCGGGAATGTAATACTTAACCCACTTTCGAGAATTTTGATGGACAGTGAAAATGTTAGGTTTGAACCCTGTCCCTCTGGTTTCTAAGTTCCAGGTTTATCTTCTGCGCCACACTGACATGTCAGATCTATCGGCGAACGTCTTACTTAACCCACCTTTCAGAAATTAGATCGACTGAAAATGTTCTTCTACAAGAGTACAAAATTGGAAAAAGGTCATCACTGTATTTGAACCAGGAACCTTCTGGTTGCAGGGCCAGTGTCCTAACCAGTTCACCACCATGACTCATGCCGAACTGATGCTATTTCACAGTCTACAGTGAAAGATTGGATAAAGAGGCAAAGAGGAAAATGCCCATGCTGGACTTGAACCCAGAACCTTCTGTTTGCAAGGCCTGAATTGTAACCATTGCACCATCATAGCTCATGTGGAATTTATGCTATTGCATGCTCTGCAGTGATAGATTGGATGAAGATGCAAAGAAAAATGCTCATGTTGGGTTTAAACCTCAGTGTCTTGCTCAAGGACACTTCGACACCAACTCTGGGGAAGCCCGGGTTTGAGTTGTCATGTGACACATTTTTTAACCTACAACTTTCGGTTTATAAATCCTTGTCTTTATGTTTATGCCACAAAGGCATGTGAGATGCATGGTGCAGAGTTCTGTCTCCATGCCCCCAATTACCCAGGTCTAAGTAGTCACTGATTAGCCCCTCCCCTATAAAGCCTGGTGGCCATGCTGGGCTTTCCTGTTTGGTCTTTCTTTGTTTGCACTGACTGAGCAAAGTAGGAAACTGCTTGACTGTTTGTAATTGTTTTAGCCTAATGTTTCGCAGGCATCCCTTCTCTACACATCAGTGTTGATGACCAAATGTGCAGAAAGGTTGCCTTTGTGATCTGTACCTTCATATTGTGGTTCTAACAGAGTTCTACTTATAGGCTTGTCTACTCTTGCCATTGTGGAACACATCAACAGTGTGGTTACCTTAGCACGTTTAATGGATTCCCAAGTTGAATTTACTGAGCTGTTCTTACTCTGCCATGGTCACATGTATACAATTTCCATAGTCCTGTTGTTACCCCAAATTGTTGTTGGTTTTTGTATTTAATTGTTTGGTATTTGTTGCAATAAATACATGAAATGGATTGAAGTTGGATTCAATTTAAAAAAGGTATCCTTGAGTCACTAGCTCAAAACAGAATGCAGTTCACAAGTATCATGGAGCTCAGCCTATAATTGATTTGATTGACATGCTGCATGCCATGAGTCTATAAAGTGGTATTTCTTTTTACATGAAATAAGCTACTCTAAGATGAGCTGTGGTCATAACAGCACTGTTTGAGAAACTAGTTGAAAACACTTTAATTACCATTTTATTGTAACAGTCTAAAGTGAGAACAGCAAATGTACTTAACAAAATCTGTAAAAAAATATATACTAATCACAAAACACTTTAGTTTATCTTTTTAGTTTTTTATTCAGCTTATCAAAGAAGTGCTGTGGTCACAGCACTGTTGTGAGAAAACTGTTGAAAACTTTATATCCAACTTAATTGTTTAAATAATAAAGTCTGGAGTGAGAACAACAAAAGTAATGTATTAAACAAAACAATTATATTTCTGGTTGATTAAAAGTGCAAAGGTTTTGGTCATCTAAAACTAAGACTAAGAGATGACAATAACTGGTATGCAATGTAATTACATTATGGCAAACTAAACATCTTGTTTGCTCAATGAAAGAGTAAATGTGGGAAACAGAGTAAAAATGTTCCCACAGATGGTTTTAAACAATAACCTAAATCTCAGTTGAGTCGTCATGAACCCTGATCTCATATACCTTTAGAATAATCATTCTGGCAGGGGTAGAGGTGTCAGAAGTGGATTTTCATCCCTTGACCTGTCACCTCTGCCTTCAACCTTAAATACAACCTCCAAATTCTTATTAGTGTGAATTGCCTAGTGGTGCAAGAGGAAAGCATAGGTCTCACAAGCTGAAGGTGGTGGGTTTGAATCTTGCTCAGGGTAAACCTTCATTTTTGGGCTTTTTAAGGCAAAGAGTGCCGAAATCCGGCCTCCCTCCTCCCGCTCTCTTTTGGCTCCGGTCGGAGGGGGAGGATCTTTTTTTGGAACCCGCCTCTGGGGCGGGATTTTTTTATGAGCCTGCCTCCTGGGGGTGGAGCTTAAGAAATTTACATATTAAGCAAAGTGATTTTATTTAACTAATTGTATTGTCTTCTTCAGATTAATTTGATTGAAACATTTTATTATTTGTTTTTATTGAGATATTTGAGTTTTGTTTTTATTTGAGTTTTTTTATGACACTTTATTTGAGCTTTTTGGTTTCAGTTGATTTTTGTTTTTGTTTGACTTTTTGGTTGAGTATTAGTTTTGTTTGAGGTTTGAACCTATGACGTTTGGTTTATGAAGCCTAGTTTTTATCTATTGAGCCACACTGGCATGTAAGATATAATCGGGAACTCATATTTAACCAGCCTTTTAGAATTTAGATGGACATTGAAAATGTTCTTCAGGAGACTTGAACACTGAATGTCCTGTTTATAAACCCACGGTTTATCACCTGCGCCACACTGGCATGTAAGGTACAATCGGGAACTCATATTTAACCATCCTTTTAGAATTTAGATCATTGAAAATGTTCTTCAGGGGACTTGAACCCTAAATGTCCTGTTTACAAACCCCCGGTTTATCACCTGCGCCACACTGGCATGTAAGGTACAATCGGGAACTTATATTTATACTAAACACTGCTCATTGAAATATTAAATGCGAGTGCAGAATAAAGTAGTTCCAACCTAAATCTCATTTGTTGTCATAATGAACCCTCATGATTAGAGATTGTATGACAAGTTTGCTTTGAAACGCATTTAGGTTAGGCATTTGTATTGTTGTGGTTGATGATTTTTGTTTATTGCTTTTGTTTTGTTATTTGACATGTTTTGTTGTTTCAGTTTTTATATTGACTCATTCTTGAGTTTTTTGTTGATTATTAGTTTTGTTTGAGTTTCTTTTAGTTTTGTTTGAGTTTTTTGTTGATTTTTAGTTTTGTTTGAGATTCTTTTAGATTTGTTTGAGTTTTTGGTTGATTATTAGTTTTGTTTGAGTTTTGAACCAGTAACCTTTGGATTGTAAACCTTGGATGTATCTTTTGAGCCACGATGGGCTGTAAGCTATAATCGGGAATGTAATACTTAACCCACTTTCGAGAATTTTGATGGACAGTGAAAATGTTAGGTTTGAACCCTGTCCCTCTGGTTTCTAAGTTCCAGGTTTATCTTCTGCGCCACACTGACATGTCAGATCTATCGGCGAACGTCTTACTTAACCCACCTTTCAGAAATTAGATCGACTGAAAATGTTCTTCTACAAGAGTACAAAATTGGAAAAAGGTCATCACTGTATTTGAACCAGGAACCTTCTGGTTGCAGGGCCAGTGTCCTAACCAGTTCACCACCATGACTCATGCAGAACTGATGCTATTGCACAGTCTACAGTGAAAGATTGGATAAAGATGCAAAGAGGAAAATGCCCGTGCAGGACTTGAACCCAGAACCTTCTGTTTGCAAGGCCAGAATTGTAACCATTGCACCATCATAGCTCATGCGGAATTGATGCTATTGCATGCTCTGCAGTGATAGATTGGATGAAGATGCAAAGAGAAAAATGCTCATGTTGGGTTTAAACCTCAGTGTCTTGCTCAAGGACACTTCGACACCAACTCTGGGGAAGCCCGGGTTTGAGCTGGCAACCTTGCGGTTACCATCCAGCCACTCTACCCCTGAGCCACCGCTACACGGTTATTTATGCTGTACATTGAATTGTATTTCTGTGGTTGGTTTAGGTTCAAATAAAGTCCAAAATCACAGCCGGTCACATGACAACTCCAGAAAGAGCAGGATGTAATTAGGTTGATTGAGAACATGCAGGCTCAGAAATGTTTGTTTCAAGCACAGATGCATTTTAGTGACATTATGAAGGTCACTAAACACTGCTCATTGAAATATTAAATGTGAGTGCAGAATAAAGTAGTTCCAACCTAAATCTCATTTGTTGTCATAATGAACCCTAATGATTAGAGGTTGTATGATATAAGTTTGCTTTGAAAAGCTTTTACGTTAGGCATTTTTGTTTATTGCTTTTGTTTTGTTATTTGACATGTTTTGTTTGATTTGTTAAATCCTCCGCAACACTCCGCAATTTGGAGAAAAAAATTTGGAGAAAAAACCTCTGCAACACTCCGCAATTTGCTAACTTTTTTTTCAAATCCTCAAAAATGATGGGGATATAGCCCATGGTTTTTTTTATATTTTTGAGAAAAATCCTCTGCAATCCTCCGCAACGCTCCGCAATTTGCTAATTATTTTTCAAATCCTCAAAAATGATGGGTTATAGCCCATCGTTTTTTTAATTTTTGGAGAAAAATCATCCGCAACACTCCGCAATTTGCTATTTTTTTTGCCAAAGTTTGTGCTATTGCCATAGAGAATGCATTGGGCGTTTAAGTTAAATAACTCAGAAACTACAAAACATTTCAAAGTAAAAAAGTTCCAGCATGTGTGCCCTCAGTAAGCTGAATTATAAAAAGTGTGAATGGAGTTTAACAGTTGTAAAACTGACCAGTAACCTGAGGTTAGACATACTAAAGTTAGTAAAGTACCCCATCTTGTGGTAAAGCTGCATAATTACAGCCACCAATTTTTTTGTTTCTCGGTGCAGTCCAATAGGCCTACTTAAAAATGTATTTAAAATGCAACATAACTTTGCCAAAGTAACAGCACCAGACATTTTGTGGATTATGCAACATAATTCTGCCAAAATACCAGCACCAAAGACATTGTTTGGATTAAGATTAGCTATTAAGCTTGAAGTATATTCATACCGTATTGAAATAGAAGGAATCCATTGGCTTCACTGAAAAATCAAACAAACATTTGTAAAATGATCAGGAATAGCAAACAGTCTACTTGGAAATTAATGATCTAAAGCAGGGATACCAATTTCCGCAATTACCATTTCCGCAATTTCCTCAATTTCCATTTCCGCAATTTCCATTTCCACCATTTCCGCAATTTCCGCAATTACCATTTCCGCATTTCCGCAATTTCCATTTCCACCATTTCCGCATTTTCCGCAATTACAATTTCCGCAATTTCCATTTCCATTTCCAACTATTAATGGCAGCTGGGTTTCATCATTCAAATAAAATAGAATTCTGTCCGTTTAGCTATAAAATTATGTCAGGGAATAGGGATACACAGTATATGTCTTTCATTTGCATTGCATCTCCCCCCCCCCCCCCCCAAGCTTTTATTTTCGTTCGAGTAATAGTACAACTCTAATAGTATTACTTATAATAATGTAATTAAAGATAACTTCATTCAGATTTATTTATTTTTATTTCATTTTCCAGATTTTTTTTACTTCTTTTTTTTAGATTTTCATTGGTGGGCCAGTCATAATGGTCCCGCGGGCCTGATGTGGCCCGCGGGCCTGATGTGGCCCGCGGGCCTGAGGTTGAGTATCACTGATCTAAAGTAAACCAGTCTAAGCATTCCATGACAGACGAGACCACCAGTATGGTTCTTTAATCACGACACAAGCACAATGGTCGTATTGTGTAAAGATCACTTTTACACCTTTATTTGGGCTCCCAATACACAAATCAAGGATATGTTCAATACAGAGTCTGCTTTAAGATCTCATAATACACTGACTGAATGGAAGGTTTTGACCGATGCATCAAGCCAACAGTTTGAACTCCGACTACCGAGTTCGATATATATATATATACACACACAATTTAATTTTTAGGTATTTTATTTTTCTCTGATTTTTCTGGTGATTAATAAGACATTTATCATACTGAATAGCGATTGACAATTTACAATCACAAGGCCTTTTTTGCCATTTTTAGCTGAGATATCTTAAATGCACTTCACAGCAGACGTAAAGTAGCTCTAAAACAGGTTTGCAATGATCCTTTTTTTTCATTTTTCTTTTTAAACGAGGCACGCGCTTCAGCATCCGTTAAGAAGAGCCCGTGCCTCTGGCTCGTACTTCTGTTAATCAGACTAAGTCGTACAATGTGCCGTTTTAAAAGAAATAAGCACACTGCCTCCTAAGACGTATACCATACCGTCATCACCAACGGGAAAAAACAAAAACAAAGTATTACATCTCCACAGATAACAGGTAACAAAACCCAAAGAGAG
The DNA here is from genome assembly GCF_963924005.1 of Protomyctophum bolini. NCBI lineage: Eukaryota > Metazoa > Chordata > Actinopteri > Myctophiformes > Myctophidae > Protomyctophum > Protomyctophum bolini. Next base: position 18,052,411 of record NC_137885.1, on the reverse strand, counting down.
GAAGATCTCTTTTCTTATATCAAAATTTTTTTCAAGACCTGAGTTTTTTTTTTTTTTTATGGAATAAAATGTCTAAAACATACAAAAAAAATGTGTCAATACATTAATGTCACCCGTCTGTAAACGGTCACCATGGCTGCGTACACTAGCTATGTCTTCCCTTTCGTGATTGAAAACATGCACATTTTAAAAACATAACAAAAGACGGCTCGCATTTAACATGTGTAAAATCTAATTTTTCCCCAATCACTGAAACAAGAACATTTTTCAATATGGTTGGTTTGTTTCCCCATTGCAAGCTAGTAGCACAGAGCTCTATGCATATTATATATATATATACTTTTTTCTTTTTACATTTCATGACAGCCATATGAGGATTCAATAACCAGGGTGTGTACAGACACGACTTTAGGGTGATGCAGAATTTAAGATAAATTAAAAGAAATAAAAATCTTTATTTTTTAAAATTCTATTAAACCATGGTAATACCTAACTTTTTTTAATGTAAGATGAAGATCCTGGACCTTTCGAAGGATTACAGGTTCATTCCTTGGGCACTTAGTAAAGAGTCCAGCATGTCAAAGGTGTCTTTATAGTCCGTGTGTTGACCGTTTGAGTTCAGCATTCCGTTGGTCCCATCGTGGCCGTGGTGACGCTCCACCACCATCCTCTGGCCACCCTCGGATGAGTAGTGGGAGGCGGCGGCTACTCCCTTGGAGCTGCGAGCAGCCTTGGCAGAGTGGTGGTGGTGGGCGTCTGGGTGAGCCCGCTTGCGGGACGAGCTGGAGGAGCCAGTGTCACTGCCCTGGCCCCCGGCGCCTCTAAGGGACAAGGCAGGGTCTGTCACCCCCCTGCCATTTCCGCTCACAGAGTACGGGTGTGAGTGGCCGTGCTTAGCGTGGCGGTGGCCAGAGTGTTCTTTGTGCTTGTCTTTAGTGGCCGGCGGACCGGTTTGCTCCGAGCCACCGTGGCGCTCCGATGACGACACTTTGATCCTCATCTTGAGCTCCTCGCTGCTGCTGGCAGAGCCATTCTCCATGAAGGAGGGCGGCATGCGGGACTTTTTAGAGCTGGATTTGTCTCTACGGCCGTCCCCTGGCTGGGAGGCAGCCTGCAACTGAGAGCGTTTCTTATGGTGGTGGGAGGAAGTGGAGGAAGAGAGAGCCAGAGGGGGTACGAACATGTCGGCGCCCTGCTCGTCCGCCCTGCCGTTGTGCAAGGCCAGCTCCGCTGCGTGTTTCTCTCTGTACTTGTCCAGGGTTAAGACTTTCTGCGGCCGGGCAAAAGGCAAGGGGTTTCCGCCAAGCTGCTGGTTCTTGCCGCCACTACCAGCTGCGGCTTTGTGTTCGTGTTTGCCCAGTGTGTTGTCTGAGTGGGATATTTGGGGGTGAAACGGTTCGAAGCCAAACGCCTTCGACTGGTCATCCAAGGGCTGATAGGAGGCGTAGGCGGCTGTCATGCTGTCCAGGGATGGCATCTCAGCAGTGTCCGATGTAGAGGGAAAGAAGGAGTTGTTGACGCCAGGTAAACCATCTAATGATGATGTACTCGTAAAGGGACTCTCCACCGACTGACCATCAGTCTTTGGCTTCTTAGCGGCTTGTGTTGCCTGCAAACACAGGGTATTTTTAAGTTACAAATGCAATAATTACATCAAGCTCATTTATTTTATTCAACCACAGGAACAGCTGTTAGCTTAAGAACCACATAGTGTGGTCGGCATTTCCATAATTGTTTCACACACTAGCAACCATTCAAGGCTCCAAACAGCTCGTCAGGAGCGGTTACAGCATTTACAGTCTTGGTCATGGAACCTACCCTCCAGTTTCGTATCCGTTTCAACCTGCTGGGCGTCTTCTCCAGGATCTGAAGAAACTCATGGGTTAGCTCTAAAAGGGTCATAATAAAACAAACATTTAGGAGTTATTCTTTATGAACTCTGGGTGGTACCCAGTCACCCAGTGACTCACATGCAGCAAAAACTTACAATAAATGGAACAGCACCATAAGTCAAATACAAGCAGTCAGCAGTCAGCAGTAGGACTGGGCTAAAGATTCAATTAACCGCAGCAAAGAACAGCAAATGCCAGGAGTCATATCCAATTTTTGTAAATAAAAAAAATAAATAGACAGCATCCTGGTCTCTAAACTGCCTCCCCCTGGCCAGCCGGGGCGCCTGATGGAGGGGAAAGGAACTGGTTGGAATAACGTGTTCCTTCCACGCGCTACGTCCAACCAGGGAAACTCCCCCCTGTCAGGTGTAAAGGAGCAACTTGGACACTCAGGCATGAAGGGAGCATGAGTTAAGTCCGTTGCTCTCCCCAGGTTGGCGGAGGGTGTGTAGAGCCCAGGATCACAGTAGATGATTGGCACAGGGGTGAAAAATGGGTTACAAAATCGTGGGATAAAAAATATATAAAAAAAGAAAATAGACAGCAAAGAAATAGCAAAGAAAATGTGAATGTGGTTTATTACATTACATGTTTGTTGGTATACCAGATCCACACATTAACCAATAAACCCTTCTATACTTAGTACACTAGTTGACCACGGTCGGTTCTGTACCGATCCGCTTTTAGATGCAAATAGCTGATCTACATGCGTTATGAGCTCATAGATCGGCTATTTTCTGCAGATGTTCACCACAGAATAGGCATGCTCTGTTTCAAGAGCTTAAATCTCTTCTTGGGCAGTGGTTTTCAACCAGTGGTCCTTGAGGCTGTTCCAGGTGGTCCCCAGATATTTAACTTTTGAGAGCATAAAATGAAACCAAATAAACTAGGGGCGAAAATCGCCAGGTACCTGGCGATCACTCACTGTTAATCACTCAGTCACTGTGACTAATAAACAAAGTGCTTTCTAATGATTATATATAATATATATCTAATCTTTGATTTTGGTGGGGTCCATGGAACAAAATATTTTAAGATGTGGGTCCGTGGCCAAATACAGAACAGCAATAAACAGATTAATCAAACACTCAGGCCAGCTCCTCCCCATCAAACTCTTAGAAACAGTAAGCAGCTTTCTTTTGGTCAGCACTTTGTCTAATTGTCTGACACATGAGACTATATTGCCCACTGACATCCAGCGATAGTCAAGACAACCATCGCAATCCCGTGGAGTGTGCCATGTTACGCACATTGGAGCCACACTACATCGTCCCATCTCGGCCACATTTCACAGACGGTCAATGGTGTGAGTTTTATAGAGTACCCGTGTCCCCTCAACCTCATAAAATCCGATAAAATTCTGTCCTTTTTTTTCTCGTCCCCTACGCTTTGGTAACTCGTTCTGTTTTGGTTGTTGAAAGCTAAAGCATGTGAGAGCGCTGTGTGCGCTAGAAACGGTCCGGTATGACGGTAGTTCCGCCCTTTTGCTCCGGTATTTTTATTTATTTATATAGGGTAATCGATGTTTGACATTTGTGCATAGATGAATTATCGTCCATGACAGCATCGAGATTAATTGAATAATCGATATTTTTTTTCCAACACTATAAAATTGACCCATATGGGTCTATTTGGTTTCATTTTACACTCTCAAGAGTGTTATTGTTAAACATCTGCATTACTTAATTCACAAGAAGTCTGCCCAATTAGAGAATGTAGACTAATTGTTATTTTGATCAACGTTTCCCAGTTACTCCTATGGTACCAATATCAATTATACAGCATGTAATTGTGGACAAAATCTTTCCAACGACAAAAGAATATTCAAGATTTTGGTTCCGCAAGGCTAAATCTCATCAAATGGTGTTTCTGAGGCTCAAATGCAGAATAAGTAATGGCTCTTTACCATCAAGCAGTTGCAGCGTGACCGTGCGGTCCAGGTACTCCCACCAGTGTTTGCCGTCTGTGGAGACGGGTATCTCCCAGTTGGACCACTTGCAGGCCAGATGGATGCACACGCAGGCTATGACTGTGGGCTTGTGCTGCAGGCAGAAGGTGGTGAGGTGCAGGCTGCCAAAAGCGGAGACAAGAAACACAAAGGGGAGATAGGAACGTTAACTACAGGGTGGCGTTGTAGACGGCAAATTAAATGTTATGCACCTTCACAAGACAACACCAATGTTTCATTAAGGTAAGTTATATACATATTATGATACATGATATACAAAGTAGTTATATCACACACACACACACACACACACACACACACACAAACACGCGCCTGTGTAGGGGTTCATTCAGTTTCAATTCACCTACTTCAATGTGTAAACTTAATATCAAAGCATACTGATTTCCATGTACATTTTCAGGGTTTTTTGAATAGTTTTGAATCAAATGTGAACCGACCTGCCATCGTTTACAAAAATAAGTTGCATGTTTCACAATTGTGATGTTTTTTTTCTTGATGATATTTGAGGTGAGAATCAACCCAATTAAAATCAGGCAGAATGCTTCCACATGGTTAAAAAAATAATATCTTTGTTAGGTATTATCAATTAAATATGTTGCTTTAAACTATTAAACTAAATGATGTTACTAAAATGTGTCTTGTGTGTGCATGACAAGTATTATATTATCTCCAGATAATTAATTACTTTAATTGTTTTGGGGGTTGATCAAACTAAAAGTTTGCATTTAAATCAATACCAAAACAAAACAATGTTTCTCAATCGCTCTTGCTCAAAATAGACAATGTTTATATTTTTAGACACTTTAAATAATTAAGGTTAATATAGCAGTACTAAAACTCCGTCGTGGGGGAGTGAATTCCGTTTGTGTCCGAGCATAGGCATGGTAACGCCCCATCTGCCTGTGAACATTATTGTACTATTGTCTATTTTCCCTTCATCTTTATCCTTTCAGTGTAATAGTATTAGTTTACTAGAATTAGATTAATAGACGATAATAAACACTAGCACTTTATTTAGAACACACCCAAATCCGTGCCAAGCCGTCATTCTCTTGTAGCCTATTATTTATTTCTCAATCTCACCACGGCCCTCGCGTCTCGGAGGACAGTCAAGACGGGCAGTGTCAATAGACGAATCACAGGCAGGCGGGGCGCTACCATGCCTCAGCCATGCCTATGCTCGGACACAAACGGAATTCACGCGTCGTGGGGTGCCCTTTAAGTCAAACAACTGAATTTAAATAAAATCAGCTGGGAGGGAGAAACTCAATTGGTCTTATGGAATACAGAGATATCTGAATATTATATGAATGATAAAGATCGATAAACACTGAGAATGTCAACCATGGCATATGATTAGTTACATTTCTAAAGGCTAATAATCCTCTATAACCAAATCCCAAACTACACTGCAAAACAACAATAACTGTAGACTCGGGACCGAAAACACAAATGTCCACATTGCTAACCAACTGACTGATATTTCAACCATTTAAAAAAAACTAAATAACGTCATCATAATTGATTTAAAGTTTTCCTGTCAGCAGGCATGGGAACGGAACACCTCTGAGGAACACTGACTAATGATCAGTCATACAATGAATAAAGCAATATAAATTTGATTAAATTTGGAGAAATATTCAGGCCCTTGATTGTGCCAGTGTGGGGGTGAGGTGCTTATTGATGTACAGTAGGTATTCAACTACTGGTATTATATGCACGTGAAACACGTCCCATCCAGTGAGCTCCGACATTTTGCTCATTAAGCCTGAATCTGTGTGGCATTGCTTCATTTATCATTCATCAATAACTATACTTTCTCCAAGTCATGGTTCCAGTTCCACTAATGGACCCACAACCCTTACTCGTTTACACAAGTCCATGCTGACATGGCCTTAGTAAAATGGTGGAGGGGCACATCATAGATGGCACAAAAGTCTCAACAATAACATTTCAAGTATACTGTAAAGCTACAAGCCAATCTAACATGAAACCATGCAAGTAGTCTCAATGAAACAAACATCAAGGTCTGGTGTGTGTGTATATATATATATATATATATATATATGTATATATATATATATATATGCCTTGCAGCTTGTTGACATTGCAGACTAAAAATAAATAATCAAAAATCTATCCAAAAATCTGGTGGTCAGATTTTTGGATAGATTTTGGATTTTTTTATGCAGTTGCAAGTTATATCCATTTTAGTCTTGAGCTACAATACTCCTGTGGGAAAAGCTGCCGCAAAAACGCCTACATATATTTTGCAGTATAGTTTGGGGTTCCACTGTTAGCACGAAACTAAAAAAAAAAAAAAAAAAAAAAAAACTAAAAACTAAAAAGTAGTGTTAATAATACTCACCAGGACAACGTCTAAGTTTACACCCTGTATATTCAGGCTACCAATTGTGCGTTTCTTTTTAGACATATGCACACAGCCAAACTTGAGGTACACAGCACCACTACACTCCACATTGTGCATTCGACCCCTATGTGCCAACATAGAGCCCTTGTACAATACACCGCACAGAGTCGCCCAGCTGGTACTTCCCCGAGAGGGGGTTCCCAAGACTGTGGCGGCATAAGGGCGTTGGACACAGGAAGGGGGATCCTGCATTTCACAGGAAGCTATAGTGTGCCATCACAGTGCAATAAGGGTAACAGGATAACAACCTGTTGGTAGCCATGAAATAGGAAGTCTGTGCCAAATCCTTGCTTGCTGCAAGAGAAGGGAGAAAGGAGAAATTAACGTTAGGACATTCTCTCAGTGACTACATTTCATGGTATACCGTTAATTGAATGTTATACATTGAAATCAAAGGACATTGTATCGTGTGTATTGTGTACATGTGAAGAGTTGTTTCAATCCAAATAAAAATGAACCATGGAAAAACAATTCACGGTCATGAATTTTACATTTTGTAAATCGTGAATATGGCATGCCAAATGATTTTAAGGATAGCAGTTGAAAGGGAAAATGTTAAATTAATTAATGAATCTATGAAACTAAAAATGAACTCTTCACATGTATGCATTAACTGTAAATCAAATGAAATGGCTAAAGAGGAAGCATATACCTCGCACTAGCTGGGAACACCTCACAACATCTGTGTGCGGATGTTCAACTGTTATTTCAAAACCTAGAAGAATTGAATGAAGCAGTTCAGTATTTATACATGCATAAACAGACTGGCATCACTTTATGCCATCAAATTATGATAGTACAGTATCCTTATTATGGCAAATAAATAGCACTATGTTTACTGCATAAACAGTTACAATGTGGCCAACTACACAAGCATTTTTGGAGTACTTACCCAGCGTTTGCAGCACCATAGTTTCTAGCACCACAAGTTCTTGGGCTTGCTGGAGGTAAGCCTGAAATACAAAATCAATAATGGATTTACAATCCACCCCCACCATTGGCTGTACCAATCATTTATATATTATTTTAATCAATGACAAGGAACCCCTCATAAAAACATGCTTATGTATGTATGCCAAATAACTAAATATATTAAAGTAGACATTTATGGCTGCACACTAATAAAAACAGACATTTGACCTAATTTCTCCTTTCATTGTCAATGGCAAATATGAGACGTGTGGACTGTGGGGACAAGATTTAGTTTGTCAGACACTACGCAATGTGGCATACAACTACATGATGCAGTTGCTGCAGTTTCAAGTCTCGACTGAAACTAGAAGGAAGGAACATAATTCTAACAAAATACATTGCATCATTTGGTGTTGTGATGGGAGAAGCAGTTCCATATTTATTTTAGTTGTCACCAGAAGTATCAGTAGGCAGAGACCATCATCTGGCTACGTGAGACTAAAGCCAGATTTCCACTGCCATAGCCCAACACAACTATATATATGGAGCTGACCTGTTCTGACATTCCATATGTTGATCTGACCTCATCAAACCCTGTACACTCAAGACATATATGGCCACGTTTCATATGTTGATCTGACCCCCATGCCAAAGCACCAAAGCTCCCCAGCAGTCTGCTGTCACCCCAGGATATGTTGATCTGTCCCCCCCCCCCCCCCCCATTCCAAAGCGCCAGCACTCGCCCAGGCAGATGCATGCACGCAACCTTTCACGCCCTCAGGCGTCTTACTGGTAATTATCAGTTGTGATACAATTATTTATTCATTTATATTGTATTATAATCACATATGGGTCACATATTTGGTTCTTACCAATAGCTGGACACAGGTGATTTGCATTTGTATACAGGACAGTTGGCTACATTGATTGTTATGCAAGAAGCAATGACCTCCTCCTACTGTTTGTTCTTACATTACAAAAGGGGTGTCGATTCCCTCCAGGAGCTGAGCAAAATGTGAGGGAGTACTTTATTTTAATGGGAATGGTAGCTATTTTGATGTGGCGTAGTGTTGTGTGGTGCTAAAGCTGCAGTCAAAACCTAGCTTAATTGGTCCCCAAACCACGCCAGGAAAATGCTTGCTCACTAAGGGGTCAAGCATTCAGAGCGAGCAGCAATGTTCTTTTGGTGTACATGGAGCACTCACCCACTTCTGCAGAATAAGGTGAAGGATGACTCATTTAACCACATCACTTTTTTCCCCCACATCTGTTAGACCAGCGTCTATGGTCTGCAGACATCACTAAACTCTCAAAATGTGCATGTGCCGTCTGTGTAATGAGGGGTTTATTCCTGACTCTACTCAATTTCAAAACAGCTGAACGCCCTGTTATATGGGTCTGAGCAAAACACAAAAGACAGATAAATAAATGTAAGGAAAGGTTTCCATTTATTGCTACACATAGTGGTGAGTCACCCCACTGCTCTGCACTATTTTTAAAGTTCAATTATATACAGAAATGGTAGGAAAAAACAGTACATAGTAGGAAGCCAGGAAATGTTACTAATCAGCTAATCAGTGTTATCTCACAAAACAGCAACTTCCAATACACACCTGGTAATTAGATAAAGGACAAAGAAGATGCATAGTTTCAGGTGGAATGTTAAAATGTGGAGACACGATATATAAAACCGCTGGGTGTAACCACCGCATTCTATTTTCAAGCTACCATAGCCACTGTGTCCATGCCATAGGTTGTTTATTGTGTGCGTCTGTCATAACCAACTAGACGATTCTCTGATCAGTCAGTAGCCTACTTAGTAGGCTAGTGCCTGTACATAGAAGAAAATCATTTATTTGTGTTGTGCCTGTCATTTTGAGCCAAAATCTAAGTGAACTGCGACTTCTCCGAATTTGTATACATTCCATATCGCATTGTTGGATGTTAATTGTGTCTGTACAGGCTCACGCAGTAGTTTAATAACCAGAACGATATTGATGCTTTTCCAAAATACATCATTGCTTTTTTGGATTCAAGCGGTAATGAAAAGGAAAATATAAAGTCCATAGGGAGCTGACGCCATTTTCACTGCTTCGCTGATATGGGCCACGTTGCTCAGGTACACTTGATCCTGAGCAAACCAGCAACCCAACAGAATGCCAGGTGGCATCGCTACCCATCGCTATGACCGATGTAAATTAGACAAATGAACCTATTCGGCCTGTTTCCATTCCATTTCCATCACTGATCAGTTCTAGACGAAAACATGTGGATACCACATCAAAAGGACCGATCTATATACGCACTATATACTTACATTGCTCTTAGTGTCTAGGGGAGCATCTTGGGGGTTGATGCACGCATGGGCCACTTTTATGACGTGTTCCAGCTTCCTGGGCTGTTCTTCCACTTTAGCTGCCAGGAACAAAGTGGTTTGGGAGATGATCTGGAAGACACAAACAGCTCCGTCTCATTCTGTACCGTCACAGCGCACACACACAGCGATAACAAGTTAACAACAGGGTTTAGATAAGACAATGGAGGAGTGAGTGATACTTACATTTCTATGGAACTTGGCGAAAGAGTGAATCATATAAAACCTATGCATATATACAATAGCAGTGTTGATGATTAGTTGAGAGCTGGAAGCAAACGTTAAGGAATTCACGGCTGTTGAGATATTACAATTGATTACAACAAATATCGAGTATATTCTTCAATCTCAATAAAACGTCTGTCGGGTTTGGCTCCTAAGACATGTAGCATTGGTGCTAACAGGCGAGCTAGCAAAACGTGCGTCATGTGAACCAAATTAAGGACAAAAAAACTGCATATATCACATCGTATTCTAACACTATTAAAGACGATTCTTGAACTGGGAATACTTTTAAGCGACAATAATAGACGTGGAAAACCCAACCACCCGGCGTCCTCGTTGGAAAACACAGCCAAGCTAACAATAGGAGAAGACGAAACAATAGCAAGCCTATGCTAACAGGCCCTAAGGACTCTTATGGCGAACGGAGCATAATATTATGAACGTTAACAAAGCTTAAACATCGACGCTACCGAATTGTAAGTGTTTTAGTAGAGATAACAAACACCACGGCGTTTACTGCGGTACAATAATAAAACACTACAACGATATAAGCCCTGTTAAAACAGACCACTGTGGCCTTGCTCTGGCCCTGTTCGCCTCGTCGGGGGCTTTCTGTTTTTTAACGGTGGTTAAAAAGGATACACGTTGAGTCTCTGGCCCATGTCCTGGATCAGGTTGGCGGCGTGCTGCCGGTAGGACAGCTCCCGGTCGGCCTCCACTCCGGTGCGTCGAGACGGCGTGTTTTCCAGCTGCTCCCGGGAAAAGAGCCATTTCGTGGAGGGTCCCCGGTGCGCCGCCATTACGCTCTCCGACTCCCACAACCCACATCCACAGAGAGGAGAGCAGCAACCCACGGACGGCAACGGTGCTCAGTCACTCAGTCAGTGCTGCTCGCTGGCGCTGCCTGCTGGTGGTGAGGCGAGGGGGGGAGGAGGGCAGTGTTGCCACTTGCCAGATTGTGTGAGGGAAGCAAGCAACCAGGTCCAGTCCAGGAAAACAAGCCCAAAATCATTTGAAATTTGCCGATAGCAGCGAGCTTGTATGTTTGAGAACCACTGGTTTAAATAATAATTAAAACACGTGGGAAACAAGCCCAAATAAACTACACTTTAGAAACAAGACCCAAAAAACCGTAACGCCCAACTACCGATATTTACATGACATTTTACAGAAAAAACAAGCCCAGTCACTTTCTCACTTAATAAGCAAACATGGCAACACTGGGAAGCAGCGGAAGCACCACAGGACGCATGCACCAGCCAATGGCGTCGCCTCCATTTTCTTGTTGACTTTCCCGAACAGCGCCACCAGTGGTCGGTTGGCGTAGATAGATTTTATTGAGGGTTTTATTATGTTTCCCAGGTATGTTTATTTGCACAAAATTGGTGCTTTACAGTGGTAAACATTTACACATTTTGTGTGTTTATTATACAATATTTACAAAGTACAGGTCACACTCACTGTACAGGTTTACAACCTCACAAACGAACAGATGATTGATTGATTGATTGATTGAAAACTGTATTAACAGTGTACAGAATGGGTACAGTTCAAGGAAAGTACAGGTCAATACAAAATACAAAAAGAGGATAAAACCAGAAAAAGCACTAAGACTTGTTTACATAAGGGTTCTCCATTTTCAATTCATATGAATTCACATGATGTGTGTGTGTGTGTGTGTGTGTGTGTGTGTGTGTGTGTGTGTGTGTGTGTGTGTGTGTGTGTGTGTGTGTGTGTGTGTGTGTGTGGAGTGGGGGCACGTAGTCCTGGGAGTCAGTCGGGGGTAGGGGGCTTGTTTGTAAGGGGCGGTATGTGTGTGATCTATTCCCAGGGGTCATTACAGGGCAGAAGGCTTGTTTGTGAGCCCCACCACCACCAACGTCTGACACTCTGCCAGGAGGAAGAAACTTTGCAGTCAGTGCGGATATAACTGGATGTTCTGCCACAGTCAGTCTGCCTGCCACTGCCCTTGTTTAAATAGTATTAAACAAACAGTCAATAGTCATGGCAAATTGGCTTCAGAAAGTGACAACAACGTAGGCTACACTAACTTGTGTGTTCAGGTCAGAAAGTTGTTTCCAAATGGATTTGGAGACCATAGAGAAATGTTAACGAAAAGCAGTTCAAAACAAATGTTGACACCTTTGCCTGGCAAAGAAGAGCAAAGAATGAAACTCATATTTTACTGTCTTGATCCTGGGGATATTTGACTTTTTCCGTTATTTCTTCCACTAGTTTTTGGCTATACAATATTTTTGGAACTGCACATTGTCAAGAGAATGATTTCACTATACTGTACTTTGTTCATGTAATTCATTTAGAACTCCCATTCAGACTTCTAAGCACTACTGACATGCACTTAGGACTTTGATTGATTTTAACATCTCTCAGGCTTTTTGTGCATCTTGTTTTCCATTCTCTACAGCTAATTGTTTTTATTTTTCCTTCATGCAAACGTGGAAGCCTGCATAAGCGTTTCACCTCTTCACCTCACCTGTAATTGTGTTGTGACAATAAAGTTGATTGATGACTAATCAGGCCATGCATCTGTTCAGGCCATGCAGCTTTCTGTTGAACCAGTTTCTCATTTGCTAAACCTGCCTACACCTTAAAAAAAATAAAAAATAAACTCAGTGCTTCATACATGTTTGTTTTGGAATGGCTCAGCCTGCAGACTAGGTTCACTGCAACACATTTTCAGGTAGAATAGGTCATTTCAAACTGAATTTCAAGTATCTTCAAGATGAAAATGATACATAAGAAAGTCAACTATTTATTTGCAATTTACAGCATGTGCTTCTCAAAAGTGTTCATGTCAAGAACCCCCAAATGTATTTGTCCACAGGCACAGACACCCACATTAAAATATCTTGTACCAGGGTCACCCATACAAGATTTATATATACGTGTTAAAAATGTGCATCCAAATATAGCAAAGGGTTAAACTTCAATAACTCTGTTTGCTATAACTCAAGGAACAACTGGTTTCCTTTTTTTCCGTGCAGCTGACAGAAAATTAATTATCATTAATTATGCATGATCTTTGTAAATGACTCCCATGAGAAGGCGTGAAACCCAACAGTCAAACATGCATAAGGAGCTGCCAACTCACAAGAAACTGACGTGAAACCTATACATGCAACGACCACACCTCCTATTTCTCACTCTGTCCTTTTGTTCATGCTGGGTTGCGGGGGTGAGCGGGGGAGCCCCACCAAAAAAGGCGCCCAGACACACTCCATAACAAAAGCCTATACCTGCAGAGAGGTATAAAGAGATGCCGCCTCCTGCCCTCAGCCAGACGTTTGGTTCTGGGACTCTGTCTGACAGGAATACTACTTGGCCCTGGTCTAAACAGAGGGCATACACTGTGGCAGAATTAATACCTGAGCACTATGACTGATCCAAAACTATAAGGAGATCTATGTAGCCTACACTGTCAGTGAACCCATGCACATATGAGGTGAAAACATACTTACTGTATAATGATTGAAAAATGTATTAACAGTTTGCAGAATGGGTACAGTTCAAGGAAAGTACACAACAGAAAAAGCACTAAGACTTGGTGACAAGTGTCCTCAATTTTCAAATTCATCAAAACATTTAAAGACACACAAATATACACTTCTATGCAAAATAAATCATCTTATACACGGTTAGAAGAAAAGGAGATTGTGCAGTATAGAAATAAAGACTGGGGGGACTTTTACTTGTTTACAGGGGCCAGTTTACTCACTACTTGCCAACTGTACAGAGACAGACACATCAGAAACAGACACACACTTCCCAATTACAAAACGCTTCTCTTGACTCCTGTCAAGTATGTGCAAAAACAATAGCAATATGTGTGAGCTGTTGACAGGAAAAGGGTGTCAAATGGAATACAACATGAAATACCTGTATGTATGTTTTGTGAAGTCCACTGAATTTATTTAAAGTAACTGTAAGTTTGTTTTTCCAATCTGTATGGTAGACTATGTTAATGCAATTTCACTTATGCAATTGCATAAGTGGTTGTATTTTGTCTCCCTGCTCTTATATTGAGACATTTAGATTGTGTCAAAGGTCATGTCTCAGCACATGATGATAAGTTATTGTGTGTAAAGTCTGGCTTTTGTGGACTGGATTATGGATATCATCATATTTTTTGTCATCCTTGACTGGAAAGCATGAGTCAACTGCTGTTGTATGTGCCTACGGCTATTTTACTTTTCAGTAACACTTTCTAGGAAGGAAGCCCATTGTTTATAATCATAACACGCAGGGGCCTGCCCTGAACTGGCCCATTGCGGCTTTTGGATTGTACTTTCACTTTCTACCACTGAGTGGCAGTAGAGACTGCGATGGGAGCGCAAGCCTTAGTTAGGACCATAGGACTGGCATGGCTCAGACTGTTTTTTTTAGTGGTGCAACCAATTCAATTTCAATTTTCAATTCAAAGGGCTTTGTTGGCATGAGAAAACATACCAAAGCAGAAAGCACAATACAACAATACAGCAATACAATGTTCCGTTTGATATCCTTCTCTTCTCCTATCACAGCAACTCACAAATCTTGCGATCTTGCACTCCCTTACGGAGCTGTGTGTGTGTGTGTGTGTGTGTGTGTGGGTGGGTGGGTGCATCTGAGCATGAAAACAGCATGGTTGTTTTTCAACACCTGTGCGCAACCTAACACACACACAAACACACATATTAACTGTAGCCTATTATACAGTAGGCCTATATCTATATGGTGATTTCGAGTGTGGCAGTAGAGTACAGTGACAGTAGCTACAGTAGGCTACAGTAGAAGGTAGGCTACAGAAGAGGGACCCCCACACGGTAACTATCTATGTCAACTGCATGAGCACACAATTATGCCTTTAGATTTAGAAAGATATGTACATATGAGGTTATAGCGGTCATAATGTAGTCTCGCATAGCCAGACATTTGAAAATTGCGAGAGGCAACAGTCTGGCCACGTGAAGTCAGAGTAGCAGTAAACTAGTAGGCCAGATGTTAAGTGTGACTATCCTGATTGGCAATTAAATGTTGATATCATCCTGTTTTCTGCTTCCATCTAGCAAAACACACACACACACACACACACACACACACACACACACACACACACACACACACACACACACACACACACACACACCTAAACTAATACAGGCTACATTGGCTACAAAGGCAAGATAAACTTCCTTTCGAGTTTAGATGACACAGGTGGCCGGGTTCCCAATGTTGGTGACAGCAGGCCAGCAGGCCAGCTGGCCAAGGATACACACACTTGCTTGCAAGTGTGTGTGTGGATGGGCAGGCTTGAAACAAATGTAGGCTATCATCATAGGACTCTGAGGTCTGAGCATGTAAACAAGTCGTGTGCTTTCCATGGTGTGACTCGTCCACAAAGTAACATAAACCCATAAACCCATTCTATACTGTGAAATAAATCAAATAAGTTTCAATCATCAATCAATAGGATCAAGAGCGAATGCATGTGGTAGTAGCCTGGGCCCTGGAGCAGTTCATAAAATCTAAGATTATACTTGGTCCTAAACAAACAAACCAGATTTTTATTTTATAATAGAATCTCCCTATGTTTCACTGATGGGCTACACCGCAACATTAAAAGGGATATTTCACTTAAAAAAAACTATACTCAGGCTTATGTGAACACAGTTTTTAAGTTGCTTGATTCAGTATTTAGATATTTGATATTCATTTTAGCTGCCCCGCCCCCTTCCTATACAAACCCATTGTAAATTCCTTGATAGAACCATGATAGATTCATCGAAAACACCTGGTGACTGATAATGTCCTTCTAATACGTGAGGGGGCCTTTTTTCATTTAATAATGTTTTCATTTATTTTAATATACTTTTGTATCTTTAGTCTCCGTCGCGAAGCAGAGTCCTCCACATTTTCCATGACAATTACACATTAAAATAGTAAATGAAAAACCACAGCCCCTCACGTATTAGGAGAGCACTATCTGTCACCAGAAAAAAGATGGGTGTTTTCAATTAATCTGTCATGTCTGTTAAAATGGAGTTTGAAGTTACAATCAGGGCAAATTAGCTAGTGGGGCCCTTCAGGGAAACTGGACTGCGCAGTACTGGGTTTGAGGCCCTGAAAAGGACTCCTGGGAACCTTCAGTTCATTGGCTGTTGATTTTGTCAAATTTAGGTAAAAAAGATGACCCATGTGAAGGGGTGCTCCTATCATCATCTCATTCCGGCCAATCACAACCCTATCCTATGTCCATCTTTTAATGTTATGATGTAAAACTGGCCTAATTAATGATTGTGTTGGGACAGTGTTTATACACACACACACACACACACACACACACACACACACACACACACACACACACACACACACACACACTTAAAACTGGATATTGGAGAGGCTAGCGGCTCTCAAAAAAATAAAAAAATAGGCTAATAATCTGTGCACTCGAGCGCTATGGGCCCCCCAAACAAATACGGACCCCTTGTGGGGGTTGCGTATATCAGTCCCTGTTACAGTGAAGGAGGCGGGGCAGCTACAATAAATATCAAATATAGGCTATAATCTAAATACTGAATCAAGCAATTTAAAATCTGTCAGGGGTGTTCACATACAATTAAGCCTGAGTAGCCTATAGACGAGGAAATTACCAAAAGTTTTTTGGAAAGTGAAATCCATCCAGAATGGTAGACTTAAGACTACCGGAGCGCATGATGGAGTGTAGAGAGTAGCCTATCGGCTACAGCGCATACATCCATGGATCCACCTGGGACCTGTAGCCTATGTGTGTTTCTACCCTAGCTGCAGTGGAGCGCAGCGCAGCGCCACAGATTCCATTCCAGGAGGGAAGCACAGGTCTCGTGGTGGACTCCACCAGATCACTAATTAGAGCTGAGCTGTTGCAATATCACGAGTCTGCGAGTTTGTGTCTAGCACGCCACGGCCATGTCTCGCCATTGCCTTTCTTGACCGCGCGGCTCACCTCTTCTTCTTCTTCTTCTTCTTCCTCATCTTCCTCCTCTTCTTCGGTGAGGCAGACCTGACGCTCGCCGCTCCCGCTATCTCTCCCCCCCCCTCCACTCTTCCCTTCCCCGGCCCCAATTCGCGTTGACAGCGCACTTCTCACTCGGGTGTGACATTTCTTTTGAGGGTCTCCGGTCTCGTCGGGAAAATGACGGATTCCACAGCAACAGACCCCGCTGCCACCACCATCCCGGTCCCCTCTGTCGTGGATCCCACCACGGTTGTGGACGTACAGTGCGAGCAAGCGGACACTCAACAGCAGCAGCAGTCCTCAGCAGCAGAAGACAGCTCAGGAGAAGGTCTGAAGATGGACCAGGAGATGAAGATTACAGACAGCATAGAAGGCCAAGGTAAGCTTGGTTGTAGTCTACAACTATACAGCGCACCGACCGCCTGTGAGTCCAGCGCGCACAGCAACAGCATGCCATGGCGCGTAATGCATGGAGACTAGCCTATAAACTAACTCAACAGGCTGTGTAATGATAGTAAAATGTAAACCAACTTGATGATAATGTAGAACAGTCTATTAAATAGTTTGACTTGGCAGATTAGAAGTTAGGGTGACAGACAGGTCAACTGTGAGTTTATGTTGGCACAACAATCATTATGGACAGATGTTCAATTATTATGGCCATGTAACACATTGGTTCCCAACCTTTTTAATACTGAACTATACCACCTCAGAAAATATTTGGCTCTCCAAGTAGCCTAACACCATAATAACTGATATTAAAATACAGGAGCATATACCTGACCTTTTTGTTCTATTCCGTTCTCAAATATTCTATTAAGGCTAGGTGTGCTGTCATGCTCATTTCAGCACGGCTGGATATAGCCTATATTTCAACCAATTGCTTGGTCAGAAGAACTAAATATTTCATTCCACTTTTGTCTTTTTTCACCTTTTTTGGGCGACTCCTCTGTGCCACCAGAGTGGGCCTCAAGTACCACCGGTGGTACCAGACCAGTACTAGTGGTTGGGAACCTCTGCTTTTAACAGAGCCTGACAGGAGAGTGACTTGCTCTCATGTATATAAATGATCACCATATATATTTGGTCCCTCAGCCCCATTCAATGGGATGATTCTAGGTAGGTATTGGAGGTTCCCATTCCCAAACCTTTTAGTTCGAGACCCAAAAGGGAAATGTGATGTCTCTCTGCGTGTCTCTCTATCGTGAAAATAGCAGATCTACAAGCTCACAACAGGATTCTGTGAGCTTAGATCTGATGTTTTCTCCACATATTAATTTAGTTTCAGAATTTTAATCTGATCGAAGAGTTTTTACTTGATAAAAAATTAAGGCTACTTGTCGAAATCCTGTTTAAATTGTCTATTTTAGGAACGATAATATAGGCCTACAATGCTATATTAAGGCTACCCGTCATGACCCATTCAAATGGATCCTTGACCCGAAATGGGTCCTGAACTACTGTTTGGGAAACAGTGCCCTACACAATCATCATCAGCAGCTCAAAAGCTATTTGTCACTATTTAATGTCTCACCTGTTACACAACACAAGTAATCCCCCATTTTCCTCCCATACATCCTCTCATTTTGAGGGGTGGGGGGGTCTGAAAAGGTAGCTGTCTCCAGACTCAAGCATATAAAATACGTGTTGTGAGCTTTTGTGTCTCGAGCTAAAAACTTTGGGAACCACTGGATAGACTACAGTACTGCTTTGTGCTAAACTGTACCGTCTGTAGTGTACCAATACTGTAGTCCTGTGATATACTGTCTGTACTGTACTGTGCTATACTGTACTACAGTGTACATTACTGTACTGTGCTGTAATACTGTATTACAGTGTACGGCGCTGTGCTGTGTACTACGCCGTATGATATTCTATTCATGGCTGTTCTTGGCAGGTCTTCTGGAGAGCAGCATGCGACTGAAGCCCCATGAGGCCCAGAGTTATCGTAAGAAGGCTCTATACGTGTCCTGGGTGTCCATCTGCATCACCATCGTCTTGGCCATCGCAGCTTTCAGTAAGTGCCTTTTGGACCGTCAGTTTCGTGCATCATATACGTATACTGTGATCTTATTTTTTGTCTTTGTGTGCCATCTAAAGTATTTGTCTATATACAGTACTCTGTTTCACCGACACCAGATGAAATGGAGCTTTGTTGCATTCCCCCATTTAGCATCTGGGCTCGGGATACATGGTCTTCTCAAAGGCAGATGTGACATCTGTTCTACAGCCTGGCTAATTTTGTGCCACTCCACAAGTGTCGACCTCTCGCTTGCCTTGACAGCTGACTGTGTTATTTGAAAAATTCCATTTAGTGGCACCAGAGTCTATCTGCTTTCTGAGACGGTAAACATGCTCATGAGACACGGCAGTCTCCCATAGTGGTGCTGACAGAATGTGTGTGTGTGTGTGTGTGTGTGTGTGTGTGTGTGTGTGTGTGTGTGTGTGTGTGTGTGTGTGTGTGTGTGTGTGTGTGTGTGTGTGTGTGTGTCTGTATGTTGGTCAGTGTTGAAGCTTACACGATGCAGTAGTGACGGTAGCAGCCATTGTAAATAGAATAGATTTCAATGGGTTCCTACAGTGGCATTTTTGCATTAAGGTTTGGATAAACTAAGAATATACGACTCGCTGGTGACACTACAGCTTCAGAATTCAGTTCACTTCATCCAAGTTGTAGAGCAAAATGTGAAACTCCTAGGTTAATATTAACCACAGACCTTATATTCGGTACAAAAATAATAATAAATTAAATCATTGGAAATGTGACGAGGGAACCCATTGCTAACTCACGTCTTGGTTTTAGGACAAAAAAAGGGGGAAAAAACTGTAAAACTGCACCCTTTGACTGACTATATCTTGCAGTCTTTGAACTTACAGAAAAATAGAAAGAACAACTTTTTGCCTTTGGGGGAGAATCCTTCTGGTTGAACTTTGCAGTAAAGGCTCATACATAGTCTGGATTTACGGTGGTTAGGTGACCACCGAACTACAACATGACGTCACGAGCCACGGTGAAGAGCAAACCACTCCCTACATACAAGCAAATGGTCAATGCCCATGTGCAATTTCAGATCAACGGTTACTGGTCAACCCACTGAGGAGAAAAATGGACGATGGTTCATTTAATAGGATATGATTCAGCTGTGAATGCAGTTGTCAAAAATGCGGAAAGCTAGATTCACTCCGTTTCTCAGTACACTGTCCACTTTTGGGGGATGTCCTAGCATCTGCTTACTGTCCACCTTTGGGGATGTCCTAGCATCTGCTATTTAAAACAATGAGAAGCCAAGGCACCTCACAAATATCAAACCTTCCCAGTCGGATGCTATAGACTATATAGTATAGAGTTTAGTGAGCCTTGATCTAACATAAAACACTGCAATGTTCATCTCCTGCTGCTCCCAAAGCTGCTTTAAATGCGGATTTAGCGCTTGATAGCAAATGCATAAGTAAAGAGGACAGGCGCTTTGCAGCAGCATAGTTGATCACCTCAATATCCAGTGGTTTGCCAGTGGGCATGAAACACCATCCCCTTCTAACACACACGCTATACATCCTAGGTCCTCCTCACCCTGTTGAACAGTCCCTAACGCAGAGAATGCCCACCCCATCCGGATTCCCACCCACTTGTGTTCGTTGGTGTGTCCGGAGGCACTGTGGAGGAAACAAACCCCAGTGTCAACAGTGGTGGGCAGGAACGCTGTCCACGTTGTTTCAGTGTGTGTGTGTGTGTGTGTGTGTGTGTGTGTGTGTGTGTGTGTGTGTGTGTGTGTGTGTGTGTGTGTATGTGTGTGTGTGTGTGAGGTGGTGAGGTGTGTGTGTGTGTGTGTGTGTGTGTGTGGGGGGGGGATAACAGAAACAGGATAGGTGAGCAACATAGGTGTTAAAAAAAATATATATATATATATATATATATATTTGGAGATCTGAAGTGGATTGAAAAAGAAAACAGGCTGGAATTTGACAGAGTGCTGCTGTTATCAGAGTGGAAATTGTGGAATTACAAATAGTAATTCAATTTGTTCTGGTTGAACTGGCCACAAGATTGGACTCTTGTCTTGGTTCACTGTGGAGGTTTATTGAGGGGGCCTAATAGCTTGTTACTGATGTGACTGAAAAAGAGAGGAGGAGAGGAGAGGAGAGACTTTATTGAGACTTTATTCAGGAACACTGAACTTCCTGAATTGAATACAATCCATGTTGGTTCAGGCACTTCCTATTCTGAAGGTGGTAGACCAGAACTGGCTAGGCAGGCTTTATCAGCTGATAATCACTTCCTTCTTCCCCTTGGTTTGTGTTCACGTCGCATGCCTTAAATACTGTACATGTTTCCATCTGTCTCTGTTACATCACAATGGAGTGTCCCCCTCTTTGTGTCTCCGGCTGCTCTCTGGGTGTCACACTTGAAATATACAGTACAATATACACTGCTTAGCAAACATCTTACACAGAGAACATATAGCCTAATGTTCCCTACACATCCTGTTATAAAACCTAGAGTAGGCTTACATCGGGATCTGCCCAATCAAGTATCGCCGTTCAGACTGTAAACAGACTGGTAAGCCTTCTACCAATGTGTACAGTATGTTTGTGTAGAATATTGGCCCTACAATGAATGATTGACAGAATTAATATGTTGCTCTAATATACTGTCGTTCCACTCAGGCCATAGCTGAGTGGTAATCAGACGGTCACCGGTTCGCCTCCCGGCCCACCCATGTCTAGCATGTCGAAGTGTCCCTGAGCAAGACAATGAGCCGCTAACAATGACGCTCCGATCTATCTATCGGCCACAGATTTTCACTCCAAAACACTCGATCGGTGATCTGCGATTTAACCGATCTGGAGAAACAGAAAACATTTAAGTGGTATAAAAGTCAGATATATAGTATAATATCGCTTTGCATCTTCGTGACAGGTCTAAACATTCTCCACTTCCTCCCCACACACAGGAACAGTTTTGACGTGGGTTTTGAGATAGATAGATAGATAGATAGATAGATAGATAGATAGATAGATAGATAGATAGATAGATAGATAGATAGATAGATAGATAGATAGATAGATAGATACCTTTATTATCCCATGGAGGGGAAATCAGTCGCCCAGAGGCGGCACAGCAGTTAAGGTTACAACATACAAGTAAGAATAAGAAAAATGAAAAAGTACTGTAGTATACAGAAGAAACAAGGCAGAAGAAAAAGCAAGGTGCAACAAGAAACAATAAAAAATTATAATCCTTCTATAAATGCGCCACGTCTCTGCAGACGTGCGTGTACGGTTGTAATGCACGTAACTCGAGAACCACTTGACCCACCGACTTCACATTCGACACACGTGTTCCACACGCCCACAGGGAGTGCAGTGCCAGGTATCGAGTCGGTCGGACCCACGGTTCTCCAGAACCACCACAAAAGGCTTGGGTCAGGCTCTGACAGTGGGCCTAATAAGACCAACTAATTTCACCTGGACCAGGCTCTGCCAGTGGACCTAATGAGGCCAACTCCTTTCACCTGTGCAATTTCCAGCCTTTGCCTCAGCCAATTGAGGCTCAACCAATCAGGCTCTGTCAGTGGGCTGAAATGATTGCCAAGTACAACTTTCAGTTTGCAGTCTTCACACACAGGCACATACACAGAAAGTCCATGTCATGTGGGACACCTGCTGACAGTTAAAACGGGTGCTATGACGACATATATTATTAGGTTCCAAAGTTGCATCGTTCTCAAGTAGGCCGGTGGCAGACTGCGACGGGCATGTACAGGTCTAGTCTAACTATAAATGCACAACTCCATATATGGACATAAACAGGACAAAGACATACTATCTGGGTGGGGCTTGCTTTTCCAACTTGCATCGTTCCAAGTAGGCCAGTGCCCAACAGGCAACGGTGTAGAGGCTCCAACGGGTACCGCTCTAGTATAATAATAATCTTGGACATTTTTAAACTTTCCCCTTACACACAAGATCAGTGTTGGTATCAGTCGATTGGGAGAAAAGAAATCGGTGATCGGGACATGTCCCCAAAAACTAACTTCCACCATTAAATGCTACATGCTTAACTATGAGCTTAACTAAAAGGCCTTACATTCCGACATTTGTCTAAGATTGCATTTTGTTGGGATTCTCTGAAGTGTGCTGTAGTGAAGATGGCTGTCGCTCCCTCCTACTCATAGTCATAGTCCTTTCCTCTTGTTTCCCTGCTCTATTCTTGTCTCCTCCACGTGACGTCATGTCTTTAATTACACTTAACAATTTTGTTAAAAAACTAAAAACAACTTAATGAGTTGCTTACTGTTACTTGGATCTGTGGACTCATATCCGGCATGAAGGAAAACACGTGTGTGTGTGTGTGTGTGTGTGTGTGTGTGTGTGTGTGTGTGTGTGTGTGTGTGTGTGTGTGTGTGTGTGCACGCGCGCGCGCGCATGTGCGTGTGTCTAGACAGTGTGTGTGTGTGTTTGTGTGTGTGAGAGAGAGAAAGAGAGAGAGGGACAGAAACTGTATAGTGTGTACTGTGTATAGCAGTTTGAGTTTATTAATCAATTTGAAAGCTTGGTAGAAATCATTCTACAGTAGGTGTGTGTGTGGGGGGGGGGGGGGGTTGTAACCTTGTAGAGAGGAGAGAGAGAGAGAGAGAGAGAGAGAGAGAGAGAGCATCCAGTCCTTCCGTACTCACATTGGCTGATTATATTATTAACATCACTGTAAGTGTGTGCGGGAATCTTCTGCATTTATAAGTGCTGAATTGACAGGAATCAAGTTAAATATGCGCAACACGCTGGCAGCCCCACGGGTAATGCCTCCATGAGAGGCCCTTGCCCAATGCCCATCCCGCTCTGGCAGTGTTGTCTTTGACAGCAAATTCATAGTCTCTTTGACTATCTCTTTTAGTCGACTAGGCCTAAATATCATACGATTTTAGTCGACTAAATGTACAGTTGATTTAGTCGACTAAAATGTATTGTGGCGGGCCTTGATGCTGTCGTAATGGTTGATTTTACACTTGCTGTGTTGTGAGCTTGTAGATCTGCTATTTTCAGCATGCAACCAAGTGTAAAATGACTTATACTGGATCTCTTGTCCACTAGTCCCTTCCTAACATTAGTCTAGTTTTTATTTGTTGACGAAATTGTCAATATATTTAGTCTTAGTTTTAGTCATCATAACTTAGTTTTCATTTAGTTTCCATTTAGTTTTCATCAGTGAAAAAAGGTAGTCGAACATATTTAGTCATAGGTTTAGTCTACGAAATCAACACTGTAAGTATGTGTACCTTCTCCGTCACCACCTGCTCCCATTCCCTATACTGTAGATGTGAGGTCTATGACTGATGATAACGCCTAGGTAATGCACACAGTAAAACATTAGCATTATGTAAACAAACCAGCCAGCTCTGGCTGCCGTGTGTGTGTGTGTGTGTGTGTGTGTGTGTGTGTGTGTGTGTGTGTGTGTGTGAATTCTCCTACTGATAAACAGGTGCAGCTTGCAGGCACATGCATGCACAATAAAAAAATAGAAGCAATTTAGTATAGTATCTACAAATCACATGTTGAATGAGAAAATGAATGAAAGAATGAATGAAATAAAGTCATATTCAGCTCCACGGCACACCATTTTTCCATCTCTCAGAGATGTATTGTTTGTTGAGGCCTGAGGCCTAGTAATAAAACAATAAAACATATGAAAAGTCATCACTTAACTGCTCTAAAACAGCAGCCATTATGGAAGATTATAGTGAATCTCATTGTTGATGTTCCAGCCTATAGCCAGCAAAATAACGTCTGTATTTGTAATTCCCTATTGTGCTTTTGTTGTCTGATGCATCTGGCTTTGCAGGCAGCAGAAGAAAAGTTTTTGAAAGAAGAGAAGTGGTATGGTAGGAGCATACAGTAGTGTACACTGTGCAGACCATGTCAGTGAAGAGAAGTGGTATGGTAGGAGCATGTAGTGTGCACTGTGCAGACCATGTCAGTGGAATTGCGTTGCTAGGCAACAGTTTGGGTCAAAGTTTATTTCCTGTTAGTTATATACTGATATTCGCAAAGTAAACACTGCAGCGAGAAACAAATGTTGTGAAAAGGTCTATCTATAGACAAATCCACAGAGAGGTGCCCTGGGCATTGCCATTACTGAGGTGTACCATTAACAGATTACCTACACCTGGCCTACGGGGCACTGCGCCATGGATTAGTGCCCTGTAGGCCAGGTGTAGGTAATCTGTTAATGGTACACCTAACACCTCAGCAATGGCCGCATCCAGGGTACTCCTCTGTGGATTTATCTATACAGTAGGCACACATTGAGTGCATTTGTGTACCTAATGTGTGTACTGTGTACCTACGTCAGTGGTGCGGGGGCCACCAGTGGTCCTTGAGGGGGTTCCAGGTGGTCCCCAAAATGGAGAGTTGGTAACCAAATGGACCATTACAGATCTTGTAACTCTTGAGAGCGTAAATAGTTCAATTATTACTTCTTGCCTACTTAATTTACAAGAAGTCTACATAATTAGAGAATGTAGAAGAATTGTTATTTTGATCAACGTTATCTCCTAATGAACATCAATACAGCCTGAAATCGTGGACAAAATCCTACCCAACGACAACAAAATATTCTTTAGTTTTGGGTCCGAGAGGTTAAATCTCATCAAATGGTTGTCCGTGGCTCAAATCCCGAATAAATAATGGACCTTGAAATGAAAAGGGTTGAAAACCACAGTTTATATAGTTTACAGTATGCACACAGTGAGTGCATTTGTGTACCTAATGTGTGTACCTACGTGAAAAAGCCCACCGCTTTGTTAGAACTCTGCCCCTGCCGACACCACGGTGCTTTCTTGGGAGCCAATTACCCAGCTACCAGAGCTCTGCTTCCTTTGACTGACTTGACGCTAATTTGCACTCTGCTTGAAAGCTAGCCAATGGGGGGGGGGTTGCTCGCTCTGCTTTTAATGAAGGGACTATAATCACTTTGCCAGAGAGGTGCATGTCACTCCGTCTATAGCTTTGACATGCCAGTCCAGTCTGTAGGTTTTGAGATAATGTTGTGTGGGACCAAAGTGGTGGATGGACGGATTTATAGAAAGACTGACATTGCCATACATTGTTTTCATCCCTGCCACAAAAGGGGCTAAAAGTATATAGCATAATAGTATTTAGGGCGGCTGTGGCTCAGGAGGTAGAGCAGGTCGTCCAATGATCTCTGGGTCGTCGAAGTGTCCTTGGGCAAGACACTGAACCCTACATTGCCTCCAATGTGTTGGTCAGTGTGAGCTTGCCACCAATGGTGTGTGAATGTGGGAAGTGAGGACGCTGGCGTCGACTGTTCGCCGCTTCACCTCCCAATGTATGAATGAATGAACCATTGTAAAGCGCTTTGAGCACTTGGAAAAGCGTTATAAAAATGCAATTCATTATAGCCATTTCTCTATTAAATATCCACAACCCTATAGCGTCCCTATTCTTGTGCGAACATTCTGCTAAAATAGCAGATCTAGTTAGATCGGCCATCTTTGGGAAATATATTTAGTGTAGAGTGGGGAAGGAGGTGGACTAATACACCGTAGACCTCTTTGGATTCTTGTCAAAGCAGCTATTCATTAATTTGACAACAGTTTGGGTTTTGACAACTTGTGACTAAAGCCATTTTATGAGTGAGATGTCCAGTTCTCCATGGGTGCGTGTGCGTGTGTGTGTGTGTGTGTGTGTGTGTGTGTGTGTGTGTGTGTGTGTGTGTGTGTGTGTGTGACTGTGTGTCTGTGTGTGTGTGTGTGTGTGTGTGTGTGTGTGTGTGTGTGTCTGTGTGTGTGTGTGCGTGTGTGCATGCATATTCTCACAACTGTGTGAGGTATTGAAGTCCTTGTGTAAACAAAAGATGAAAGCCTGGCATGTGAACTAATTTCCCGGCGGCGTCTCTCAAACACTCACGATGTGTGACGGTTCCCCATCAAAAAAACAACACACCAACATACAGCTATTTAGTTAGCTATCCCGCTGCTGATATTTACTTTTAATTCTGCAAGCTGTCATCGCCTATTTATAATTGCATTCTGTTGGCAGCGATCAGAGCTGGGAGCAGATGTGTGTGTGTGCACGGCGTGTGTGTGTGTGTGTGTGTGTGTGTGTGTGTGTGTGTGTGTGTGTGTGTTTGACACACATGGGGCTCTTTACAGTCATCTCCTGCCACCTCTCTCACATCAGTGGTGAAACATGCCATCAGTGGCCAAACAACTTTAGCCTGGTTAACCACTCCGCCCCTCGTCAGATTCTTTCAGGCTAGAACAACTTAACCCATTTACTGAGACGGATTCTCAAAACACCTTCTAAATACTCAACTAAAAAAAATCTAATATTAATTAAAAAAATGCAAAAATGTTATCTAACAAATGCAAGTCTCTGTGTGTACGTCTGTAATCCACATAACTCGAGAACTGTTCACCCTACCGACTTCAAATTCGACACACGCGTTCCACACCACCACAGGGAGTGCAGTGCCCGGTGTCGGTCGGACCCACGGTTGTCCAGAACCCCAAAAAGGCCTCTGCCCGAGTGCCTGGACTCTGGACCGGGCCCCTGCCCAGGGTCAATATATGGAGCTGGCCTGTTCTGACCTCACAACACTCCATATTTGGGCATGGCTGACACAGAACAGGCCTGTTCTGACTTCACAACACTCCATATTTGGGCATGCCTGACACAGAACTCCATAAACTGGCCTGTTCTGACATCCTACCTGGCTACCTCTCCATATTTGGGCATGGCTGACACAGAACTCCATATATATATAGCATAATTGCGAACGCAATGAGCACTTACTATGAGACCTAGCAGATCATGTCTGTCTGTCTGTCTGTCCGTGTGTCACGCTTTTGTGCCCATATATGGAGCTGCTTTGGGGACTCCTTATATGGTTATGGCTGAGTCATGGACATGAGTGTGATGGCGTGGTCCAACTTGTGCCCATATATGGAGCTGCTTTGGGGACTCCTTATGGTTATGGCTGAGTCACGGTGACATAACCAAATATGTACGAGCTGCGTTCGCTTCCCGCGTTTGCGCGTCTTACTGGTATATATATATGCTAAATAATAACCCATTAAAGCATGATGTTACAACGCCTGCTACTGCAGGCCTTACAAGCATTACTACATCTTTCAAAGCATTTGGGACATGATCACAAAACATGTAGGCCATTTGAGATATAGTTAGTTACATGTGATTCATTTTATTTAATGCAGTTTGATTAGTTAAAAGTTAAAACAAACGGGCGTCCACTTCCACTAAGAGTTCAGCACCACGGAGAGCGATGATGTATTTTTGGAACCCACTTCAACTAATGAACAATACTGTAAAAAACCATAGAATGGTTAGCGAAAATGGCACAGCGGCCCATCAGTTTTCAAGTACAAGTGAAAATCCAATTTAAAGCACTAGGCAGTGGCACCACTGTTTTATTTATGTAAATGTCATGGGCCTGCCTGACATACCAGGGGGATTGCCCCAATGCCATTTACACAACCCAGGAACAATGTCATCACATGATCCAGACAGACGAAGGGAGGTAGGGCACGTCCTCCTGGTTGGGTTGATGCATTCATGCCACACATCATTCGCCTCTTACAACAACAAAAATCGGACCCGTCTGAAGTGAGTGGTGCTGTACTGTACTGTACTGTACTGTACTGTACTGTACTGTACTGTATACAAGCTCTACTCCCTGGCCTCTGTGTGTGTCTGTGTGTTAGGCTGCACAACAGTGACACTTGGTGGTGAAAATATGCTATTTCCGTGCTCAGATCCAGGGGCACAGCCAGGGACACACATTGCCGTCTATAGGAGTGGCTAGCAACACTCAAAAACCTAATAGAATACGCACATCACTTAGTTGAGGTGCTGGGTTGGAAAGTGACATCAGAAAAAAAAAGATTGCACACTCATCTGCCTCCAATATAATTTATTGAAGACGTTTCGTTTGACCAGATGAAGATCTTCATCTGGTCAAACATTGTCAATAAATTATATTGGAGTAGATTAGTGCGCGGGGTTATTCTTCTTGTTCACATTCTGCCCCTTACCAGTGGAAAACCAACATTACACAGCCCTAGGTACAGGCCACCAGCACTGGTGGTGAACGCCCCACCTATAGTGTATTCATCAGTATTCATAGTGAGTAGACCGATTTCATGAAACCACCAGTATGAAACATAATTCAGCAAACAGAACACAGCTAGATAGTAGATATGAACAACAATGTTTTTGTACCAGTATTTACAGTGGAAATCACAGCTCTTACAGCCCACTGTAACTAAAGTGTGTCACTGCATTGTTTCCACACAGACAAAAAAAGCTTTTCAATCAGATCTTGAAATACACCATGAGCTGTGTTTCATTTCATTTCCGACAAAATGTAGCTGACATTTGACCGGAATTCTCTTACCGTGGTCAATAGCAAATCTTGAGACGTGTGGGGACAAAAGCTGTTTATAGACGGGGCTAGCGCCCCCTCAAAATAAAAAAGGTCCAATGACATGTGTTTTCACTGTAGTGCTGCCTGCAACAGAGTTTGTCAGCGATGAAATTATGAAGAAATTAATAAAAATTGTATTGGTCAACACAGAGGAAATGCGGCCATTAAATAACTTTTAACCACAGAGAGCCCATTATGTTTCTAGTATCTAGTATCTAGACGCAACGACAGAGGGAAGATAGAATTCTCTGATGTAACCAGGGAGAGAACTGCAGAGAGAGAGAGGGTGAGGGAGCTATAGGCGGCACCGAAAGAGAGAGACGAACTGTCTCACTGACTTTGCTACAGGTTTGATATTATAGAAAGCCCTGGTACATTATAATAACCTAGCTACTTAAACCATACACTGCGTATGTAGATGGCTGCGGTCCCCCAGGACTCCACACTCGAGATTCAGTGGAAACAGCCGATCTACAATCTCACAACAGTGGCTTTTGCAGAATGTTCACGCCCCAGAATAGTGTCAGTGGGGTCGAAGTCGTCGAAAATGTATCCTTAGATGTGAAATAAAATGCACGCTGAATGATAAATGGCAAACTACACTTTCTTCTGTGGTGCTTAGAGGTTTCTATATCAGTTGTTGGAGGCAGCGGCAGTGAAGTGGATACCTCAACAGTGAACGCTCGCTGAATACAGATCAAACAATAAAAGGCAGCAAGGGAGACAGAAAGAAGAAAAAAGGACGAGGAGAGAGGGAGGGAGTTGATGAAGACAAACGGGGGGAGGGGAGAGAAGCGGTATCACGATTTCAGAATTGTTCTGTTGGTACATATATAATGAAAGAAATGGGGGAGAGGGGTGAGAGACATGCAAATGCTCACAGATGGCAGGGGAGAGAGAGAGAGAGAGAGAGAGAGAGAGAGAGAGAGAGAGAGAGAGAGAGAGAGAGAGATATGCGGTCCATTTCTTATTAATGAATTCAGGGCTGTTGTCTCTAAAAGCTGGTGTGAGCAGAGCACTGCTCCCCAAAGAGTCTGTCAGCTAAAAATAAACCAGAGGAAGTGGTGCATGAGAAAGGGGAGAGGGTCCCTTCTCTTTCTTTGGTGTATCTGTCCGTCCGTCTCTCTCTCTCCCACCCAGTGCACCCTCAACAGAACGGACAGGCATACACCGGAGGATGAAAGAGAGAGGAGGGGGATACTGGGATAGCCAGGTCGCAGGGGCGGATGTCTCATTGGTGTCAGCAAATATAGCCTTTAAGGATAAAGTCAAACAAAACAAAACAAACAGTTTTTGTTGGTATATATTTCACTTCAAGTATGTTTCACTCCATTTGATTTAGGCAGTGGGGTAAAGTAGCTAATTTGAAAAAAGCCGATCTCCAAGTTCACAATGTGTCGCATCGCGTGGCTTCCACAACAACGGATGTTAACTTCAGTACTTAAGTAGCAACCGTTGAATCTTGTGTGTGGAGCACACGTATACACAAGAGGCTGGCAAACCCACATTATTGTGGCCAATTGAGAAAAACGGGGGGTGATGGAGAGCTCCTTTCCGGCCACTGAACAAATACAGTGCTGAACTATCCGACATGTGGAACTGGCATAGCTTGATAATTTGCACAGAGGTACATACTGTATGTGCTCTGTTGAGTGCAGTCTCTTGTTAGTATTGGTATGTGGATTCTGGACCACATTATACCATTATTATGGGTTGTTTCAAGCATAAAGGCTCAGTCTCTCATCTGTGTCATTTCTTAACAGACACCACTGCTATGCTGGACACTAAACCGTATTGAACCTTTATTTTGTGATCATGTGGGCCCAGTTCAAAGACACATCCTTGACGTGTGACTTGATAAGAAATGATAAGCTCTCAGACACCAACTCTCACAGTCGGACATTCAAAGGGTTGGAGCATGTCACTCGCTACTCACCCCTGCCCAATTGAAATCCACAGACTACCTCAACAACAGAAAGGAGTAGCAGAAGCATTGTGTAACTGTTTCATGTCGTCAAATAGCTGTCAATTTATTTTAACCAACATACAGACATAAAGGGTGTTCAATAGCACTGATTTATGAAAAAAAGAAAAAAGTTGTGTAGATTTAGTGTATGATCTCCATCATTGGACTGCTCTCACTCTCTGTTTTTGCCCTTTTATTGTTATCCTAATAATCTTATGCAGTCAGGAGCATACCAAACATATTTTCTAAACAAAATATGAACGAGGGCTTTCAGTACATCACAGTACATGGATGTGGAGTGGCTGAAGTGGAAGCCTCCAGACTGATAAGCAGTGCTGTGCTTGAAATCAACCCAGGCCTAATATGATAATAACTTGAGGGAGGTCAGCTCCACACAAAGAGTGCCTCTGCCCCAGTCAATATCCATTCTGGAAAACTCCACATGTCAGAGACCTCTGACACTCGACATGTCAGAGGTCTCTGACCTAAAACTAAAGACAATTTTGTTATCGCTGACACACAATTTCATGCTTCTTGTAAATTAAGTACCGGTAATGCAGATGTTTAACAATAATGTAACTCTTGAGAGTGTAAAATGAAACCAAAGGACCAATAAGGGTTTATGCTCTCAAGAGTTAAAGATCTATAAGGGTCCATTTGGTTTCATTTGACACTCTCAAGAGTTAAAGATATATAAGGGTCCATTTGGTTAGTGGTTACCAACTATCCATACCAACTATCCGGGGACCCCGGACCACTGGTTGAGAACCACTGGTAGTGTATGTGTATGTTTGCCTGTGCCTGTGCGTGCGTGCCTGTATGCCTTAGTGTGTGTGTGTGTGTGTGTGTGTGTGTGTGTGTGTGTGTGTGTGTGTGTGTGTGTGTGTGTGTGTGTGACTGTGTGTGTGTGTGTGTGTGTGTGTGTGTGTGTGTGTGTGTGAGAGAGAGAGAGAGAGAGAGTGAGAGAGTCCTGGTTATGGGTTATTGGGTTGTTTTCGATAATGGCAGATAGTTGGAGAGAGAATTCATTATAATATACTCTTGTCAGTGTCTGTCAAGAAATTCTTTAAATACCAAAAACAGGCATCTTTAAAATGTGGTTCCCATTCCCAAAGTGGGGTCCGGGGACCCCTAGACTCTAGGGCCTAAAGTTCCAGAGGGTCCCCAGCTAAATGATAGTTTGAAACCAAATGGACCCTCATGGATCTGTAACTCTGAGAGAGTACAAATGGAACCAAATGGATTCCATTTGTACACTCTCAGAGTTAAATTAGCATTGATTTTACAATATAAATTGGGGGTCCCAGAGATGCCATTTAAATGCCATTAAATTCAGGTCAAACCAGGGTCCCTAGAGCTGTAAAGACCTTCTCTTATGGGTGAACTTGGCATATATTTTCAAACGGGGGGTCCGCAGGCTAATGAGTATCATTTTAGGGGTCCTTGACAATTCGACACGAAAAAGTTTGGGAACCAAATAATGGTCTACAGTACGTGGGAGCAGCCCGACAGACAGGAAGGTATACACTTAATTCAGCTGCTACACTTAATTGAGTTAACTACATTAAACCTATAGCATTCTTATTCCGGGGGGGGGGGGGGTGAACATTCAGCGTGTACTCCGTTTAGTTTGACTATGTTCGGCATAGAGATTTGGTACAGAGGGGGAAAAGTAGGGTGTCTACTAGTATAGCATCGATGTCGGGTGGAAACCTTGCATGTCCAAAATGGTTCATTTTCTATGATTAAATTATATTAAAAATAGTACAAAAATCTAAAAGCTCACAACCTCACGAGGCGTTGTTGTGTGCTTATAGATCTGCAAACTGCTTTTGTGTTCCATTAATAAAATGGAAAAACGTCAAAAAGTTGAAATGTGGAGATACGAGATTTCCACCTGACAGCAACCATTACAGGGTCTTGCTCCACAACACATCGAACCATTGACCTTCTGATGACCATACTGCCTTCCTGCTACCCACTAAGCCAGTGGTTCCCAAAGTGGGGTCCTTGGGGGAGTTCCAGCTAATTGATAGTTTGTAAGCAAGTGGACCCTTATGGGTCTGTAACTCTGAGAGTGGTTCAATTTGTACACTCAGTTAAATTAACATTGATTTTACAATATAAATTGGGGGTCCCAGAGATAGAAATGCCATTAAATGGGGGTCCTTAGACGAATCCATGTCAAACTGGCGGTCCTTGAAATAAAATGGGTTGAGAGTCTCTGCTAGAGCCGTAACACGATGTTGCTATAATGTGATAATTAGACACAACACAGCCTCGCCGATGATGACATAACATACATCATCCGGAACTGTGAGTTCCATACTGCTATCATCAATAAGAAATCTAATTTCTCTCGTTCTCTCTTTCTATGTTGCAGCCGTTTCGATCATGCGACACAGCGCTTCAGCTTTTGGATTTGCAGTAAGTACTCTGTCAAGCTTTTCACTAAGCATATGAAGGCTCCCGCCCACACACATTTAGGCAGGCAGTCAGGCATAGAGGCAGTCATCTGCCTGCAAATAGCATTTGGAAGTACTCGTATGTCTGCATGCAAACCTTCAATGTCAGTGTACACACTGTCACACAACACCTCGCTAAACCTTCAAAGAGGTGGGGAAGTACTCAAATGTTTTAAATACCGCAAGGTAGAAATACTCAGTTACAAGTCGGGAATGAAACATTGACTTGAGATAAAAGTACAAAAGTATTGGTATCAGGTAACCAGGATGTTTCTCATATTTGGACTATCATATTACATCTATTGTAATGTCCTATAGTCTATCATAGTTTAAGGTAGTTTCTTGTAATCTCCTATAGTCTATCATAGTGTACTGTAGTCTAGCGTCTTGTGTCGCCACTGTCAGGTCTTGTTAGTTTATTTATTTATTTATTTAAACCCACAGACATACATAACCGCACTTTAATTTCCACTTATTCAAAAGTAGTAAAAATTGCAGATCTACTCAAAATTCTTACTACTTTTGACCTGTAGAGAACTATGACGGTCCCTGGACCTCACTTTGTGCTAGATGTTTTTAAATGACTCACTGGTATTGGATCGGGACTCAGTATTGAGTTATTATCGGTATATGGGGAAGGAAATAAAAGGAATCAGTACATCTCCAATATAGTCTACTCCTGTACTAACTACTGGTTGGTGGAAGAGACGTTAACCATGCTCCCTGTTGTCCCCGTTGTCTCTGCAGTTTGACGCCACTCTGGACGTGTTGTCCTCCATCATCGTCCTGTGGCGCTACAGCAACGCTGCCGCTGTGCACTCAGCCCACCGGGAGTACATGTGAGTCTGTCTGTCTGTCTGGGCCCCCTATGAGATTACATGCGAGTGGTCTTCCATTCTGCGCCTCACAATTGAGGACGCAAAAGTGAGGACACCAGTATAAAGGGAGGGGCCGTTGTAATTGAATGGGAGGTCTGCCATTCTGTGCCGAAATTGAGGAGGGCAGAAGAAAGGGAGGGGCCGTTTTTAGTAATCCTCAACATTGGAGGACGGAATTGGCACCGAATGTTAGGTGCCGAAAGATGCCATTGGCTGAGCATCGCATAACGAGTGTGCCACAGGAGACCCCGTATATGTTCCAGATAGAGAGATGTTAGACATTGTGCAACACTTTCCCCTTCTCCTCAGTGGCTGGAGCAATCAATCTGAATTTGCACACAGGCATTGACAATGCAATCCTGGGGAGTGTGATTGCCTATATAGGCAATATAATACATGAGGGCAAAAAAAGTGTATAAATAAAAGTAAAGGTATGTCATGTCGTCGAACGCTAAATGGAGGACGACAGCATAAAGGGAGAGGTGCCGAAATTAGGACGGCCGTTATTTAAGTGGCAGAAAGAGGGTGGAGAGACAGAAGGGAGAGAGAGGGAGCCAAGAGAGAGAGAGAGAGGTAGGGATTGGGTACTGTATGTCATATCCCCAAATGGGTTTGGACTATCTAACTAATCATCTTTATCTAATCATTTTAGTAATTGTGTCGATGAAATTTGTTTATTTATTGAGCAGTGATTGGCTGGAAGGTGTGTCATGCTGCGTTGCGATTGGCTGAGTATCGCAACGGGCTGTGCCACAGGGGACACCCGTTATATATTTAGAGGGTCGGGCCTCACATGTAGCAACATAGGCTTGCACATCCATGCCACGCATCCTCACTCTCTCTACCCCCTCCTCCCCAATATTGTTTTAACACAGAATCAAATGCTGTATAGTAAAATCAAACGTTTAGAAAATGGTTTGCCTATAATGACATTCCCAGAATAGGAACCCCTTATACCAGGTGGCTAATTGTTTTCTTACAGCAAATTGTAATTACCTATTTAGCCTGTCCTTTGTGGACTATACCGTTCATGACATTTACTCCCATCTTGCACTTTGTAAGTCGCTCTGGACAAGAGCGACTGCTAAATGCCTAAATTGTAAATAGAGTGTGTGTGTGTGTGTGTGTGTGTGTGTGTGTGTGCGTGCGTGCGTGTGAGAGAGGAGAGTGTGGTCTTTGTCCTGTGCTGTGTAGTGTGACTAGTGTCAAGACAGAGAGTCTCTTCATGTCTGTCAGTGGCGCTCCACAGGGACACATAGCAGACAGACGTCTCGCGTCTTATCTCTACCTGCACCATAATCGAGCCGTGTGCCTGTGTGTGTGTATACAGTCGAGTGTGGGTCTCTGTTAACTGTGTGCACCTGTGTGTGTGTGTGTGTGTGTGTGTGTGTTCCTCAGTTCCTGTTGAATAGACAGGGTGCCAACGGCGAGTGTTAAAATGTCTGAGTGATGAAATGTAAGCCTATCTCTGTCTATTCACCAGGTGGTCCCCCAGGGTCCTATATTTTCCCCCTTTCTTTTTTCCCTTTACACAGACTCTCTATATAGCCTAGTAGATCTACAAGCCCTCAAGAGCTCCTATATTCGGCAAATGTTCATACATTTTCGTCGAATGCTCACCCGTTACGACCTGCCCAGATAGGAATGCTACGGTAACAGGTTCATGTGATAAAGCACTTAAACCCTCTAGACGTAATTGGACCGCTGTTGGCTCTGTACTTTACACACAGGCCGGTCTGTTCAGTCGCCGGAACGCTAGTAGTGACTTTTTACACAAATTGCTCTTCATTGGCTGTCCTTCAAGCCAATGGGGAGTCCGCAATGCTTTCCCATACTCGGGCGTAAGAACGGCATCACTATCATATAATATAAAACAATATAGATGCCTCATTGGTCGCTGCAGTTCGTTGGAGCGACCCGTCTCCAACAGGAGGAAGTCAAGCGGAATTGCTGAAGGCACGCTGCGTGCCTGCTTCCCTGCCACTCAAGTAACTACTGGCCAATCACAGCGCTTCTTTTCCCGGGACTTCCGTTTACATTGCAAAAGCAAGTGCCGCTGGGAAAAAGGGAGTCATGCCTCCGATTTGCCTACCGATCGTCTGCTTACCGAAAGCTTCCACTTTGCTTCCATTATGCTTCACAAGGACTCTCGGGGAAAGCTTGCCTCCATGTTGCCTTCCCTCGAGATACAGACACCCTACCTTTACTGTATATGTCTATGGTCACTATAGTCACGCAGCAAACATGGGCATCCTAAAGGGAATCCACTCCAGTAAACATATGTAGCTGAGCTCAAGGGAAAAATCTTCTTGTAGGGAAGGAATGTTTTAGTGTGTACTGTGTACACACCTGATAAATTACTCCCCCTCCACACATAAACACCAGATCTGTAGCACATTATTACGCTTACTGGACTAGCTACTACATTCAGAGGATAGGTTTAAAATGGAGAAAAACTGCACTGATGATGGGTGCATGTGTTTGGTCCGACATACTAGTGTCCTATGGTCATGAGTCTGACACCCTACCCAAAACCTAACCTCACAGGAAGAAAGCCACAGGTTAGTTTGAACCTGCCATGGGTTAGTTGTAACTGGCAGCGCATCTCGGGAGCGACAGTGTTTGCCTGTTGAAGTCGGACTTTAGTATGTCTAACAAACATATGCATCCTCTGATGACACTTGAAAGAACACCCGAGACTTGTATTGCAGTTAGAACTGGTACCATGTATTGAAAGTATAGGAAGGAAAACAAACATTCACACAGTATGGCCTTTCACAGTATGGAGACATCTATTCACTAACACAATCCAACCACTGCACCTCTTTCAATAAAGCGGACGGATCAGCCCTTCACTCTTTCACTCAAGCCCAGGTAAAGCAGTCAGTATTTAGTCAAATTGCCTACCCACCCTGGCAGGACAAGAAGAGCTGTTGTCCAGAGTAGCGGTGAAGATCAGGTTCGAATGGAAATCACTCCAAGTTGGCTGAGGCTCATCATCTTTACACACACCAGAACTCTTCAGTCAGGGAACTTCTAGCCTGTGTATGACATGAAGGCCACTTGTAAAATGCAAGTATGGTACTGGGTGTGTTCTTTTTTTCAATCTACACCAAATCTCAGCCAAAAATAGCAAATCTACAAGCTCACACATCTGACGAATGTTTCCCCCAGAATATTATGGATGCTATTGAGGTTCAAGTAGTTAAACAAAATGTACTGTCTCTGTACTGACCTGCAGCTCCATTTCACCTGTCTGCAAACTGACTCTGCCTTCAACCAAGCTGTGACTGGTTGCTAATTGTTGTGACTAGTTTAATGACTGCTGATTGCCAGTTGTGGAATCACCCACCCACAGGAATACACAGAACAGGCAACAAATGAATTTAATGCTGCATTGTGACAGAATCGTGACCGAGGGTACACATCATTAAGACAACATTCATTCACACATAGGTTCACACACACACACACACACACACACACACACACACACACACACACACACACACACACACACACACACACACACACACACACACACACACACACACACACACACACGTGCGCTCTGGGTCTTTTGGGATGTCTCACTGTCACACTGAAATTGTTAGAGAAGAAGAATGACGTCACTGTCACTGCAGACGAACCTGGATGTTGACACAAAGACAGCAAATAGAGAGACAGCGAGAGAGGTTTTATGTCATCCCAAGGTCCAGATTGACATGTATTGATGTTGAGCTTCATATCGATTGCGGCTCCATTTTTACACGGAGTAAAATAAACACAGAGGATTTTATTCTGTGCGATTCAACCTGCATTCAGCTCCATAAAATGACAGGGTTAGGGTTGAACAGTACAATGAACGACATGAAGTCTCATTCAATACATTGTATGAGGTGAATGATCACAGACCATTCAGCAACTCATTAAGGCTAATGACCGGGTCTTTGTGTCTTAATGCATGATCATAGTGATAAATGCAGGAGGATCAGTGTTGCCTTCAAAGGGCAGACGAAGGACCCCTCTAATTATTGCTGCCTGCATAGCAGAGATGAATTTTCATTAAGATGCTGTCACTGTGGCAGCTAATTGCCATGTTTGCACAAGGACACAGACACTTGTTAGCTTTGCTGGTAATTGGCTTTCACCAGAGGGCCTTGTTGTTGTTGTTTCCTCTCTGCAAGGATGTCAGGCACACATTTGAAATATGTATTTATGTGCACATAAACACGAGTAGGAGAGCGCCTTGTCCAAATGAAGGACTGCCAATGCGGTCAGACAATAGGAAAACAGCCAGTTACAAAGTCCCTTGACGGCAGAACATTGTTACGTTTAATACAGTTGACACAGCAGATCAATCATGGATAAAGGAAACAACACCTCTTCCAAATTGAGCGAACGGCTTCCAATAATAAGCAGTACCTTGCTAACTGTCCTCATAACCAACTTGTGCACGACGCACGTGCCTAGAGGGTACCACCAGAGATCTGTAGCCTGGCCGTGAGACGCACGTGCCTAGAGGGTCCCACCAGATATCTGCAGCCTGGCCGTGAGACGTGCACAAACATGCGCACGCGCGCACACACTAATCATTTTCCTGTTGCTTTCACTTACAGTCAGACATCAAGTGTCAGTGATCATGTGTGCATGCATGCACGTGCATCAGGTGACTCTGAAGTTACAGCCAAGGAAACTGCGTTGCTTACTTTTGGTGCCACATAGCTTGGCACTGTATAGTTATTTTAGTTCAATCAAAATCAAAATGTACAATTTCTTGCTAGAATATCATGATGATCACGATTATGCTTGCACATCCTGGGACAAAAAATATGATGGCATGTCAGATATAGAGGCCAGGCTGAAAGTGGTTAACCCATTAAGACCTGAGGACACATCGGCGTCACCTTTTAACCAGTCTGCTATTTTTGAGAAATCGTGAAGATGTGGCACAAATTATTTTTTTCCAGTGAACGTTTTTAACTCAAATCTTTGCTTCTGGGGGCTCCCTGGAACAACATATTTTCAGATGGGCGTCAACGGCCAAATACAGATAATTCTGGGGGTCCTTGACATGAAAATGTTTGACAACCACTGATACAGAAACATATGTTTTTCAGAAAACCATGAATATTGTAGAATCTGGTCTCAGTGGTTAAGAATCAACTGCAGAGATTCAACATTCATTGTGAAACACTGGAAGTGAAATGACAACACTGGGACAAGAGCTTCTGTTGAATAATACATCCTACCTACAACATGCTGGATGCATGATCAATGACGTGTCCACTGCCTGCTTGCTTTCTATTTGTCTAATGTTGTGCGGTGCTGAGCTGTGTGTCTCTGTGTGTACTGTGATTGTGTGCCTCTATTTTGGTGTCTAAGTGAAAGCAACAGTAAAATGATTAGTTTGTCGTGTGTGTGTGTGTGTGTGTGTGTGTGTGTGTGTGTGTGTGTGTGTGTGTGTGTGTGTGTGTGTGTGTGTGTGTGTGTGTGTGCTCGTGCGTGCGTGCGTTGAACAGCCCATTGACGTCCTCTCTCTCCAATTGTTGCCGTGGTTACCTTCTGACCAAAGCCCAGGGCACCACCGAGTTGACTCTCCAGCATAGCCCTTACACACACGCACGCACGCACTCACGCACTCACGCACGCACAGACCATGCATGACCAGCAAAGATGCTGTAGTTGCTGTATCTCCCTGCAGACTCAGTTAATTGGAGTTTAAAGTAAACCTGCCTCTTCGGAACAGCCCCTCTGAGAACATCAGAACAACATCCACAGAGGGAGGGAGGGCGGGAGACCGACCGACCGACCGACCGACCGAACCACAGACAGACAGACAGACGGAGGGAGAGAGGGAGAAGGAGAGAGGGAGGAGGGAGAAGGAGAGAGGGAGGGAGGGAGTCAGGGAGTCAGACAGGTTGTCAGACAGGGAGTCAGACAGTGAGAGGGTTTACTAATGCCTACTTTATATGTCGCTTGCCACCAAGAGCTGATCTGCAGATTGACAGAGAGGTTGAAGACAGTGACAGAGAGAGTGAACAGAGTGATTTGGACACAGCTACCCACTTTGCCCAGCTGTTCATATGAAGGCACCCTGCTCTCTCTCTCTCTCTCTCTCTCTCTCCCTAGTTGTTCTCTGTGACTCTTCTTTTTTGTAAAATAAATCTTTCTTTCATGATTTATACATGCACTGCAGCCTACAAAGGGGGAGAGGGGATTTAAACCTATCGTTATGTTAAAATCAAAGCCATGGAGGATAGGATGTCAAAATAAAACACCCAGAACCTTGAAATGATGGAAACTGGAATTGTGAGCTTGTAGAGCGGCCATTTCTTTTGGCAGAATAGGGATGCTAGGGTTCAA
This sequence comes from Protomyctophum bolini, assembly GCF_963924005.1. Lineage (NCBI taxonomy): Eukaryota > Metazoa > Chordata > Actinopteri > Myctophiformes > Myctophidae > Protomyctophum > Protomyctophum bolini. Next base: position 18,011,473 of record NC_137885.1, on the reverse strand, counting down.
GTGGTCTCAACGGTTCTTTCCTCTATCTCAGGTGTTTTCAACAGGTGGTCCGTGGTATTGTATGTGGCTCCTGACCATGCATTTAATAATTTGTTTGATACGTTGATTTAAAAAAAAATCTTTCCAGCAGTTGAGAAACCGTGAACTGATCTGGTGTCCTATGATGACCGACCGTCCATGTAGTCATTTACTGACAAGTGGGAGGTCAAGAAATTCAACAGAAAAGGAGAGTTAGAATCTCAAGAGGGGGAAGCGCACCGGATTGTCTGGTTGAGTCATTATTATTAGGAAATTATTAGTAGTCCGTGGAACATTGGTTGAGAAACGATGCATACACATGGGATGCATATTGCATAGCAAGTGTTACAAAAGCACTAATCTTAGCCCACGTCCAAACCCAACACAGCAGTGCATGGTCCCCAGGTTGATTCTAAGTCAGGGTGGTGGTCCCTCGTTCACAATCAGTTGAAAACCCCTGTTCTCTCTCTCTCTCTCTCTCTCTGTCCTCCCAACCCCACCCCCACAGAGCCTGTACGATTCTGGGTGTCGTCTTCATCCTGTCCTCGCTGTGCATCCTGGGTAAGGCCATCCACGACCTGGCCACCGGACTGCTGCCTGAAGTGGTAAGACCAACGCCCCCTTCTCCAGAGCAACACTAGCCTCGGTATACCCCGCAGGCTTTTATCTGTATTTGTATCTGCTTGTCATTTCTGGTCAGGCTATAACAACACTGACAGCTCTCTGGGATAACATGCACACTATATTATACTATATAGATTGTCATATTGATCATTTGTTCATCACATACCCATAAACCAATAGCCTGACAGTATGGGCAGTATAGGTTGTGCCTGCAACTATTGATTATTTTCTTGGCGATTTATCAAAATTGCTGACAGCATGGCAGCAGCTGCTGCATGGCGGGCCTCGCCCTTGTTGATACGCAGCGTGTTTTCATTCCTATGCCCCTTGATAAAACCCTAGGGCTGATAATCTCTCATATCAGCCCTTTTATCATTCACAGCACTTGCCAAGACCAATTTTTTTTGTCGCTATTTGATTTAAAAACAAAACAACAAAAAATGCATGAAAAAAGTTTATAAAGCTGACATTTCTTTTAACAGCACTATAATGTGATACTGGCTGATGCCATTTTATATTACCATCCGAACAAAGCCAAACCTTTCTCCACTGTTTGGAATAGACCCAATAAACTGGGTTTCACAACTGAATTACAGTGTAATTCTAGACTAGAGTAAATAAACATTTCAGGACTAGGACATTGGATCAGGTGATATCTTTTACACACCAGATTAAAAGCTCAGCGACAGGTGCGTTGGCGGAGCAGCCTTAACAAGTAAAAAAAATCCGCACCTGCATACTGTCTTTGCTTGCTCAATAAATAATACATTTCTTAAATACATTTTGTCTAGGACTTTGGCAAGAATATTTGTCTCTTTGGTTTTTCAAGTGTAATCTAGAACATTAGGCATAGTGTTCACTGTTCACATTCTGGAAAGAAAGGCCACAAGAGCTTCTAGTGGACAGACATGACTGCTCATCACGGCTTGGACTTGGAGCTTACAGCTGGTTCAGTTTGAAGATGACGTTGAAATATATACAGTAGGTTTAGTCTAGTGGTGTAAAGGTCAAAAGGTTATTTTAGTTGTTATTCAAGACTGCACATGCCTCCTCCAATACACATGGAATGAATGGTCAGCCCATTCTCTCTCCTGCCAGGGACGAGTTTCACTGGGAGGACCACCTGGCACATGCACATTCCTTACAGTTCAACACCCCTGCTGACTGGCGCCCTGACAAACCATATAAATTCAGGCCCGGATTAACAATGGAATTTACTTGCGCTTAAGCCTGAGGGCCCGCAGCTTGCAGTGTCCTGTGCAACAGTGCAAGCCTTATAACTCCATTGGAGCAGCGGCGATAGTGCTGGCGGTGTGGTGAACGCACGCAAGTTCAATCACACAAACGCAAAACGTGTCGTTCTTGATCGAGTCATGCGCACGGCCGGCAAGCGAATCACTTGCACCGGCTCCTGCTGGTCAGTGTTTAGAAGCCTTATCAGATGCAAAGGACTGCAACCGACAGCTTTAATTACAGCTGGACCACAAGGTACAACCCCTCCACTGGGCACGTGCTTTTCTCTATACAGATTAGAGAATAGCACTGGGTGTTGTCTTCTGGACCCACTAAAAAGAAAATCGGCCATTCATTTTTCCCCTATAGAGATTTACAAAAATATTTATATCAATTATTTTAAGCCTAGAATGGAGCCATCCAGGATCCTGATGAGTCATGACTCATGACCATGGATTTGAACCTTTGATTCTCTGAAAAGACGCTAAACAAAGGGTATTTATTAAATGTAGTACATCATATAATTAAATACACAGAATCAATGTTTTCTTTTTGGTCATGATTCACCAGGATCCTGGATGGCTTGATTCTAGGCTTACATAATGTAAATCTCTATGGGGAAAATGAATTGGAGAGTTTTAAGTGGGCCCAGAAAACCACTGCTATGCTCTACACCTAAAGGAGGATTTAATTCACCAGAAAAAGCAACAAAATCTCTCATCCAAAGATGTTACGAAGCCTTCGGAGCAAATTCACACAGACAACTCAGAGCAGCTCCTGATCAGGAGATCAGTCACATGCTCTGAGTCTGACCACCATCATCTAATTGTGGCGAGCTGTTTAAACCTTACTTACTATTAATTATTGTTGCTGCTGCTCTGGCATCTTGCTACCTTGCTCTGCAGCTGGTTTGAGCTTAGTATTTTGCACTCCCAAAACCACCCCATGACCCACCTGTTATATTACCGTATGTGGGCTTTTCTAATATCCTCATGCTTACAGGAAATTAATGAAATGAGACAGAGCCTTGACGCCAAATAGGCTTATAGATACCGGTATTTATGCTCAATATTTTTGATACTTAGTTCAGTAAGAATATCTGTGTCCAAGAAAAACAGATTAAATCACGTTTTTATCACACTTGATCTGTAAGGTAGCCTACTGGCTCATTGCAAACTATGTCCATGTAAGATGAGATTGATCAGGTTTAGTTCTTGATAGCATCACAACTTTGATTCACAAAACAAATGTATTCTGGATGGAAAGTTCACAGAGAGCTTGGAAGCCTGACATTTTTCTCATTTTGCTTGTGCATTATTAATGCTATCATTAGTGCATGAGTGAGCTAAATCCACCGCCTCCAAAACGCAGCTGCAACATGCTGATGCAGCAGCATTGGTCATAGCAGTCCTTGACTTGCGGCTGTGAATCAGGCCAGACTCCACGGTGACGAGGATAAAGGAGATTTGAACCTCTCTCACCATGTCATAGCCCCAGATCCCCATTCGGGTCTCCTTCCATGACTTGGCCTTTTGTAGCATGACGTCCTGCTCAGATGAGCTGACCCAGGAGCCAAGACCCAAGATACTTGAAGTCCTTTCAGGGTTGTCACACAGACAGAACCTGACCTGGCTTTGTCTTTGCATTCAGCCTCCACTTTGCGGACCAGGTCTTGTGCCTGATCCCTCACCCTCATCAGAGAGCACTGCAGTGTGTTGTTGTTCTGTCTCCACTATACTGCTGGAGGGCATATTGACCTACTCCTCTGGGCCAATCTGAGCTCAGCCTCCCACCCGACGATAGCTCTGCACGCTGCAAAGTCGAGGGAATTAAGGGACGAACCTAGAGCTAGGGTCCCCTTGTAGAACCCCTGCTGTGACCTATTTGTTTCATATATATATATATATAGTGTTATCAACTTGGGAAAAGGGGGCGGTGCTCCAATAAGGCCTCTCGTCAAAACTTGCTCCAATGGATAGAAACGAATGCCTTCTTGAGAGACAGAATTTGAGCAAATGTTCACTTTTGGGCTAACAAAACCAGCTGTATTTAGGTAAGACACAGACATTTGACATACAGTAACAGACTCTCATTTGAAAGGAACCCAACAATAGCAGATGTGTCAGATGTGTATCATTAGACAGATCTTTTCTGGTGGAGCCGATATGACAGGGTATGTCATGAGGCACATAGTAAAATCCTCCGTGATAATATAGTGCACAAATAACCAAATGGATGAGTAATTGTGCATTTGTTTAAATTTGTGCACTCTCAAAGTTATAAATGGATGAATTAACATTTTACTGTGTACAGTAAATACACATGACCACAAGATTGAGGGCAACACAGCATAACAGAGCCTCCTGTATTTATTCCAATCCACATGATTACAAAAATATATCACACGGTGACGACCCAAATGCCTGATCGCAATGGGTCAGCAGTTGCGCTGCATCTCCGATCTGCTTGAGTCACCAGTTCACCACTGACTGTCATCATGTGAGCAACATTCACAGTTTCTCACATGGTGAAAGGAGCCGTTTGTGGTCAGAGTTTGACTCATGCAGGGCAACTGCTGACAGTGCCGAGTAGCACAGTAGGAGCCTGCCAATGCTAAGAGTCCCACAGCTAGAGCCGAAAGTGGTAATCAGATAACATATGTTAAGGCTCTGCCTCAGCCAAAACTACTACAAAAACTATGTGCTCTTATGTGCCATGGACCAGAGGTCCAACCACTGGTACTTGTACCAATAGTGGTACTTGAGCCCCTCTGGTGGTAAACAGAGGAGTTGCCCCCCAAAAAAGGGAGAATAAAGACAAAAGTTGAATGAAATATTTATATTACTACAGGTGTAGTTCTGACCAAGCAACTGGTTGAAATAGGCTCTCCAGCCGTGCTGAAATGGGCATGACAGCATACCTATCCTTAATAGAAGAGTTGAGAACGGATGAATCACATTAATCGTGCCGATTAGTGATTAGACAGAGCAGAGGTTTGTCAGAGCAGCAGCATTATGACCGTGAGCTATACCACACCAGTCTGATGGTGCGGTTTAGACCATACATGGGCACCTGGCGGACATGCTCATAATGGCGGCCATGTTTGATGAGAGCCTTTGCATAGCACAATGACAGCAAGAGATGTGATGGTTGTCGAAGAATGGCCAACAAGCGAGGTCCACGGGTGCAGTACTTAGTTTAGAATTGTTTTTGTTTAGACTAGTCATTGGTTAGACCAGTCATTAGTCCTACAACTACAACCTATCTCAAACCCTCACCCTAAACCTAACCTCCCACGGGGTAGCACACCTAAACCTAACCTTAACCCATGTCTAACCATAATGCTCAGAGGAAAGACAAATGGAATATGGCCACAGTTCCATAATAACAGGCGGCCCTTTTTCAAAGTAAAAGTTAAAACTGGGGACGGCTGGTGTGGTATGGATGTTATGCTTTTGAGTGCGTTAAATCAAGCGTGGAACAGATGGATTCAAAAACCATGTCAGAGCAGTGAACAGTCATACGGGGTGGGAGGCGGGAGTGTGATGAGAGTTCTGTCGCAGATCATCTGAGGAGAGAGTGTGAAGTTTAACGGATGACAGCTTGTGATGACGCCTCAAACGGAGACAGAGGTTATTTTAGTTAACAAAACACATCGCCATCTTGGAATGTCACCATTCCACTTGGCCTATTGGGAGTGCGCATGCCAAGTTCCACGCCGTTAGGGCCAGCAGTGCGGCAGATTGAACTGTTCACGGACAGATAGACAAATAAATGTTCAGACGGACAAGGGGTGAAAACAGTCTAAAGCCTCCTCTTAAAATGGCAATAAAGGTTGCTTTCAGTAATACGGCAACGGAAATGTTGGGCAGCTCCAGCTAATTTAATGAATTTACTGACCTAAAGAGTCAGCATGGCGGTGTGAGGGCGGGGATACATTCTTCAAACAAACACGTTTATCAGAAGTTACAAATGATCCATCGGCAGACCCTTTCATTTGTTTTGAGTAAAGCAAATTGGTCCGCTTCAGTGCAGTACATTGTCAGTCACACTGCAGTGTGTATGTGTGCATAGTGTGCCTCAGTGCAGTGTGTACAGCAGTGGTTCCCAAACTTTCAGCCTGCGGACCCCCCATTTGAAAATATATCCGAAGGACCCCCATAAGAGAAGATATTTGCGACTCTAGCAGTGATATTCAACCATTCAAGGGCCCCCGGTTAGATTTTCTTTTGATTTTTATTAAGGATCCCCATTAGCTGGTGCCGTAGCAACCAGTTAGTCTTCCTGGGGTCCACATAAGAATAAACATTACAGTAGAAGAATAAACATTACAGTAGTTTACATTATGTTTTGACCTGAATTTGGCTACGGTCCCGTATTCAATGCCATTCTCTGGGACCCCAATTTATATTGTAAAAGCAATGTTAATTGAACTGAGAGTGCCATTTGGTTCCATTTGTACACTCTTTGAGCTACAGACCCATAAGGGTCCATTTGGTTACTAACTATCATTTAGCTGCATGGGGACCCCCTGGAACTCCCTCAAAGACCCCTAGGGGTCCCCGGACTCCACTTTGGGAACCACTGGTGTACAGTATGTGTCTCAGTGCAGTGTGCATGTGAGAGAGGGATCTTGAAAGAATGTCACAACTCTCAGGTGTGACTGACAACGCAGCAGCAGTCACACCTCTGGGAATAGAATCATCATCCAGTTGCTAGGCGATAGTAATGGGCTCCGATATATGAACAGACTTGTGTCACCACCAAGAATGTGGATCTGACAAGGAAATATCAAGTCTGGGAGGATCATCTTAAGGCTATGCTTCTTCAAACTTCAAACTCTATAGTCAATATATTTTTAAGACTTTGCCTCTACAGAGCAAAAATATGGAGTGTTAAATAAATTATTATTATTTATTATTTAAAAAAGAAATAAAAATGTATGTATCCTTTAAACCTTAATGCTTGCCTATATTGATCTGATGTCGTGTCTTGCCTCTTAGCTTGACTTGCATGTGTAATAAAAACAGGTTTGGACGACAACTGTAACACAAGCCTCCCCCAAAACAAAAGAAAGAATCCCTTTTCCCAGTGTGTGTGTGTGTGTGTGTGTGTGTGTGTGTGTGTGTGTGTGTGTGTGTGTGTGTGTGTGCGTGCACGCGCACACATTTTAAAAGGTTTCAAAATGCCATCACACACTGCCAACATGAAACCAGTTTGTACTGTTTGTGACAACTTTCTGGTGGGTTGGGTCAACATAGAGTTTTATATAAGGGCCAACCTAATCTAATCTCTCATACTGTAATTTACTGATGCATTGGGTCAAGCCATGCTGGGCACGACCTACGCTGTAGAGTGCATTGCTGGAATGTGGTGTTGCGATTGGTCGTAAAATATCGTATCCAGGGGAAATACATCTGATGGATGTTCCGGACCGACACTTCCGGCTATGCACTCTCTGCCTTAGGTTGTGACCAGGCTTTTCTCTTCGCAGATCAGTAAGGCTGGGACCGAGGCTAGGGTCAACCTGATCAAACTGTAATTTAATGATGCATTGAGTCATCCTGATGCTTTGGGTCAGCATCCTGCAGTGCTGACCCATTCTCTTCTATAAGACAAGTTATATCAAACAGTTTTTTTATTCTTTTGGGTTCAGGCAGGAGTGGGTACAAGCTATAAATAGCTAAAGTCTTTCATCTCTCCTCACTGCATGATATCTCTCTCTCTCTCTCTCTCTCTCTCTCTCTCTCTCTCTCTCTCTTATGAAATGTTAATAAGCTACCTCAGCTACTTTGGCATGCTGTGGAGAGTGTGTGAGAGAGAGAGAGAGAGAGAGAGAGAGAGAGAGAGAGAGGGGAAATAGAGAGAAAGGGAAGACAAAGGACGTAGAGACGAGACAGCAGGGAGCACGAGGGAGGGGGATGTGCATGAGGGAGCGTGCAGGAGAAGCGGTTTGCCTGGTGGACGTAGTGACACCTCAGTCGGTCTTCTTGTTCTTGGCCTAATTAGTGTCAGGAGTCTCTAAATGCCAAGCGGAACCACAGCCCTTAATGCCTTCACCACCAAGAGGAGGAACGTGCTCTCCAGCCTCAAGAAAGATAACTCGCTTTTACTGGACAAACAATGCTTTGTAGAACTAGTTTGCACAGATGTCATTGATAAAAGCACCAAATTAATGTAAAACAATACTCACCCACCACAGGTGGCTGTGTTTGTCGAGGAAGCATGCAAGGCATCATGTCCATGTTGCTGCACTATGGGGTTGGGAGGGGATGAGTGGTAAAAGCAGAACCCAAATGCAAGGACAACTGAAGCAGTTAAACTCAAAAGGTATTTTATTTAACTAATCTAATGGTTAAACAGTGCAGATAAGTACCAACACCGGGCGTAAACACACAGATTCTCAGACATACTGGCTAACACACTAGGACAAAGAGGGCTATGAATTGGCAGGATACTAACTAGACACAGGTGACAGGATAGGCTGGTGCAAACAGGACACAGGTGACCAGGGTTATACACTAATCAGAGTGGGGAGACGAGACAGTAAAACCACAGACCATATTGGTTAAATCTATTCATGACTTATCTGACTGAACTATGAGTTAAACAGCTGCTAGTAGGGCAGACAGGAGGTACAAGAACATTACCACCCTGTGGATAGCCCTGGTTCTGGACCAGGGCTAATGGTGACCCTCGTTTACATGACCCGCTGCCTCTGCAGCATTCACATCCTAATCAACACTCACGTGCCTGGGTGGCATTATGTTTGTGTGTTCTGTGTCTCATGAGCACGTGTCCGACGTTAACAACGCATCTATGTTACAAAATCTGCACCCACCCTCCTCCCTCCAACAATCAACCTCCAGTTCACCAGTTGAGCTCCCCCTCCCCTCACCTGACTGTGGCCTGGGGTGTTCTGTGGTCTGGAATGTTCAAAGTTTTTGGGGTGAAATTGAGCTCAGAAAACAATACAATTACCAAAACTTTCACCAGACCTTTAAAGCACCAACAGGCCACTTAAAAGTACGGCTCTATTATTCTGGACGGGTAGCTCATATTGCCATTGCCAAGTGTAAATGTCAAAGAAGCTCCTTAGAATTCTGGCCAGGTCCCATTGCGGGCATGCACGTGGCTGTGTGGTGTGTGTCATGTGCATTGCAAGTGGATATCAGCGTGTGTGTGTGTGAGTGCGGTACGTTTGAGTTTGAGTGTGTGTACGTGCATGTGGTTGGCATAAAATGTGCAATCACATGTGCATGCACACATTTCCTCTTCCTGTGGGGAAGTGTAAATGCCACCCCTCCCTGTCTGGGGCATGCAATAACTGCTGGGGAGATAACGAGTTGAATCCGCCTGAAAAGGTCACCGGAGTGCGGGGGTTTCCGATCATAAGTTGACACCGTGATTCATGCATTTAGAGTTATGCTGTATTCAGCCTGCAAGGGAGGCATGTGACAGGTGAAGTGCAGCGTCAGTACAGGTATATAAGGCAGATATTTTCCCCTGGCAGATGAACTGAAATGTGGATACGATCCATAAAGCAGATCCCCAAATTGCTGACGGGGGTGGATCTGGTCACCGATTGATCCGCGTTAAACTGGGAAATGTCTCCGTTCGATTTTCGTATTGAACGTTTGTCCCTGCGGTACCATAACCGTGACTCAAGTATGGATGTTTTGATATTTTTTCCTATCATCTCACGGCTGCCTGTGTACTGTTACCGTATAATGTATATCTCCTGCTTTGATGTCAGTAAACCTTGTCAACATCACAGCTCTCTCGCACTCCGCTCTCAGCTCCAAGGTCCTGGTGCAATATTAATGTTGCTGCAGAAATAAGTAACACAGCATGCATCAACTTTCTCATTTCTCAGCAGTGGTGGAAAAAGCACTCTCTTTTTTTACTTAAGTATCACTACTGCAACTACTCCGTTACAAGTAAAAGTCCGGAATAAAAAAATTTACTTCAGTAAAAGTACAAAAGTATTGGCATCAAAATGTACTTAAAGCGGGTGCAGTACTAAGTTCCGACCAGTCAGACTCATTGGTCCGACAACGACAACCTACCTCAAACCCTAACCTAACCATAACTACAAGCACGTAGCAGCACATGTTCGCCAACCTTAACGCATGTTCGCCAACCTTAACGCATGTTCGCCAACCTTAACGCATGTTCGCCAACCTTAACGCATGTTCGCCAACCTTAATCCGGTCATTTTCGGATGACTGGTCAGAAAAGCGTGCAGACCCCACTTAAAGCACTAAAAGTAAAAGTAGTCATTATGCAGAATGTCCAATTTTGAGTTTTCAAATGTATACAAATCTTTTGAAAATAGCAGATCTACAAGCTCACAACTGTGACGCATTGTGAGCTTGTAGATCTGCTATTTTCAAATGGCCAAAATGTATATATGGCTTTAGTGTTTACTGTATGTTTTGTAATAATAATCAACGTAACTAGTAACAAAAGCTTTCAAATAAATGTAGTGGAGTTAATTAAGTACAATATTTCCCTCTGAGATGTAGTGGAGTAGAAGTAAAAGTATTGGAAATTGTTAATACTCAAGTAAAGTACAAATACCTCAAAATTGTACTTAAGTAAATGTACTTACAGTAAGTAAATGTACCACCACTGCTTCTCAGCCAGTATGTCTCCAAGTGGGAGTGCGAGTCCTTTTTAAGGTTTTCTTTTTCTCCAGTGCTGATAGTTGAGATAACACACCTAATTGTAGGATTTGCTTCATCTTTTGATCGCCGATAATTGCCCACTGCGTTTGCCGTTGAGGATTTAGGATAGGATAATGCTTTTATCAATTCCCGGCGGCGGAAATAATAGTGTAAAAGTGTTATCGTTCCCTCAGCGGGCAATTATGTGCAATCAAAAGCTAATCGTTTTGGTGCTGAGCAACGGTTCTCAAAGTGAGAACCCTCGGGTCCCTCTCAGAGTGTACAAAATGGAACGTACCCTCATGGGTCCATTTGCACGCTTTCAGAGTTATGGGGGTCCTTGAAATTCCAAAGTTTCAGAGAATCGCATGTTTGTCTGGATGCATTGTATTTGTAACTCAAATGGGTCCTGCCTGAGACTCCTGACCCACTGTTTGGGAAACAGTGGTGTTATTGTAACTGATACTATCACTCTCTCTCTCTTTCTCTCTCTCTCTCTCTCTCTCTCTCTCTCTCAGGATGACTTCTTGTTCAGCGTGTCCATCGTCAGTGGGGTGGTGTGTATCATACTGTCTGTATTCAAGTTCATGCTCGGCAGGGTGCTCACCAGCCGAGCCCTCATTACTGACGGTATGTCAAACGCACACACGGGCACGCAGCACCGACCTCCCCCTCCCCCTCCCCCCCCCCCCCCCCCCCCCCCCCCACACACACACACACCCTCACATACAGTGCGCCGATTGTTTATTCTATAACACAGCAATTCCCAAAACTGTCTGGATCAGGGCCCACTTAAAAATCTCGAAAGCGGGAAAAAAACCGATTTATTTTCATCATGACGGCCCCCTACGGTCGCAGCCCACCGGGAATATGCCCGGTATGACCTGTGGCCAGTCCAGCCCTGTTTGTACTTTGTACTAAAGTTAAGTCTGAACACTTTTCCCACCACTGCAGGTTTCAACTCTTTGGTGGGTGGTGTCATGGGCTTCTCCATCCTCGTCAGTGCAGAGGTGTTCAAGCACAATCCCCAGGTGTGGTACCTGGACGGGACCATAGGAGTTCTCATAGGCCTGATCATCCTGGCCTACGGAGTCAAGTAAGTGTGTCTCTGCAATAAGTGTGAAACTGCCTCCCCCCCTGGCCAGCCGGGGCGCCTGATGGAGGACAAAGGAACTGGTTGGAATAAAGTGTTCATTCCGCGCTATACGTCCAACTGGGGAAACTCCCCCCCCTGTCAGGTGAAAAGAGAAGCGGCATGGACTCCGAGTCCTCATGCATTGAAGGAAGCATGAGGTCAGTCCGTTGTTCTCTCCAGGTTGGCAGAGGGAGTGTAGGATTACATTAGATAATTGACACTGAGTGAAAAAATGGGTTACAAAATCGTGGGATAAAAATGTAGGAAAGAAAGTGTGTCTGCAGGGTGATCTGTGGTTTAGCAGCAACTATTACATTCATGTATCAATCAATCAATCAATCAATCAGCCAGCCACAATACCAAAATATGTTATTATCATCATGCTGTTTTAGACTACGACCCTAGCTGTGTGTGCTCTAAGCAGAGAGGGTAGAGAGGCTGCCTGGGAGCCAGAAGGTTGGCAGGTTGACACTCTTGCTCTCCCGCAGTATATGTGTCAAAGTGTCCCTGAGGAAGACTTAAACCCTAGTCTCTCGAGACAGACTGTTGACTTGAAGAGGGCGCTGTTTTTCCTTTATTCTTTGCCGCTGGGTTCTCAGATTGCTTAAAATAAAAAAGACATCTGAGCAGCCATCTGCTGGGTTGAAGCAGTAGACTGAGTAGAAGAACTAATTTATTTTCCTTAACACAGGATGAGTTCAAACAGGACAAAAATACAGCAGAAAAGTTTGGTTCGAATCTGTACTGGTTTTTAGGGCGGAAAAGGAATCTACATAAGATACTTACAAATGTATATGTTCTTATTCTGCTGCAGGCTGCTGGTGGACATGATCCCTCGAATGCGACAGACCAGGAACTACGAGCGCTTCGAGTGAAGGATCGCAGAGAGGAAGAGGAGAGAGAGAGACGGAGAGAGGCGTAGAGGCGAGGTGAAATGGCTTTGGGGCTGGCAGACTGACTGGGAGAGTTTTATCCTACAGTGATCCTGTAGATCCAAGGAACCGAAGAACCACAGAAGTATCTGACTCAGTGATGGTGTAAAAGACTCACGGTGGCCCCTTTTCTGCAGCGGTTTACAGTTCACTGTGTGTATTATATTTGATCTGTCTTTTTTAACAGGACGGGCAGTCTGACTGTGTATGCTGTCTGTACTGAGTATAGCAGGGGAGGTTTTAAGACCTGATGGATCTGAGCGCAAACGGTTTTTGCTACAAGAGAAGGGAACATCCCTCTGCATATAACTATGCAGACGAGGGATTTGTAAATTATTGTTTAAACGCTGGCTGCCACGTTGACTGCAACACATTTTTTTGGTCGTTTCGTGTGCATTGTTTCGTCTTTCTTTATAAGAAAGTAGAACAGGCCCGATGTTGATGTGTGTGTGTGTTTGTGTTTTTCTTGACTCAGTCGTGCAAGAGAAATATATATATATATATGTAGAGAGAGATAGAGCTTGAGAGACTTGTTGAGTGCGCAGCGTGGCCACAGAAGGAGATGGATGGATCCACAGAGAAGGGTACAAGTGCCCAGGACATGAACAGTGACACCCGGGGTGAAGGATGTAAGACCCCCGAGTCCATGTACGATACCTCCGTTGCACCTCATTCTCTGTAACACTAAACAGTACAGTTTATTTTTCTTTCCCCCCTGTGATTCCTCAAGGCCGTCCTCTCAGCCTGTTGCTACCGGTGTTAACAGTGTCACACTTTTTTTTTATCAATAAAAGTAGCAAAACTTAGCAAACAGAAAGATTATACACTGGAATTGTGTGATTTGAATAAGGTGACTAAAACGCAGCATGACATCTAGGTGTGTGTGTATATAGTATATACAGTAGCCTACAATATATACTGTATATATGGCAATAGATGACACTTAATGAGAGCACAAATAACACATACAAACAAGCACAAACATAGGTACTGTTTACTGTATGCACACATTCAAGCATGTACTATATAAATACCATATATACAGCGTGAGTTTACGTGTGCACAAAATGACAAACTCAGTGGCATGTGTTGTATTTGCAGAACTTCTTAATTGCTACACACGGAGACACCTATTTCTTTTTTTTTTAAATGTGTTGTTTTGCGTGTTTATTTATTTTATTTTTGAACTTTCTTGAACATATTCTCACCCCTCTGCCCATTGTTTAATTGTCTGCAGTGTAATGACATGACCAAAATAGGGCCGGCGGGTTTAGCGTGGTTACGAGGCGAAGCTGTAGTCATGCTGCAGCATGCACATGCATATTCAGCCCATGCTTCTAGCTCTAATCCTCTCACCACCTGGTTCCCCACGCCAACAGAAACGTTCTCCAATGTCCATTTGACTGTGAATGACTTGTCTTTTCTCTCCAGCATGGATGGCAGTTAGGTGAGGATATATGATAGAGTTGCATAATCTGATAGAAGGGTACAGTACAAGTACTGCATGTAACCATGCGGACTCAGGACCAGTCATAATATTATTATACACAATTAATTAGCTGTCACTAGTGTGGGATGACATCCAGTTTCACACATTTGCAACCATATCGTTGTACAGTTGGGTCTCAGTCATTATAAGATGGTACATTTCTTCTGTAGCAGCTGTGTCTCGGAAGAGGTTTTTTTTTTGGACAGTTCGGAAAACTTCCTACCAGTGACACCATTGGTAGGCTATAGAGGTTTGGTCATTTCAAAAAAGATTAAAGACTTATTTTATTGAATTCATGCCAGAACAATGACTCCTTTTTCAGGGTGCGAACTTTCCAGCAATGGAAAGACATCATCTTCTTGTTTCTATCTGTTTGGAATCCCCATCGATAGTGACCTAGGTAGGCAGGTTTCTGGAGCATGAGACACATGGACAATATATATTCAGTCAGAATTAATTAATTCCTTCCATTCTGAATAGAAGAATTCCTTGTTCCTCATTTGTTTACATGACCTAAGCATTCATTCAGAACGCTACTAGCCTACTACTACTAAGGGCGGACAGGTGTAAAATAATGTATTCCAAACTCTCAGGAGCGCTCGGCATAAAATTAATATGGTAAATATATCCCGATGCAAACAACGGTATATACCACCCCTCCAAACCCAGGGTCAGACTAGAATGGAATATTCTATTCCAATTGAGGTGTTTACATGAGCATTTTTATTCTGAATGAGCAGTCATTCTGAATACAAGTGGAATGTATCTGTCCGTGTAGAAATGGGACCAATTATATGAAGAATATGGTTGAAAATGCCCAAAGTGCTCCTCTAAATGTAGACCTAAATCAATAGTGTCTCAGGGCCAAAATTATTCAGTGTGCATTCCAGTCCAACTTCTGCGGATTTCACAGATTAACCACAAGAAACCTTGTTTCGTCCCCATTCTGGCGCAAACATTTGGCAAAAATGGCAGATGAGCTCACAGTGCTCAACGTGGTGAGTTGGCTATTTCCGGCCACCTTCTACAGCAAAGAGATATGTGGTAGAAGGAAAAAAGGATGGGGCCTAGTGTAGAGGTGTGGGACCGCCGTCAACAGAGTACACTAGGGTTTAAAAGGATGGGGCCTAGTGTAGAGGTGTGGGACCACCGTCAACAGAGTATACTAGGGTTTAAAAGGATGGGGCGTAGTGTAGAGGTGTGGGACCGCCGTCAACAGAGTACACTAGGGTTTAAAAGGATGGGGCCTAGTGTAGAGGTGTGGGACCACCGTCAACAGAGTATACTAGGGTTTAAAAGGATGGGGCCTAGTGTAGAGGTGTGGGACCACCGTCAACAGATTATACTAGGGTTTAAAAGGATGGGGCCTAGTGTAGAGGTGTGGGACCACCGTCAACATAGTATACTAGGGTTTAAGTGGTTAAATAACCTTCAGCCATAGAGGGAGAAAAACAATCAGTGAAATCAGATCACATTTGTGTCCCAATTCCATAACATATACTAATACTACATAATATATACTTTTAGCACTTAGTTTGCAAGACAATAACATACTATAATGTTGTACTAACAGATGATGACACAGGGTACGGCACAGGCGGATATACATAGCCAAGCTTGTGACTTACAAACTACTGCCAATTTCAAGAAAAGTGGTCCTGAAACACAGGGTTCCCTCATAATATTTCCAATGGATATTACCATTAGGTTTTCAGTGCAGTCCATATAATAGAATTCTGAGATTGTGGAATAGTAGTCTGGCATGAGTTTCACTGGGTTTTGCTCTGTTACGTAGTATCTAATATACAACCAATATCTCAGCTGAAGCCTTACAATGTAAAAAGGTGTTGATTCATGAAGATTATCTTTTTTATCAAAACATGTGAACATCACAAGCCTTTGTTTGCTATCCAAAACCTAGTAATTATTTGTGGACCAAAAAGTCAACATGATGTGCTTCAAAGAAGATATGGATGAAGATATCATGTCTTTGGTCTGTGAATGCCTTTGGTTTTGGTATTTTTAGTTCTAGCCTTGTTCTGTTTTTAGTCTTTTAAAATATTTCACAGATAATTGTGATTGAGTAACTTTGAAAAAATAATAAAAAGCCTAAAATGTCTCTAATCAAACACAATATATGTGACCTCAAGTTAAACCAACTTTGCACTGTATTGCTCAGAAACAACATAGCAAACGTACTGTCGTGAAAATGCATGGTCTTTAACTTTGCTTCACATCAGAAGCATGGCTCCCTAATTGATACACAGCACAGTTTGTATGGATCACATGCATTCATAATGAACTACCACAGCTGTCCTATCTATTCCAGTATGTCTGCCTGAGCCGAAGGAGTCTAATATCTCCCTTGGCCAAGGGAGTGATAGACGTGGATTGGAATCCAGGTGGTTTACACTTACATTCTCAGTATGTTATCTGGTTAACTTCAAAAGCCTTAATCAATGCCTTTGATCAATGGTAACTGCAGAACTAAGTTAATAGCATTCACCATGTTGTCAATCTATCCTTCTGACTTATCAGGGACTTGTTAGGCCTGGGACTGACTTTGTGTGGGTTCTGTCAGGCACAAAAGATAAGATGTTTTCTTTTTCCAATCATGAGAGCTGTGTGTGATACATACAGAAACATGCATACTCACATGCATGTGTGATGGTGGAATCACACACACTCACAGCCAGGTGCACCAGCTCACAACTCACTGTACAGAAAAGGACTTTGATTAGAAGATTCAATGTAATCCTTTGTTCCCCAACAGGTTTTGTGAGCAATTGGCTCGATGTGCATGGCCTTATGGAATATACAGTAGACACAAAAAGTGAATAACCTAAGCGGCCTCTTGGCCCCGAAGAGAAGATTGTAGCTTTTCTGTGATCTTTGTGTAAATACTAAAACTGTACTGCTGTGATGTAAAGCAAAATGTATCGTAGACATTTGGAACAAAGAGTCAGAGAGCCTTATGTCACAGAAAAAGGTTTATTTAAAAATAAAGTTATATGCCTCTTGCTTGTCAAGGACTGTGAAAACAAAAACAAAACAAATAAAAAAATGAAAAGGTTGTCATTTTGTTAACCTTTCGTAGCTTTACTGCAAATCACTGCTCTGGCTTTTCAAGACACTGAACGCTTCAAACAGAAGTTGAGATTGAAAATCGAAGAAAATTATACACGTTTGCATGAGCGCAAGTAGCAGTTATTATTACTTGTACAACAGAGACATTCGATTTTGACACAGAGAGATATGTTAAGGAGTCCTCAAGCTTTTCCACAAGCTTTGAATAAGTCTAGTCTAGTCTCGCATCGGGCAAATAAGACCTGCCGCAACAACAACAAAAACAAACGGGTTAATAAGGGCACTCCGGGCTTCTCCGAAAGCGAGCCATAAAGGGGGATGAACCCATAGCACAATTGAGTTATTGAATTGTGTAGGGGACTGTAGAAACATGCAATGCTAACCTTATTGTGATTCAAGCAACACAGTGGCAGCTAAAACATAAAATAACGTGCAAGCATTAATGTCTGAAGGAAGCCAAACTAAAAGTTTTACTCTTATGTACCTGTACACCTCTAACAATAAAACACAACCTTGAACGTTAATATTGTCGACAATGTTTGCACATCTGCTTGCACACCTAAAACTAACGCACACATTCTTAACTATTAGATGAGTTGTGTTGCTTACATCACATTTTACCAAGTGTTTTACTTTTCTATATTTAACCATTAAAACGTGGCACAAAATTGGCCCCGGGTTTCATCCCTAAAGTTTTGGTGAGGCCACAGCCATTTTTTCTTCAACCTGTGGACTTTTAGTAACGTATCACAGTTACAGTATACTGCATTAGATCTGCTGTTCAAAATCAACAGGAAAGCCGTTTTCAACATCAAACTATTCCTGCCATCAGGTCAGTTGAAATACATCACAGCTAGCTACTGACCATGTCATTATTTTGAAACAGGCACGTGCACACAGACATCAAAGGTGGCTTCAGCCCTCTCCAGACCATGGATGCAGAATTTACTATGGTGAAAGAAATGCAAATGCCCTCCTCTTTTCCGACTCTCACAGTGGAAAGCTTGACCCATAGCCTAAAAAAGATGATTTCTTCCAAAAGTTGAATACAGCATATAAGCTTTTTGTGGGCCCAAATTCAATCAAAGTACTGATAAGTAGCTTAAAGTTACAGATACATTATAAATAATGCACAAAAGCAGTTAGAACCCAAACCCGGGAAATTGAGCATTGACTTGCAGGCGTTCAACACCATCAAGTGTTAAACCAAATAAGAAAAAGGTGAAAAGAAGGCTAAAGGGAGAATGCATTGCAGGGTCAGGATCAATGAATTTAACACATTTTCTTCTAAATTCAGTGGGATCTGTTCAATTTTAAATAACTAGTAACAAGTAAAAAAATGGACAGCGTTTTCCCACACCATAAAATGTTTGGATATACTCAATCTAAATAAAAAACAACAGTCAAGATTGTACCACAATTACGCATGTGATCCTCAAACCAAATGACAGGCCCCAAATATGTTTCTACTCGCCAGTTTGACAACTTTCTGGCGGTAAGGTGTCAGATATCAAGAAGCTGATTTAACCTTCCCCATGACAAGGCACATCATGAAACGCTAAAACTAAGACGCTTGGTGGCAGATTACTGTCCCCATTTACAAACATAAAAAGCAGAAACATGGCATAAAAGAACAGGCGGTGGTGGTGTAATGATCGGCAAACGGAACAGTGCACTTTAAATACCATATGAACACTTGTGCAAACAAACAAACAAACAGAGCACTGCGATTGAAAACGAAAAGCATAATAAGACGGCGTGGCTCCTGCTGCTGGCATTCAACACGAAACCAGGGTTTGGATTTTGTCCCTTAATTAATTACTGCGAGCCTAGTAGTGGCACTGACGAGTGAGAGACTAGCACGGGCAATCGCTTCAACCCAGCTGATGGCAATGAACCATTATTGAAATGTTTTCTTTTTTTCTCCTTTTCTTTTTTCATATAAAATGTTTTGTGTCTTGTTTAGCCCGTGGCGGCACACAGTCGTACGTTTCAATAGTTCCAGTTATAATAGCATTGTATTGAGGACGAAACGCCATATGCTTTACTACGAGAGACAGGGTGCTATCCATCCAGGTGCATGAAGGTCAGGAGATATGCAGTCAATCTCTACTCCTTCCTGCCAAACCAACGGATGGTAATAGTAGTCAGTGAAATCAACATGAACGCAAACTTGCATACTGTTGGCCTTCCCTTACACATAGTATAAGCATTATAGGGTTTAACCTCAAACAAATTGCAACAGTAACTCTTTCAACTTTTTTCATAAATATGTTAGTAACAACATATCACAAGTTCTTAAAAAAATCCCAGTGGTGGAACATATTGAAAAATGGTAAAATAGGTGATGGTACCATTAACAACCAATATAAGGCATTCTCAAAATGTAATTCTGATTTAAGTAGCATGTGACGGGTCAAACTAGGGGGGTTTCATGATTCTGAATCCATTGCAAGCATTTGTTTAGCACACAAAACAATCCTTTTGAAAACATATTTATGAAAGAAAAAAGTTGAAAGCGTTTGTTGTGTCTGTACTAACATGAATCTGGTTCATTGACACCAATACACACCATTCCCTCTCAAGCTAAAAACTTTAACATACACACGTGCTAAAAAGAAAAATCTTCTTTTAAATTAATCTATATAAATAAAATTCCCGTCTACAGAAGAGACATCCCAATCCTATAAATAAAAATAAAATAAAAACATGGGAAAAAAAGGTTTTGTTTTCGGCAAAACACAAGAGATAAAAAATAAATAAAAGTTTAAAACAAATGTATAACCTAAATGAACAATATACAGTGTTACTATTATCATGTTAAACCTCTGTAAATAGATTAACGTAGTGCATCTTTTTTTTCTCCATTCACCACAAGAACTACATTTTTTTTTCAGTTTTTATCCTAAACCGGTGTTGTTTTTCTTCTCGTAAAGCTGCAGGCAAATTAAGATCCCTAAAAGTTCATCGAAAAACGACGTAAACCGAGAAGGTGCGAGTGGGAGTGCGCACTGTACGTGTGTGTGTGTTTTGCGCTGCTGTGCGTTCTGTTTTTCATTCGTTGCATTGTGTTGTCGGTGTGCCGACAGCAACTTAACGCTACGCAGAAAGTAGAATCCACCAATTGCCAATTGTTTCGTTATTTTTTCCTTTCCTTCTACTAGTAAGTAATTAATTAAGTATGTAAGTAAGTAACTTGCTGACTTATTTACTCCCCAAAACTACCGTGTTGTGCGTAGCCTACACAGACAGACACATCTCTTGAAGTAGCTGCGAATTAACCATAAAAATGAGCCTGTCACAGACATGCGCAGAGCAAGTTCAGTCAGGAAACTCAGTGCAGTTGCCGGCGGGCGTTCATTGGGCCGCCTCAGCATCACGTTCTCATTCACACGCTTCACTCATCCAATCACACACTCCATTCCAGCTTCATACCGGCTACTTTAACTGGAAGTTTGCACTGCTCATCCTGTTTGCTTGCTGCTGCACACACTGATACTGCTGCGCTGCCGTCTGCTTAAACGTTTGCTGCTCACCCTCCTCCACCCCAGCTACCAGCTGTCATTTTGGATCTGCCGTTTAGGTACGGGGGGATTCAGAGTCCCTGGTGTTGGTGACTGATGCGTTTGATCGGAGTACCTAAAAAGCAGATCCAAATTCATTGCCAAACCATAATAAATATATTGCTCATTTTATATTCAATAAATATATATTCCATTCACGAGTTGTCCTGACTGAAATAACAAAAAGGTCATTTGTTAAGGCCGTAAGCCTGCGTAGCTTTGGGGTCGGGCCGTTATGTGGCCTGCTTCACACATGCTGGTACTGATGAAGCGTCTACCATCTCTAGCATCTACGGCAGTGGTTCCCAAGCAGTGGGTCGGGACCCATTTATGGGTCACAGACACATTTTTATGGTTCCCTGTATTTTTGAGTGGCCCTAGCCCCTCCTATATACAGGTTTAATGTTTGTTTTTAGTTCAATGTTTTAAAAACGCCATGAAGTGAAAATTTACGTCATTATTGTCCCTCATTACGTCATAATATTGTCTCTCCCTTCAGTAATTTCATGAAGAAATCAAAGAAAAAAACCAATTGTGAGCTTGTAAATCAAACATCAAATTTATTTTTTGGGTCTCGGGTACTTTGGGAACCACCGATCTATGACATAACAGCCTATGATCACGACGCAGAACGCAGCAACTGTAGGTACAGCCCCACTCCCACCCACTCACTTCCCTTCCCCTGGAGTTAGAACAAACTATTTAACATCAGAAATATTATTGTGTGATCCATTTCCCTATACTGGCCATTTTATAAGACCCCTCCCTCCCACCCCCCCACTAAGTTGCTATGGACGTACGTGTGTGGATAGTATACTTTACAGCTCAAATATATCCATATATACACATTATATATATATATATATATGTATATAAATAGCAGGAGAACATGGGGGAAATCAAGGAAAACAGTTGAAGTCTTAAGGTGTGTTATTGACAGTTGACACGTTTGACGGTGCTAAAACTTCCCTAAAAATCTAGATATCTACATTACATTTCCCACTGTCGCTCTCTCGCGCGCTCTCGCGCCTACGGATGAGACGACAGACAGTTACAGTGTAAAACTTGTTCCTTCTTTAGCCGCCACGCGTTTGCCTGAGACAGGCCCCTGTGTGTGTGTGTGTGTGTGTGTGTGTGTGTGTGTGTGTGTTGGGGATATCGGGGCGCTCAGGACAGTCCAGTGCAAACCTACCTAAGTTTAAAGAGTTCCAACATTGACTACAGGGGGTGTGAAGGGAAGGAGAGGATAGGGGGGGGGATGGCTAAACTCTAAAATCTACACGCCCCTTGGTCCCATATTGTGACAACGAGCTTGGAGGCATGCAGACAGACAGACAGACGGACGGACGGACGGACGGACGGACGGACGATGTCTCCGGTGGCTTCATCATCCACGAGGGGTCCACCACCTGCCCAGAGAGGGGGCAACACAGAACTTAGCCGTTCCATTTTCCCAACCTTATAAACGACTCCCTTTCTCACGTCTTGCGATTCAAGTAATTCCGAGTTGCACCACTAGTCCCTGTGTGTGTGCATTGCTGCCGGGTCCCGGTTCAGTTGCGCAGTCACCTTTGCAGTGTCAGCGGAGAGGGGGAACCCCCCCACAAAGAAACCAACAAGAGTACATCCTTAAGTGACATAAATGCAAGTGGGCGTGTGTCTGACTCTGAGCATCATGGGGTTCGCTTCAGCTGGATGCAGATGAACAATGTTAGAGGTGGAGGAGGCGCTGGCTAGACTGACCTTCTGGTGCAGTGGTAGGGGATGGGTGGGGTACCTGTCATGTCATATACATGAATTCAATGCGCGTCTATATGCACCCCAAGTACCTCCCGGGCTGGCGGGGTGTGCAGTGCGCGCACGTGTGCTTTCAACTCTCAACCGACCCCCGGCAACAACAGACTTTCCGAGTCCAGCCGAGCGCCGCTTACATCTCGTCCCGCCGCTCGGCGGGACCTCTAGCTCCGCCGCCTCTGCCTCTGCCACCCTTGACCCCCCTACGCCCGCCCTTAGCACGCATCGGCCGGCCAGCCAGCCTCCCGTGGTGCTATAGGCAGCCCTTGCCCTGGCAGAGGGCCACCTGTCCCTTCATGTAATTCCGGCAGGGACAGATCCGCTTCAGCGACGCGTGCGAGCCGGCGCAGCTGAACAGGAGCAGGTCCGACTGGAAGATGCAGTGGCGCCGCGTCTCGCTGTAGGCCGGCACCACCGTGTCGGCACTCGACTCCACCGTCTGGCAGTCTACACCGAACCTGGAGGGAGAGACGGTGAGGGAGGAAGCAAGAGAAACAAGATGGGGTCTGATAATGGCCTGAATCCGACGGCATGTTGATGGAATCATATTGATTTGATTGGCTGAGCACGGCATTTGATGATGTTTGATGATGAGAGCGCCCCACACTTCACACGGGTCTGATGATTTTTTAATGTACTCCCTTGGCCTACTAGGCTGCATGCATAGAGGGAGGCTGGAGAGAGGGCACATTCTGTGGCGAGGTATGCAGGACCTCAGCCATACATTTCACCACAAGAGACTCAGACACACATGCATAATGTCAGAAAGATTGTGTTCAGCATCAGTAATCAGCCCCGTCTCCCCTTTAGGATCATGAACAAGCAGCGCCACCTTGCGGTAATACCTTTGTACTGCTGTGGCCGTTTATGTAAAACATACAATACATTACGTTATATTGTGGTGCCCTCTACTGGCTAGAGGCTGAAATTATATTGTCTAAACTTACCAGTATCTGTTAATACAAAATGAGAATCATTTTGTTGCTTTTACTTACGGCAAGAGTGCTGAATTCTCTCTGCACATGTAAACAGAGCTGCTACTTTTACACACACTTTATGAGTTTTAGACACACAAACATTAAAATAATTCTTTACTGTGCTGAAATAGGTAAACAAAAAAGTTTGCTTTGTTCTTTGATGGGGTTGGAGGAGGCCTTTGTTTAGCGTGCAGAACACCACAGAAGCAGTAGCCTACTGTAGCCATACTGCTGTGTTGCTTACCGACCGTGTATGAGAACCTGAGCTCATGGAAACACTAAACAGTTAAGCCTGTTGTTATGCAAAGTAGTAGGGCTACACAGTGGGCGCCCACCGCCAGCAAACCTAGACCACTGCAGGGTACTTGGTGTGTCTTGGAAAGTCTGGTGACGCTTCTTTTGAATGTGACTAGGGGCACGCGTTCTGCAGTGCATGCATGCACGTGCACCATTCCGTTCTGTAACTGCGCGTGCGCACGTCATAATTGTTTTGTACCACGGCGTGGTACTGTGTTCTACGACCATGACACCACTGGCAGAGGGGCGTCGCTCTCTGCTGTTTCCTACCAGGGAGGGGAGAGGCCACGTGCCACAACACGTCGCTTCGCACCGCGTTGTGAGCTTGTAGATCAGCTATTTTCACAACTACTTAATCATTTGTTTTCTAATTTCTTAGATTTTTCATTGATTTTTTTCATGAAATTACTGGAAAATTTTGTTTTTAATGCATGAATTCTTTTTTATTTTGGGGGGAATGTTTTTTGATTTTTAATAACTAAAAACTAAATGTACACCCTACAGCAGTGGTTCCCAAACCTTTTTGGCCAGGCCTGTTACTTCCTGGCCTAGCTGACACATGGAAATGTGGGGGGGGGGGGGGGGTGGCGTATATCCACATATATGCACATAATGAACCTGAATATGGCATATATATGCAGCATAGGCTGCATACTTTACTTGCCATATATTGGCATAATATGTTCCCATATTTACAATAAAACCATAGCACCACCATTAGCCTTTTCATGTTGCGAGGAGAGGGAAACAACAATGGTGTATACGTATAACATAATACATGTTTATTTTTCTAACAAAACAAATATGGGCCATATTCTGACTTGGGGGCCGAGTCGGCACACGCGAGGTCGAGGTCTTGCCCTGAAAATACATTTTCAGGGCAAGACCCCATTTGAAAAGGACCCCCAGTTTGACATGCAGAGGCTACTGACCCCCCCATTTAATGCCATTTATATCTTATATATTTTTCTGGGGGAAAATCTTCCAGGGGCCACAAGGGGGTGCTCCGCGGGACGCAGATGGCCCATGGGTTGCTAATTGGGGAACCCTGCCCTAGAAGGTGCTCGCGCACCACAAGGGGTGCACGGACCACTGCCCTACAGTAAGTATATACTGTGTTGTGTGCGTGTTGTGAAGATCTTGTTCCCTCTACCTGGCCAGGTCCTTGTTGAGGTGCTGTGTGTGTGTTGTGTGTGTTGTGTTCTCTCTACCTGGCCAGGTCCTTGTCCTTGTTGAGGTGCTGAAAGTAGGAGGGCTCACAGATGAGCTGAGCCTCCTGGCACACCTGCTTACAGGAGTGGCCCGGCTCCGCCAGCTTCACCTGCACGGCGCTGAGTGGAGGCCACATCACCTGGCCGTGACAGAAGTCCTGGGTGGGGGGGGGACACCAAAAGGGACACGATGTTTATAACCCATTTAGACCTGAGGCCTGAAGAAAGCGTGGCGACGTTCTCAATAGGACACAATATGATATGGTCACTGTCCCGGGTGGAAGCCTCATAATGTCCAGAACTGTTAGTCAGGATTCAAAGTCTAAAGTAGCAAAGGTGCTGCGTTCAAAAATGTCTGTTTGAAAATGACAGTTTTCTGAAAAAGCTATGTTTCTATGTCAGTCGTTCTTTATTTTTAAATACCTAAGCATAACGTAATGCTAACACCAAAAGGGGTTCCCGCCTAAATGGGTTAAAAAAAAAACCCTTATGTGTGAGTCCAGATTTACTATGATGAAGTAGGGCAGTCATTTTTTGTCATGATCAGTTTCTGCCCGGCAGCACTGATAATGGGATAATTTGACATTGCATGAGATTAGATTACACAACAAAACACGATATTATATAGTATAACATGACATGAGAGTGTCTATGGCATGAGATTACACAACATGACATAAGACAACAACACAAGAGAAGATGCACACACACACACACACACACAAAAGGCAGAGTTGGTACAGTACCTGGTTCTCAATAAAGGCATTTACTCTCTGCAGCATCCCCTCACAGGTGAACTCGTAGGGCAGGTAGGGTTCAATCTGACACACACACACACACGCACACACACACACACACACACACACACACACACACACACACACACACACACACACACACACACACACACACACACACACACACACACACACACACACACACACTTTAGTGAAAACACTCAACATGATGTTCCACATTCGGTCAGAAAAGATACATTTGTCATAACCAGAGCTGAGAGTCATGTGTAATGTACTAATAATGATATAACTTTCATGAGGGACAAAGACATTAATATAATGCCTTGAAAACGTGGGTAATATTACAAATTCATAATTAACACGTTTTTAGTTAATCAATTACAAATTCCTTTATTAAACTCTGTTATGTGTTTTCTCATGAATTCATGCACACTAATCACAAGGCTGTTCTTCTGCCACCCACTATTTAAACTTGTATTAGATTATTCTAATGATATAACCCTGCACGAGAATTGATAGGCAAAATTTGCATTTTAAAACCGATAACATTACTGTGGCAATCTTAATGTCACCCACTGTATAACCTCTTCCGTTTAGTATTACATGCCTAGTCCTTTTGTGATAAATGTTATGGTGTTTTGTAAAAATCTCTTTTTAGAGATTTGGTGCAGAGGGAAAAAGGACTGGACCAAGTATAGAGCCCTGAGGGAGTTAAAATGATCTGGCAACATGCTAGTAGACATTCTGTGCATAATATTGTGTGTTCTGGTTCTCTGGGTTACTGGCTAGCGGAGATGACAGATTGCCTGAGCGGGTGAAAAGAGAAGCCCTCCCACTTCTCATTGTTTCTCTCTCTCTCTCTCTCCCGTCAGTGATGTCCAAACCAGGCCTCTTCAAAAAGACATTCTCATTAGCGGAGGGACTTCAAACGCGCTGGACGAACAACAAAGTCCATTGTTGATTGAGCCGATTCGACTGGCGCTTTCCAGAACATCGTTGCATGAGGAGGAGGAGGGAAGTGCGCGAGAGTGAGTGCACAAGTGTGTGTTTATGAGTGTGCCACATCTACGCAAGTGAATGTGGGTACGTCTGCGCGCACGTACATACGTGCACGCGCATTTGTGTGTGTGTGTGTCAGCATGAAAGCCAAGCCGGAGCCTGGTAGCTTGCAGTCAGCCAAAGCTCAGCGAGCATATGAGTCTCAGCCCTGCCTCGGTGCAATGAACAAACCCATTGTTCCGACCGGCTCCGCGAAGCACAACAGAACACGAGGTCCAGCAACCCTGCTCTTTAATATGTATGGGCCCTGGAGAGGAGAGGAGGAAAGGGCCCTCTTTCTCTCCCTTTAACCACACACACACACACACACACACACACACACACACACACACACACACACACACACACACACACACACACACACACACACACACACACACACACACACACACACACACACACACACACACACACACACACACACACACACACACACACACACACACACACACACACACACACACACACACACACACACACACACAGGTATCACCTCCTATGAAGCCCATGTCTGTACTGCATTATGAACATATAATCTGCATAATAACACTATAGTGTATAGCAATGACTTTCCTGGAGGCAGACATTTCCTGTAAGCAGAAATGTTTTGTATGTTGCTCTTGCATAGATTTATTTTTTATTTTTCCACTTGACCTAACGTAACCAATAACCACTTAAAGCAACTTATAATCACACAAGTAACCACTTATGTCAATTGATAACCATGCTAGAGACCGTTTATAAATGCATTACAGACATCCTTGTTCTTTTGGTATTCATCAAATCACTTCCCACTTTCTCCTATAAGTCTGAAATGTGCACGCGTAAGGCCTGTCTAAATGAAAATCTAGCAACAAATAATCCCTCTTCTAATCCTCCAAAAATACTTAATGGATGCATTTCAAATGCACTCACTCAGACAGTGCTACTGCTCTGAATGAAACCTGTAACAAAATGAAACGTTAAAAAAAAGAGCCTGCAGCTCAGAACAGGATGTGAGCACAATGAAATCTGGTGGGAAACCATACAAGCGTGGATGTGATTACAAGCGCCTCCAAATTCTTTGGCAAAAGCGGCATGCAGCTGTTAGTTTGGTCTAATTTTACATCGGGAGATTTGCACACATATTAACAAAATGACACATGAATGAGACTCCTGTGTTTGGTACCCACACCGTATGCCCATTGAACCACGCCAGACTCCAGACAATCTTTCTCACAAACTGTTAATGACATTACGTATCTGCCAGTGACTGTAAGCTGAGGGGTCCCGGTGGACAATGAGCCTTCGCACTTTTGGGAGACGGTTTTCATTTCCACGCAAATTAAAAATCGGAAAACGCAGCCGGCGGATCAACCACAGAGGAGAGGATTCCTTGCTCCCCCCGGCAATTTGTTAAAAGCTGATTTGATCTCATCTCGCTTCATCAAAATAACACAAACACACCTCATTTGAAAGCCAAAGCGTGTCATTTGGCAGCCAGCCAACAGTGCTTAGACCACTATCCGCAGGGTGTCAAAACACTGATTTAACGCTTACTTGAGTGCGGGGTGTTGCGCACCGACAACAGCTCATGTCCAAGCTCCCAACATGGCGCACTGCGATGCGTCGTGAGCTTGTAGATATGCGGTTTTCAGTGCGCAGCCAAGTATAAATCAGGCTTAAGGGCAACAAGGCTCTGCACGCTTCAGTGCAGATCAAATCACACGCAACCTGCTCTAATAATGACAGTCATGTGACGCGAAAGAGCTCCATAACGCATGGACAGATATCCATCATACATGGTGGGAATGATTACTATGCTCTTCTGACGAGATCAGTCACCTTTGGGTCTAAAAGTTCTGAAGTAAAGGCTATTACATGCCTGAGGAAACGGATAGACCAGATGTTGGTATGGATAGGGCTTGCACACACAACATCATATGTATATTCATATGTTGTGTGGAATTTTTTTTCAAGGCATTTCCACAGTTTTAGTAGAACTGTGCAGAGCGACAAGAAAACGAGTGTAAAACCACATTTTGAAAACATGACTAATTACAAGATTTGTGAGATGCTGCGATGGGAGGAGGGTATCAAATGGAACACAACCACCCTAAAGACTAATCATTGTGAGTATTCCAGCACTATCTGCATCGAGTGATCTTGGTACATAGAACTTGACTTTCAATTGTACATACATTGTTTTAATTGTATTGTTCCACCTTTTGCTTTTGCAATGAATTGTAAACAACTGAATTGTAAAAAGTGGGGATGCTCGATTTGAAACCCGGATGTTTGCTTGCGTGGACAGCAAGTTAACCGGTCGAGCGATTCCCATTTTCTCAAGTTTCATCCTGTGTGTCTAATCGTTACCTTTTGGCTGAGGATGGAGCGGATGGCTTTATCCACCTCGGCAGGGTCTTCTATGTCCACCGTCCACACGTGAGGCTGGCCGATGTACACCTCTGCATATGGATGCTGAGAGGTCAACTGGAGGAGAGGAGAGGAGAGGAGAGGAGAGGAGAGGAGAGGAGAGGAGAGGGAGAGGAGGGGTGGTCAATTGGTAGCCTCAATTGAGGCCAGATTTGATGATAAAATGACAAATCAGATCTGTACCTCGGATTAGATGATCATCACCACAGACAGCGCTCGTAGTTTCAGAGGGAAAATCCTATTTAAAATGGGACTCTATGGGATGTTTCCTGGTGCTGCCTAGTAACCGGGCCAGTGTTAAAAGTAGATTTTCAGCAAAACCGTTACATATTGATAAAGTACATACATTGACGGAGAATTCCGACAAAGGCAGACAATGGTTGGATTTCAATTGACGGAATACTCCGTCGAAGGCAGCTAAATTATTGTTGAAAAGAAGGCATTTTGGCTCAAACAGGACTGAACGGAATGGTCGCGGCAGGTCTCACTTACCTCTCTTAGGGTGGGCTTGCCCTTAAAGAAGTCAGTGTTCTTGCTGCTCTTGGGCGGGTTGAACTTGGGGTTGAGGAAGGCGCAGCCATTGGCTATGGCCTCCAGAGGAGCAGGACCCTCGTAGGGGAACGACAGGCCCACAAAGAGCTGTGTGGGAGAGAGGGAAAACAAAAACAATGTTATTATTCCACTTCAAGGATTCGGTCAAGCAATTAGTTTAGTTAGTGAGCCTTAGGGACACGAACACATGGAAGAAGTGGATTCTGAACTTGTGACCCGCTTGTGTCTTTATTCGGCAGGCCTATATAGGACGACATCCCACACACATCCCACACTTTATATTCATTTAAAGGCTTCATGGCACTCATTTTCATTTACCGGTATCTTTCTCTTTTAGGTTTTATGACCTCAATAACATGCAATCAATCTGAACTTTGAACATTCAGTGGAATTTCTGTGGTCTGGTCTGGTCTCAGTGTGTTTTGAAGCCTTCTGAGCTGCAATGAAAACAGGCAAAATCCCTCAACAGTGACATCTGCTGGCAAATTGTTATGTCTTATATGGGATTTGTGGACTGTTACATCACAGTGCTTAAAAGTAAATGTCGTTACTTTGACATCCTGACATAATGATCTGCACCGGTAGAGCAACCAATATGAAACATATAGAATGGACAATAAGGGAATGACTGACGTGTGTGATGACCATAAAAAGCCTCATCTAGCAAAACTAATCCATGAAATCATCACATACTGTGCATGCTTGAAACGATAGATACAAGAAGTTGAAAACTTGCTGCATAAATTCACGCACGCACACACGCACGCAGCATTTTATTGGATCACGCCACACTGCATCACACATGGAGCGTGCTGCAAAAAAGGCCCGTAGAGAAAAGTCAAAGACACAGAAAGCACCATTAGGATCAGCACTCATTTGGTGGACGGCAGGAGCCCGGCTACAATGGCTAGTCTGTGAGTGGTCGTAGCCGTTTCTGTGCATGTGTGCGTGCGTGCGCCCATGTGCGCACCGATAGGAGAAGAACAGAAGGCCTCTTCAGGTCCTCTTTCCACTGCTGGGCTGATGACTCTCTCTCTCTCTCTTTCTCTCTCTCTCTCTTTCCCCCCCCCCTCCCCCCCCCCCCCCCCCACACACACACACACACACACACACACACGCACCAAGTACACAGCACTTGCATAAAAAAAAAACACACACACTCCACTGTGTCTAGAGTTATGATGGATTAAGAATGATCCAATAAAGAAATACTCTTTTCCAATTACAGGTTGAAATCTTCAACAACAACAAACACGACTGCAGCTGAATGCAGATGGCCTTTATTAAGAACGACTAAACGCAATCTGGTCTTTGCCAACAGGTGGCAGCAAAGTATGCTGTTTTGTTTCTATGCATAGCTCTGTGTGAGAGTGTGCCCATGCTGCATATCTGCTGCAGAGGCTTTGAAAAATAGTGGACCACTCCACTGAGAGACTGAGAGAAACAGATAGATAAATGGACTAATAATAATAATAATAATAATAATGAACCACAGTGAGTCAGATTGGACTTGGGAGTTGGGACGCCTCTTTGAATGAGCAGAGACATGTCGTCTCTGCTCATTCAAAGAGGCGTCCCAACTATGAAACAGTTAATAACTGAAATATTGAATCGGCATGTCAATTTACATAATAGACGTGGGGTTTTCAACTGGTGGTCCGTGGAACATTGGTGGTTCGTGAAGGTATTGCATGTGGTCCCTGACCTTGCATTCAGTAATGCAGGAAAGTGAAGACTAGTTGAGAAACATCACACTAATTTACCTGGTTACCTATGATGTCAATGTTGCTGGGAAACCAGAGGTGAAGAAATTCTACAGAATCTCAAGGAGGGATTAAGGGAAAGTGTACCGATTGACTGGTTGAGTCATCACTATTAGGAAATGTTCCCATATAAGGGGTTGTGTCAAATTAAATTAAGCCCTTAATTCATTATTTAATGTCAAGCCTTTCCCCCCCACACCACACATCCATATCCCTATAGCTGTATAACACAACAGTGGTCCCCAGGTTGATTCTTAGTCAGGTTGGTGGTCCCTGTGGTTCATAATGAGTTGACTGTATGTAAAGAAGGAAAACGATATGCCACTTTTTAAATACGGTAATCAACTGAAGAAAACAGTGGAATGTCCGCACACGATATAAGTCTGCTCCCCGTCTGTAGGAGCCGTAATGTGTTTGCATTCTAATGTGCTATTATGATTGACGTAAGGTATGTCACTTTAATGGGCACTGCACAGGTAGTGGGCGTGTCACCGGGGCTGGGGCGCTGTCACTCTAGTTTCATGGCGTTTACCTGTCACTTGGGTGAGGGAAGTTGGATAGAGAGAGGAGGTGAGCGTGGGAGAAGACATTTCTGTTGACCGTATCAAACGCACCTTTTATCACCTTAACATCCACGTTCAGTTATAGCTAAAAGCCTGGGAACTGTTGTGACTTACGTGTGGTGACTGAATAAACGGTAAAACTGACAGCTGGAATGGACCTGAATTCATTGCGTGCACGTCATACAAGCGTCTCTTTACTCTCATGTTTAGCTCCTCGCTGCGGCCTTTAAACCGCCACAACACTGTCCTTTTTATTTCAACCTAAATACAACAACAACGTTTGGCCCCTCCAATAGGTTGAAATAAAACCTAAATATATAAAGTTTATTGCACAAGCGCGGGCACACACACACACACACACACACACACACACACACACACACACACGCACAAAGTTGAGCTGGCTTCAACTGCTGCAGCTACAACGCTACAAAATAAATGAGCAAGTGTTTAGTTAAACCAACAACCTTCTCTCTCCACACAATTTCTGCTCGTAATGGGAGGAATACCAGCAAGTTGTGCGTTTTCTTTTCTTTAACCCCAGGCTTTATACATTTCCTTTATATTGTTCTCGCTCATCAGACACATTAAACTTCAACAGCGACAGACATGTTGCTTTGTATCCTTTGTACTGTAGCTGTCAGTGTGAACGCAGCTTTAGACTCGCACAAAAACAAGTCTTAAAAGTACAGTTTCTTGTTTTAAAGGAAGTTGTCATACTGTATGTGCCCGGTGCAAACAGTCTTTACGTCACCGTACAGGGAGTGGTTTTTGTTATTCGTTGTTTAACTAACTGTATATGCCCCCGGAGACCAATTAGCCCAGACAAACTGTTTGTAAGGTACAGCGTGCGTATGATTTGAGCACGGTGCGAGGAGAGGAAACTCTGCCGCTGCTGTAGTGCCGCTGTGGTTTGTGTCTCATTAGTTCTCATGAGCAACAACGTGGCCTAAAAATGGGAGACGGCTTTGTGAGGTGTTAATTGGCCCGTCTCCCCCAATATTCCACCCAGGAGCACCGTGAGAAATGAGGATTCATGGAATCGTTATCCGATCCATTTGATTTTGAGTATCTGCCGATACCGATTTTTCCCCAATCCGATATTTATATTTCTTTTATAGAATACTCATGCCATATCACTATTATTACAATATCCAGAATCACAGGCAATTTCCAGTCTAATAATATGATATGGATATAACATTGATACTAGGGATCACGTTTTTTTTTGCTCCTGATCCGATTCCGATCATTTGAAAATGACATGATCGGCCCCGATCGGATCGCAAACTGTGGCGATTCGAGTCAACTCGCTTTGCTCAATCAGGGAACAAGGCAGGAAGGTTTTGTCACACTGACACAGGCTGACATTTTTTTTTAAATATATTTTCTATCCCACGATTTTGTAACCCATTTTTCACCCCTGTGTCAATCATCTAATGTGATCCTGGGCTCTACACACCCACAGCCAACCTGGGGAGAGCAACGGACTTGAACTCATGCTTCCTTCATGCCTGAGTGTCCAAGTTGCTCCTTTGCACCTGACAGGGGGGAGTTTCCCTGGTTGGACGTAGCGCGTGGAAGGAACACGTTATTCCAACCAGTTCCTTTCCCCTCCATCAGGCGCCATCAGGCTGGCCAGGGGGAGGCTGACATTTTAAAGATGGGACTGCACCAGTCCGGCCAACCAAGTCAGAGAGCCAGTTAGTAAAAGCGGCACTTCTACTGTGTATTGCTTTTATGTATTCTGCAATTTCTGCTTTTAGTAACCATCAGCCTTGCCGACCGTAAAATAAATCTGGGTGAAATAAAGCTAGAAATTGTGGAGACCTTCCCTCTTACTTAGGACTTCTGTTCAGTCTCAGTGCAGTGGCTTTGGTCCTTGGATCTTGATATCACAAGAGGCCCTTCTCCTGGGCTATTGTTCAACCAAAATCACGAGTTCTGCACCTCAGAGGTAAATTCCTGGTAGTATTATTATTACCCATATTATATTCCTTGAAATGAATATAAAATTAACACCAATTTAAAACGTGATGAAACATGTGCAGGGTCTACAGTATGTATACTGTATTCAGGACCAGACAGCTGAGAAATCCCTGCAATACTACAAAGCACACAGTCAAAGCCTGTGGGCTTGCTTTGTGGCTGTGTGTGTGTGTTTGCCTTTGTGAATGACAGTGTGGAGGGAGGGGGCAGCGATGGAGAAGACCCCAACAGGTCCTCTGGCGGAGGAAGAGGGTCAGACTGGGGACACATGCCGAGTCAGCGCTGCAGCGGTGACTTTGTCGACTGAAACTATGACGAAAAAAATTCTGTCTGTGTCTGTCTGACACACACGTGCGTGCGGGGAAATCAAATGCCAGTGACCTCATAGGGCCAGAGGGCTGAGCAGAGCCCCTCTATAGGTTCTGGGGCTGACAAATATTAGCTCCAATGGTGAGTAAATCAACAGAGGCTTGCCATGTTAGCTGTCAATCACTCAACTCAATGACAGCCAATGGAAGCCGATTTGGGCTGTAAAACAAATCAGCCCATTATGAGTATGACAGTGTTTTTCCCGTGACTATTTGATGCTGTTGCTGCTTTAGATTCTACCAGCATATAAAATAATCTCTTCTAAAACATTTTAACAATCATTTCTCATCTTTACTCCATAAGATAGGGAGGCCAGAGCCCCACTAGCCCATTGATACCAGCCATCCATGGTTCCTGTCCTAAATGGGTTATAAATTAAGCCATTATCTAATGTAATCCTGGTCGCTACACTTCCTCTGCCAACCTGGAGGGGCCATGAACATGCTTCCTTCTATGCATGAGGAGTCCAGGCTGCTTATCCCCCCCCCCCCCCCCCCCCCGACAGGGGAGAGTTTCCCCGGCCGGACATCGTGGAAGGAACAAGTTATTCCGACCAGTATCTTTCCCCTTCATCAGGCGCCCCGGCTGGCCAGGGGGAGGTACTCTACACATGTCTTTGCCAAACATAGACAATCGGGATGTCAAACTCAAATACACAGTGGGCCAAAATAAAGAAATTGGTACAAGTCAAGGGCCGGACTGTGTTTCAACACGCGTGAGGACGTCCCAGGCAAACTCACCAAGCACTGCTTTCATAGTAAAATGAGAACGTAAATCAAATCAGTTGCATTCATTTCTTATCATAGTCTTCTTATGTAATATTATTTCATTATAGCCACACTGTCTCCACACAGAAGAGACACAGAGGTTTGCCCTCTGCCTACCACCTGACTTGAAAACCCCCGCCTTCAGAGTCCACCTTTCATTTAGCCATTTTTTGGGAGAGGGGTAGCTGAAAGTTGACCACAAGCGATATACTTTCACTGCTGATCAATAGTGAAGAGTAGACGCATGCTTGCGCTTGTGGCCCCTCGATATGTGCCAATGCACTCGCAGTGCATTGTGGGACTTGTAGTATTATGGTGGTCTGTACAATATACCAGAGGGCCAGTTCTAATACTACGGTAATTCAATAGCATCCCGCGGGCCAAAGATAATTCATTCACGGGCCTGATTTGGCCCCCGGGCCTTGAGTTTGACATATATGAAGCTCACAACTAACCGCTTGAACAAGACTAGGGCATGCTTGGGTTCAAGTGGTTAGTTAAAAGGTAACTGGTGGTCTCACCTTGGTCTCTCGTAGGAGGAACTGGAGGTCTCGTCCACTCAGAATCCCGTGGTTCTTCACGTAGCTGGGCAGATGGACAGTGCTCGTACCGTGCACGGTGCCGTGCACGTCCATGTAGCCGTGGATAGAGTCCAGGTATTTCTTCTTATCCTGCAATGGCAAGGAATGTAGAAAATGCACGTAAGACTTTATCGATACTGTACTTTGGTCCGGTCGTTGGATATCTCGTTCCTATAATGATACTGTGGAGCAGTCCAACTTCAGAAATCGAACCCGACCTTGGGATTTGGATTTTGGGAGACATTATTTAAATGAATTATTTTGCCTGAAAACTCTCCCCGTCAGAGACATTGGTTGAACGAATTGACTTCCCATTGTACAAAAATAGCCCATCTACAATGCGTCAGGATGGGATCTGTTATGCAGCGAATTTGCCCATCTACAAAGATGGGCAAATTCTCTGCATAACAAACAGAACAGGCCTTATGTGGATATGTAGCCTATGTATTTAAAACTTTGATACAGGATTCAAATTGGAAAGGGTTATTCTCTTCTGTGTATAGTGAATGACACCTGACCTCATTTTAGCAGCAGTGGAGCAGCGTCATCATCACTCTACAGCAGCATGTGTATCTGTGATCTCTCATTCCAAC
Source organism: Protomyctophum bolini (assembly GCF_963924005.1). NCBI lineage: Eukaryota > Metazoa > Chordata > Actinopteri > Myctophiformes > Myctophidae > Protomyctophum > Protomyctophum bolini. The sequence goes on along the minus strand of NC_137885.1, from coordinate 17,975,035 downwards.
TACCTGCCTGGCCATCTGGTGTCGGTGGAAGCCAGAGATACAAATATCTGCGTATGAAAGCCTGCACTGGCACTGGTGTGCTATCAGAGCCCTACCTAATCCACTATATCGGATTCTATAATCAGAGCCTACTAATCCTAACGCTAGTGCCTTGATCTAATGGAAGGCTAATGGAAGGATAAGCAGCAGCCCCCGATGCTGCTCGCTAAACGCAGTGGCACACTTTCTCATTTCAAGTCATAGTGGGCAGTGGGCAGTGGGCCGAGGCCCAGTCAAAGGTCCCAATAAGTGAGAGACAACACAGATCATTATTATTTGAGTTCAACTTCAAACAAAACACGCACACCGCCAATTTCTTCGGCAAACTAATAACGGCTGGCCTTTCCGTCTATTTATTCATCTGGTAAAAAAAAGGTATGACTAATTGAAATTCTCTACTAATCTCGGCGGCCAGACGTCCACATCCAAATGGACCACAGCACAGAATACCTCACTATGTCTCCTCAACGGACATCTGGCGAGAGAGCACACAAGACAAGTTCCAAGTGAAAATGGCAAACAGGCAGAGGAAAATCTGCCTAAATTACACAATCTTTACACAAGATCTACAATCTTACTCAACTAACTTTTAGTCTGTGAATCTCAACCTTTCAAGGACCCCCAGTTTGATATGCATTTGGCCACAGAACCCTATTTGATATGATTTATCATCTTCTATTTAATTGTTTTTATCTCTAGGACTCCAATCAACACTGTAAAACGCTGTGTTCATTTAATACTTAAAAGGCCTAGCCACACCAAAGGGTCACGGTGGGACAAAACTATTTTAAAGGTAGACCACACCAATGCATTGGTGTGTTTTACCTTAAAACGGTTTTGTCAACAAACAAAAACAAAACAAGAAAAAAAATACGGTTTTGTCCCAACCTGACCCTTTGGTGAGGTTTGGGATTAGACTCTAATATTTAAATTAACACAGGCTTTTAGAGGGTACAATCGGAACCAAATGTAAGCCTAAGGGTCCATTTGGTTCCATTTGTACACTCTCAGAGTCACAGACCTGTAAGCGTCCATTTGGTTCCTAACTATTAATTATTATATTTCGCATATACCATGTGAAATACATACAAATGTATGTATTTAAAAGATAATAGGAGAGTAGGTAGAATGGGAATTGTACGAGACATGAAGGAAGGAAGTCCTCAGAACTCACAAGAAGCATGCAGTAAAGTACACTAACAACTGGCACCAGATGTCAAAGTAAAAAACTCAGTGTCAATCTAGCTGGGAGAGAGTAGAAATGGACCAACATGGCATAGCCAAGGGTCCATTTTAGTCAATTCGTAAGCTCAGAGTTAAATCGACACTCTGGGTTTTACCGTGTACGTTCAAAATGCATTTTCCCCCATTAGCCCCACCCCTGAGTCCTTCATAATTTATATAAACGTATTATACAACACTGATTTTTTTGTGTAATGGATAGCTGATAAGCCCAGTACTCCAGCACACCTGAACTCATTATAACGTAACATTAGCCAAAGCAGCATTATTGCCCTTCAGGAGAAATATAACATGAGAGCCAGAATAACTCCATGTATGATAGCAATCCCTTGATCACACACACACAGCAGCCAGCCCTGCAAGGCTTTCATATAAAGAAACACGGGTCCACAGGGTCAAAACACCACAGAGGATTTTAGCGTGTACTGTACTGTAGCTGCTAAATAAAACACAGAAATGAAAGCCAACAGCAAAAGGGAGGGTGTACTATTAGCACCAGGGTATGGCATTTGTCTTGTTCTCGTTCACAGCTCGTGTGTGGTGATGAAACCAGGCTCATTTGAAGGACGGCACTCTAAGGTACCGTACCGTTGGTCTTTGAGCCGTCCAACAAGGCCGTAAAAATGAAACATTGTCATTTCCTCCCATAATGAAAGGATGCTCTGAAGGCAACACACAACACAGGTGTTAAGACACACATGCGCTACATAGCATGTGCACATGCGTGCACAAAAGCATGAATACAAACAAGACTATGCGTACAAAGTCTCTCTGACACAAACAAGCCCCCCCACACATTAATATGTGAATATGGATGCTTTCCAAGGATGTATTTGTTATACAGTACATAGTGAGAAAATGTAAATATTTCTAGAGGTTCTCCTGGCAGACCCCTGGATTGTCATTTCTCCTGGAACACCCAAAATTCACCAGAACTAGAAATTACATCTACCGTGTTAAAATATTTCTGGGGCAGGACCAGACGAGGACCAGATGTTCACTTAAATAATGAATGGTTATTAGTAAATAACATTGTTTCAGTCATCAAATCAATTTCTGTAGGCCTACTTTTTGCGTTTTTAATGGCTGAAATTGTACCAATCATTTTAGTAAAGAAAGCCTGATAAAAGTATCAAACTCCCAAAAATTCACCAGAACACAGGAAATTACATCTACCCTGTTAAATACATTTTCCCTGGATTCTCAGTCCAATGTGGCAGCCCTGACGCACACGCAAGCTCTGTCGTGAATGACAAGTATTTACAGATTAAATTTGACAATTGTTTACGATTCTGTCTGAGAGTCTGAGAAAAGTTTGTCTTTTGGATTTGAGCTAAAACATTTGGGAAGCACTGGTCTAGGATGCTTGGAGCGACGGCCAGGGAGGAGTCCTAGGGAACTAGCCTGGGCAGCACTAGTTTTCAGGTTTATGATCCGGTTGGGAGCAGATGATATCGTTACATCATGTTGTAGTCATTGTTTTGTAGTCATCAGGCCGGAACCCTCAAACCAGAAATTCCTTTGACTCAAACCGGAAGAATAATACCTGGAAAGCCTGGTGACGCGAGGTTACTCGGGAACGGAGGGGCAGACAGAACGATCTAGATGTGTGGGCTGGGCTGGATCATAATGCAGGAGGTATAGGGGAGCCATGCCCATGATTGCCTTGTATGTCATCATGTGTTTGGAATTGCCACGCGAAAGTGTGTATGTGTGCAACAACAACTGTATGTAGAATATGTTTGTGTACTACGTATATGTGCGTGTGTGTTCTAGGTAACCATTCACCAGGTCCCCCCTAGGGAACAGACTATCAGATGACTCCAGCCTGCCTGTAACTAAAGCTGTCCTGTGTGTGTGTGTCTGTGTAGTCCTAATTAGAAGTTGAAATCACTATACCCTGTAATCCTTTCACTCTGGAGAGCTGCGCGCAGGACCTGAGACCTTGTTTATATGACACACACACACACACACACACACACACACACGCCTGCTTAGAGCCTTGTTGAACCAAATAATTAATGTCTTTTCAGTGTCTGCTGGTCAATCATTTTGGACATAAACACTGTTGCATACTTGGCTCCGACTCCACCCACTAGCAAAAGTCTGCAAAAAATGGCTATGAATGAACATTTGGAAAGCTGCCCGGCGTAATGACCAGCCGTTAGCATGGCAGCGCATGGTGAGTATACCGAGACCACCTATGTGTGTGTCAATCTGTGTCACGGTAATGTGTGCCTCGCTTGTGCACAACTGTGGCTCTAATAGGTTCAGTATTTATTCACCGTTTGGTTTTGCATTACGGAGCTACCTGCAGTAGTGGTACGGTATAAAAGTAATGAGGGGGTGGTTCTGGGACGCGCACGCACGTGTCATTCCCAAGCCATTCTGGGCGGCGGTGGCTCAGGGGTAGAGTGGCCGGATGGGAAACGCAAGGTTGCCAGTTCAAACCCGGGCTCCCCCAGAGTCAGTGTCGCACAGCAAAGTTTGTCGGGATCGAACCCGCGACACGCTGTCATGCTGGATTACCAACCAAGCTAAGGTGCCTGGACCGCTACACCGGCCCAGGCCACGTGAATGAGCTCTGACAGAAGGGAAGCAGAGACCTTGTACAGAAGCACGCTCCGGGGGTTTATAAAAATTCACAGCCTCAGCTGGAGAGCTTGATTGAAGCAAAGAGAGAGAGAGAGAGAGAGGCAGAGTCGAATGAGAAGGGAAGAGGTTGAGGGTGGAGTGCGGAGGGGGGTGGCGGGGCGGTTTGGTTTATGACCTTGTAAATCAGAGGGAATTTGTAAACCTTGGCCGGAGAAGAGGGAAACCGGAGAGGAGGCATGCGGTGGCTGGCTTTTGTTGTCTGAGCAGCCGAGGAGGAGGGTGTGAGCGATGGGCGTCCAGGGAGAGGAAGTTTTGGCCCCGGTTATGGGAAAACAGCAACAGCACGGAGGACAACTGCAGAGAGTGGAGTCACGGGCCGAGTGGATGCATGGACTGTGTATACTAGCTGGACGTCACAGTGGGAGTGGTCTCAACCAGAAGGAAACAGGCAACCAGGTCTATGCTACAAAAACGCTTTGTGAGCTTGTAGAACACACACACACACACACACACACACACACACACACACACACACACACACACACACACACACACACACACACACACACACACACACACACACACACACACACAACTCACAATGCATACAGACATCATACACTAACATGGATTAGGGATGTACAAATTAATTTGGCCGAACATCGATATTGGCCAACACTCGCCTTGTTGACTGCCTTTGGTGTATCAGCAAAAAACATTACATTCACCCATGCCAGTGGCGGATGTTCATCTGCAGTTTCATAAATCTATATTGTTTACCTGGCACAAAGGGGGGAATGGAAAAACTAAACAAATTTAACTTTCTTAAAATTGTTACTTTTTGTGCTATAAATAGAGATTCCATCATTAATGTGGTTAAGAGGTTACAGTTACACAGGAAGAGGATTATAAGGGTGAACAATACATGCAGAGAGAGAGAGAGAGAGAGAGAGAGAGAGAGAGAGGTGTTGTGATGCACCTGCAATGCACCTTACACTGCCTGAAGGAAAACAATCGAACAGAAGCCACATATTATGTATATCATTTGAAAGTGATGGTTCGTATTGACCTCAGCTAGCACTGTGACAGACAGAACAATACTCACTACATGGGTGCAAGAACGGACCATTCTTATAGGTCCATCTGGGTTAAATTCTACACTCTCAGAGTTAAATTAACACTAAGGACTTTACTGTGTGCACAATCACATGCATGCATGCACGCACAAAGCCTACAAACACAATTCATTTTTTACAGTGTAATCAGAGTGCCATGCCTGCCACAGACCATCAGCAATCAGGGTCTATGAGGAGGTTTAGCTCAGTGCAGCTCCTCGCTCACAGGCATTATTAGTCGGTCATGTGAGATAGTGAGAATACGAGAGAGAGATAAGAGAAAGAAAACCAGAGTCAAGTAGAGGGAGTAGAGAGGAAAATATATGATAGATATACACAGACAGACAGAGTAGGTGTATAGATACAGCTGCTACGACAGACACACGCAAGCGCAAGCGCGCGCGCACACACACACACACACACACACACACACACACACACACACACACACACACACACACACACAGCTAGGACTGCCACCTATAGTAACAAGCCCAAATTGAAAACATTTTAAATAGCTCTATACGTTGTGTAGATCGGCTATATTAAATATTTTAAAATGTTTTTCAAAATAATAAAAAAGTGGCCAATAAGTTGAGGGATAAGGGGTAAGGGGTGGAAGGATTGATTCCTTGTTCATTGTTGTCTCATTCTGAAGGGGTCAAAGAAGGGCTATTTTATTTCATTTTTTACCCTGCACGTCTGGTTATAATTGGTAATGTAGTCGGCCATTGGGCGATTTAATATATTCTAATATGGCGCCCTTTGAAAAAGGTTTGGACACCCATGGCTTAGAGGCAGCCTAGAGACCAGGCAGCCAATCAGGAAAAAGTGTCCACTATACGGTCACTACTAGAGGTAGTAGCACATTTAGTCCAGGAGCTTTTCAAGCATCTGGCAAAATAAATAACCTTCACAGACGGCAATTAATGACACCAGGAGGAATGCGTGCTTGCACAGGTTGAAGACACTTTTCAACCAGTAGGTACACAAAGAGAAAAACAGAGCACTTCAACCAGTGCTTGGTACTGCAACACGAGGGCTAGCATCAGGAGATCCAATCTTGTGGTAAATTACCCATATACTTGCAGCAAGGCCACAGAACAATATGCCCTGTGATCTAATATAAAAACCATTACCTCATAACAAGAAGGGGTAAAATAAAGTTCAACAGGCAACTCAACTACTTGCTTACAGCCATGGAAGCATTTGGCCTCCATTATGCACAGATGCCTGGTAGCACTGACCGCAGTGAGACACTGTAAGCTTCTGTGGTCTGTTTGTCAGCTTCAAAATATGTGGGTGGGTTGTGCTCAGTCCTGTCAACATTTCATTCCCCGCTTTTCTGCTTCTGCGTGTATGTGTGTGTGTGTGTGTGTGTGTGTGTGTGTGTATGGGAGTGCATGTATATTAGCAACCATGAAGTGTTGTTTACATTGTGTATGTGTCTGCGTCTGTCAACACACAGATGTGTTTGTGTATAAAAATGTATTCTGTATACAGTACAGTGTGTGTGTGCGCTTCTGTGAAGTCAGCGAGCTGTGTTTGTTCTGTCTCCCCTCTGTGTCCTCTGATGTGGATTAAAAAAGGGGACATCAGTTTCAAACCGTCTGCCCCCTTCTGTTTACATCTTCTATTCTCCTCCATCCGTCTCACTACATAGTCCCTAATGTATACAGTATCCCTTTTTCATATGCTCACACGAGCATGCATACATAACCACACAATCTCTCTCTCTCTCTCTGAGAGCATTTTTACCTTCTAGATTGTTATGGGAAAGTGATACACATACAGTACAAACTCTCTCCTCTCTCTCTGAAATCTTAACTCATAACAGACACTGCAGAGAGTGTGGCTTGTGTGTGTCATCCAACAACCAGCTCCTTGATCGGAACATCAAATCAGAGATAGAGATAGAGATATACTTTATTAGTCTCCCGAGGGAAGGAATTTGTCTTAGACAAAGGGCCCGCATGCAAGCGTAGCCCTAGTCCATGTCGCCACAGTGCAGCGCCAAAATACAACTTTCTTGCATCATAGGAAAAAAAGAAAGAAAGAAGGGAGGATCAACCAGTTTATTTATATACAGTAGTATGTCCTGTTAGCTAATCTGGCTTGAAACATCAACTTGTGTACCTGTGCTCATCTGCGTACCTGACGCCTAACAATGACATACCTTTTGTAGACGTTTATATACATACTGGGTAGATAATCTGTTTTGAAACATGAATCTGGTAGTCTGTGTGAGTTCTATACTAATCATTGTGTGTAATGTATTTCTGCACTATCTGCACCGAGCGACCTCGGTACATAGAAACGGATATATTGGATATTGAGACAATCATTTCTAAATACGTTTTGTTTTGATTGTAATTGTTCCACTTTTGCTTTGGCAAATGTAAACATTAGGTTTTCTCATGCCAATAAAGCCCTTAGCCCTGAAGTGAAATTGTGTGTGTGTGTTTTGTCTGTGTCTTCTACGTAGAAAAGAGTGAAGCGTCACGCCTGCCTGTCCATCGTCCATCGTTCCCTAGCCCTGTGTTGCCAGGGAAACGGCTCCCGTCAGAGCTGGCCTGGCCATTCTAGCTCCGTACGTTAGCCGCTCTGTCCTTTTGCAGGTGGTACCCAATTTTGGGCATGTCATTATGGGTGACAACTTTCAAAATACGTGACTGTTTATTCTCGTTTATCCACATAATACCTGTCACCTAAAATGAGTGGTGTAACACTTTGGTTTGACCCGATAGGTCTACCCTAAAGGGCCGCAAGTTGCCGCATAGAGCGTTGCGAAGTCTGGTAGATCCGACTCAGCCCCGTCCGAGTTGTAACCGGATATGGACAGAATAGTAAATAATGTCAAACCCGAACTCACCCAGCCACGGCGAAATAGCACTTCCGTACTAGTAAAAGCCATGCCTCTGTCGCCGTCAAAACACTAGTCGTGTAATAATTATGTACGCATTTTGGGGTTTTCTAGGCGTGTACGTACGGAATTGCAATTCCGTGCTATTTCGCCGTATTTCTGTGAGATGGGGTTGCACTAGACGGTTTGCCTATTAAATCTGCTGTTTCACTGCCTGTGTTAGAAAGTGTCCACGGGGAGCTCAACCGTATATTTTCTAAATCACGTACGTTTCACTCCAACTAGCCTTCAAGCTGCAGAAGTACAGTAACTGGTAGAAAAAGAACAAAAACATACAACCAATTTTTTTTATTGATGTGCAATTAGAACTGCGTTGTCTACACAACTCCAACACTGCCAAATAACTGACGTGGAAGTGTTTTCCTGATGCTTTGAAAAGGCGTTGATAAGTAGTGCAAATTGCAATAGGCTTGGTAAGACACTGGGCACACAGCCTTGGAATGCTCAGTGGTGTATACAAATCTTTTGAAAATAGCTACAAGCTCACAATGCGTCGCTTGCAGATCTGCTATTTTCAAATGGCAGAAATGTATAAAGTATAGGCCTATATGGCTGAAATAAAAATAAAAATCTACAAAGCAACTAGCAACCACATTTTTCAAATAATTGTAATAGGGTAAAAGTATAATATTTCCCTCTGAGATGTAGTGGAGTAGTATTGGAAATGCTCACGTAATACCTCAAAATTGTACTTAAGCGCGGTACTTAGTTAAATGTTAAAAGGTTTTGTACTTAGCTTAATTTCCACCACTGGAAATGCTTGAATCTCAATTTGGAGGTTGTGCAAGGAAGGAACACACCTCTGTAAACATGTGGTTGGTTTTCTGCAGGTGCGTACATGCACACTTACACACACACACACACACACACACACACACACACACACACACACACACACACACACCTCCCCCCGTGGATGTGAGTTTGCGTGCGCACACACATTTAATTACATTCCTTGTCACTCAGAGAGGAACACTCTGAAGGTGAAGCAGTGGATACTAATTACCATTGTCTGTCTGCGCGTCAGAAAGATGAGTCAGTCGTCCACTTTAACACAATGGCTCACCTCATGCAGTATAGTGGGGGTGGTGAGGTGGTGACCCTGGCATATACTGATCGGACCCATCCATAATGGGCTTTGGTGTCTTTACATAACTTCACCCGTCTAACCCACATTAACCTAATCAAAAGGAGGCCACAAGCAAGAGAAAAAAAGAATGCCACTCCGGCGCAGGGGCATACAGTAGTAAGGCATGTCACGTCCAGGGTCCCTGGAACAATTTCCATTTCATGACTGCCAACTTTTGATAGAATTCAGTTCGTTGACGGGTTCTGTTTTGGCAGGGCCTGACAAGAGTTCTGTTTTGACAGGGCTTGTGAAGGCCACTGCAAAATAATAATAATAATAATAGATAGTATATATGTTTAATATATTTTGGGGGGCTTTAATGACAGTGCACAGTGGAGATGGACAGGAGATAGAGAGAGATCCTCCCTGATAAAGAAGGCCCACCAGCGTTTTCTTGGGATTGTGGAAAGTAAATGGTAAATGGTGCATTTATATAGCGCCTTTATCCAAGGCGCTTTACATAGACTGTGCATTACATTCACCCATTCATACACCGATTGCGGCGGGAAGCCATGCAAGGTACCAACCAGCACATCAGGAGCAATTTGGGGTTCAGTGTCTTGCCCAAGGACACTTCGATCATTGGACAACCTGCTCTACCTCCTGAGCCACAGTCGCCCAGTCAAGCTATCCCACCCGACCTCTGGAAAACCTTTACCTCTGTGCCATTGAAAGTATGCTGACCTACTGTATTACAGCTTGGTATGGAAACTGTACTGTCTCGGAGGGTGGTGAAAACGGCACATAGTATTATAGGCTCTTCATTGCTATCAATTGAGTCCATTTACAAACAACGCTGCCGATCCAAGGCCGTTGGTATCATCAAACCCCAACAATAGACTGTTCCACCCCTCCCATTCACAGAGGCTACAGATGCCTCAAAACCTCAACCACCAGATCCAGAAATAGGATCCCCTCAGTCATTATTCTCTTGAACTCTTTAACACTAGGAAGTCTGAAAAAATGTCACTACTACTCAGTCGGCTGAACGGTCAGAGGGACCGTGTTTTTGGTGCGATTTGATTGGCCACTCTCTCCCCCACTCGTCCCTGGAGACGTTCAAGCCTGCATCACATTTCCAACGAATTAAATCATATATGTTTGGCTGGTTAATTAACTTGGAATTTGTTTACTATTTTGATAAGATAATATGAATACAATGATTATTATCCAAGTGATAGCGTCAGCATTGATTGGGGGGGAAGACACACGGCATAAGGCTGTCGGGATCGGGAGTCGAACCCGCAACACGCCGTCAGGCTGGCTCAGCAGCCTAGTTGCCCAGATGGTTGAACTAATTGCCCGGGCCTAGAGCCTATATATTGTATGCGCCTGGACTACCAGGGCAGCGGGCACACCCAGGAAAACGTATTCCGAAGGACAAAATGTCACCTCAGGAGAGATATCAGCCTGGTAATGGACTGTTTGTGCCATTGCGGGACACGCGGGCGCCTGTGGTGTCACAAGGTCACCACAAAGTGACACAGCGAGAGTTTTCCCCTGAGGCTATCAGGGCCCTGAATGACAAAAACAACAAAACAACTCCATACATGCTGTGTGCCAGGCTGCCAGCGTACAAATATCACCATACTACAGCACTGTATGTGAGATGACAACAGTGCATTTAATGAATGTTAAAAAAACAACTAATATTAATTAGTTAATTCGTCTTTCTGTAGGGTTGGAAAACGAACTGTGTTTGCCATTCTTTCTTAGTGCTGTATATAGGACCTGTGTGCTTGATGATGTGTACACCTATGAAACAGACACTCCATTACATTATTTGGAAAGTAGCCTACACTTCCTTATTTTCCAGTGGTTGTAATTACAAGTGCTGTCACTTCCATCCAGTTTGTCAGGTCATTGAAATCCGCCACATATAAAGTTGTGTAATATCTTTATTATAGAGCTGGGGTTGTTTGGAGAGGATTATGGTGTAATATTTTAATACAGAGCTGGGGTTGTTTGGAGAGGATATGGTGGATTTCAACAGTGAGGCTCAGAATTAACTCGTACCTGACGAAGACCAGTGAGGCCGAAATGTTAAACTTAGTTACACGCTGGCAGAAATAGCCGACCTACCGAACTAATATAATGTAGATAGGCTATTTATGGTGTACGACTCCCTCAGGCGACATAAGTAAAACTCAGGCTTTGGGACGGAAGGATGTTTTAAGATGGGGCAGATGGACATACAGCAGAGTTAAAGATGCATTTAGATGGATAGATAATGTGTACATTGTCATGGGACCACACAGGGGATTTATCTCAACTTTGTCTCAAAATTACAAGCTGGGAACGAAGATAATTAGTTTTTCTAGAGATATGATTTATCTCTGTAAAATTTCACAATTGCTTTCAAAATAATCTTCCTATGATTATGCATGGACATGAATGCCCATTGCTCAGGGCCTTAATAATATTCACTATGAATTCTACTCTCGAGCCACAGATTATTTTCAAAAAGGGGGATTTCTCCATACGCTGTCAAACTTTTAAAATGGACACACACACACACACACACACACACACGCACACGCACACGGGTGGGAGATGTAAAAACCTCATCTCCAGTCATCTCATTATCAGTCGCCCCTTCAAAATAGCCCTTTAATTAAAAGAGGGAAGCTAATGAACACGCCGGGGAGTCTGATTAGTGGCTAATGTGTCTGAGCTGATGGGCTTTCCCCTCGTCTGCCCTGTTGATGCGTCTGCCAGCGACAGCCGTGCCGTTTATGTGTTCAGGATGTCCATGCGCCCTATTCTGTTGGTCAAGGTCACTGTATCCTGTGTGATGTCTGCTCTATTCTGTTGGTCAAGGTCACCGTAGCCTGCCCCAGCCTGTGTGATGTCTGCTCTAGAGGATCCTATTGGTTCATTATACTCCGATACAATGGTGTGTGTGTGTGCGCACACCTGCGTGCGTGCATGGGTGTGCATGCCATGCGTGCATACTTTTATCTAAAAACCCAGTGCAGTGTGAAAGAGGTCTCTCCCTGATGGTATAAGCTACTGATTTTCAGCAGAACGCTCACATACAGACATGTGACAAATGAAAGCAATTAACATCCTATCATGTTCTGTGACACATATAATAATGTTGGGCGGGGCCAGTTGACCTAAATTTTGGATCAAGCATGAACTAGAATGTTATATAAATGGTATTTATATAGCGCCTTTATCCAAAGCACTTCACATAGATTGTGCATTACATTCACCCATTCACACACCGATGCCGGAGGAAACCATGCAAGGCACCAGCCTGCACATCGGGAGCAACTAGGGGTTCAGAGTCTTGCTCAAGGACACTTCGACACCAACTCAGGGGGAGCCGGGAATCGAACCAAGAACCCCCGGATTCCGAGCCCACTGGTGCCCTACGCAGTTTGAAGCTTGAGTGAGGAAGTGTGCACGCAGTGTGTGCGCGCATAGTAAAGCATGCCCTTACCTTCCAGAAGTTGTCCACTTTTCCATACACCAGTGACTGGTTCTGCCTCTTGATGTCATCGATGTGTCTGATGTCACTGGCGTTGAGGTGCTGCTCCACCACGAAGCCCAGGAAGCTGTTGTCTGGAGTGTGCGCTGCAGACGCAAGACAACCACATGTTAACAACTCTCCAGTTACTGTACACACTCTCAAAACGCCTCCGTCACTTGGCGGCATGTAAAGACAGTAATCGTTTCAGTGTGCCGACTTTTTATGCGGGCTGAGAGGGAAAGAACAAAACAACCAAAAACATAAACAGTGAAATGGCACGGTTAACTATGGTTGAGATTACAAAATGTCAGGCACGGCACAGGCGTTTTTATTCATACGGCAGAGATCAGACAAGCAGGCAGCTCGTTTACAAGCGTTGGATTTCCGAATACAACACAGTAATAGCAATAAACTGTGTGTGTGTGTGTGTGTGTGTGTGTGCGTTGTTTTCCAGTTTTGTTTTTCCTCCATCCACTTCACGTGGTACTGTTACCACGGGAACAATGGGCCAACGGGTCAAGTGGGCAGTCTTGAATTGGCAGCGGTTTCAACTCGACACCATCTGCTTCCATGCGCGAAATCGGGAAGATAAGGATTCAGGCGATCCTTCTACTTTTCTTCTCTGCCTTTCTTTCAGGAGCGTGGGTGGGACGGGGACGGGGGACGGGGGGTGCACCAGACGGACAGGCAAGCCTGGAAGATTTAGTTTTCACACAGGACGTTTTGGAAAATAAAAGCAGATGTGTTGGGAGTGAGTACAGGGTTTGGAGGGGTGGTTGAGGTGAGGCGTTACGGTGCAGGTCATGTTGATTCTGGACTGCCCGGGGCAGAGATCTGTGCTTTGGTTGTGGTTATCCCTCTCGTGCTATATCTCTGTTCGTGTGGAGATTTACTCAGCACCCACCCCACACACACACACACACTTGCCGCATGCATATTTGCGGCCAGGTTCTTGGAATAACAGGTGTTAAGCCTGTCATTACGAAGTATCCTCCTATAACCTCTCTGCACCAGCGGCCCACCCACTCAGGAACGACGGAGAGAAAGAAAGAGTTCACAATCCATCTCCTCTCGAAATCTGAAAGCTCATCCTTTTCTAGAAACATGTCCCTCGTCTCTCTGCCCGCTTGAATCATGTCCCCCATTCAAGCGTAATCATCCCTCTCTCTACTCATATCTGACTCTAGGGACTAGGGAGGGAAGAATCCCCTTCCTATCTTGTTTCTTCAGCTCTGTTTCTTTACTCGTAGTAAAACACAGAAACAGCTATATGTAACATCTAGATGCAGCTTGGATCCTTGTATTTCTTTTTTTATAACTTAAAATTTTATTGGTTTTCAAGATTGGATCCTTGTATTGACTCTCCTCTCACCAGTCACACTGAAGGAGAGCATTAAATTGGATGACTAAAATGTAAATAGATTAACAATGAATTTGTTTTGCCACTCGCTACTCAGTCTGGAAAGGGCCCTATCTCCAAGGGACAGTATATGCGGGACATGTAAACGGGTGAAATCGATCCGTGGCGTGTCTGCGGTGCAGGTTGGGAAAAAAATAAAAACAAAACACCGGTTTGACGTCGTATCAATGCGCACTGCGCAGCTACTGCACTCTATGCCTGCACTGCTGTTGCCCTGCAACGTACGCATCAGTCACCAAACTCACCCCACATAGCAGTCAGGTATTTTGTACTGCTGAATCTGACATTTATAGTGGACCACTGAATCAAATTAGTGCTTTACTTTTTACCGTAGGTTTATTCGCGTGCCTCGAGTGAGAAAAGCATGGACAGAGTGGCGCTGGCTGATGACGTAGAAGCAACAATGTGGCTACGTAACAGGTGACGTTATGAAATACAAGTCTGGCCAGACTGAGTAGCTAGTGAAACCAAAGCAAATTCACAGAACGCAGCATTCAGGCCAAAGGCGAGGAATCCCCACAAAGAAGAAAATGTGGGGAATAAGAAAAAAAAAGACAAGACATGCATTTATCTGTCATGGCTCAGGACAAAGTGGACGTAACAGTTCACACCCGGTTGAGCGGTAGCGGCACCCCAAGCTGGACCCCGACTCTGAGCCAGTGAGTCAGCTTCAATCAGACCGCTGGAAACGAGAGACGCATGGACAGGGTGGGGGGGGGGTGCTCACGGCCGGCCAATCTATACCTAATGCGATTTAGGTCACTTTGCGGGAGTCATAGAATGCTTTCGCTCGTCTCAAAACATGTCGGGTAGTCGGCATCATACGAGAGTGGAAATGTTACCGGCGAGGACGGATAGACGGCAGCGTGGCTGATGTGAAATCAATGCAAATGCAGTGAGAGAGGGGCCTATACTGTCCTTCTAGACATTAAATGGTTCCAACTTCTCATTGGTATAGCCCATTTTGGGCGGGAACCCCATAAGCATTATGTTATACTTTAGCTATTGAAAAATAGCAGATCTACAAGCTCATAGCGCGGCACCGAGTGTCGCGCTACGCTATTTTTGGGGGTCCTTGACATAGAAACATTTTTTCGGAAAACTGTCATGATTTAGAAGACATTTTGTAGAATCGTCCCCGGGTCTAAATGGGATAGACAAACGCCACGCGCCATGCCAGGCGCGGTCAGGGAACAGTATGGTGAGGACAGGCGTAATGTGAATGTAATTGTTCTATCAATTCAGGTGTCATCAACACTGCAGGTCTCGTGTACCGCTCATAGTTTGATTTATCCACGGGCGGGCAGGGGGAACCTCGTCATTCATCAAAAGGTCCTTCATCATCGGCGGTGTGCCGAACCGCCGTAAAAACATTCAACTTGTCATTTATAGCCTCTGTGTGGAGGACTGACAGTCTTGTCTGACTGATGGATTGTTCGACCAATGGCATTGATTGCTCGCATGGACGCGGAGCGCATTGATTGGTCGGCCTCTTGCGGAGGAACGGCAGAGTTTACGTATGAGCAGTGGTGATTTAGTCGACTAATACTATGAGAAAAAATGTCCGTCGACTACCTTTTTTCACTGACGAAAACTAAATGGAAACTAAATGAAAACTACGCCATGATGACTAAAACTAAGACTAAATATATTGACAATTTCGTCAACAAATAAAAACTAGACTAAAATGTTAGGAAGGGAGTGGGACTAGTGGACAAGAGATCCAGTATAAGTCATTTTACACTTGAAAATAGCTAGATGTACAAGCTCACAAGTGTAAAATCAGCCATTACGACGGCATCAAGGCCCGCCAAAACACATTTTAGTCGACCAAATAAAGTTAATCAACTGTAGATTTAGTCGACTAAAATCTTACGATATTTAGTCGACTAAAACTAAACTAACACTAAAAACATTCCAGGTGACTAAAACTAAAAGAAAACTATTCCAAGAGACTAATGACTAAAACTGAAATCAAAATCAACACTGCGTATATGTGAGCACAGCGGGTGACGGCCCACTGGTGAAGGGGTCTGCAGCGACGATGACTCATGTCTCAAGACAACAATGGTGACTCCCTCGGGAGGCGGCTGGAACGTGGACACTGTCCTCCCTGCTGCCAAGAATGAGGCTGTGTTTGCTCAGCCAGCAGCTGCTTAAGACAGCTCAGATATTGGCTTTCTCAAGTTAAGGCAGAAATCGATTTTAAAGACACGACGGATGGCAAACAAGTTAGCGACCCTGTACCTGACAAAAAAGTTGGGAAGTGCATAACTGAAAGATGAGCAAAACGAATATACGATTATGTCTGCAGTATATAATGTATTCGTTCAAGTGCTGACTATTGCAGTTTCTAAATTCTAACTTGTTCGAATCCATTCAGACAGAGCGAATCTGAACAGATTTTGCCATCTCATTTCTGTTGACAAAATCCTTTTGACTCTTTAAATGCAAAGAATTACATTAGACAGAATATGCTGTGACTGAATTCCAATCACGATCACAATATTCAGCAAAAAAAAGATAGATAGATTATGGTTCCTTCTTATGGGGCCTTCAGCCCAACAATCTGCACATCTGCCACAGAAATTGCTACTTGTGCCCTATGGGCTGAAAGGATGTTCATACACCTTTATGTTTTAATACCATTTAGTATCTTCAATGCATAGTGAATAAGCGGGCACATATTTTATGACTGTCAGTGTCAGCTAACCCAAAAGAACATCATTCATATAGCTCAGGGGTCTCAACCTTTTTGGCTGGGGACCCTGGAAATGCTTTGGACTCGTGTATCCATTTCCATTTTTCAGCCATTCAGTTAAAATAAAATAAACAGGTTGAGAACCCCTGATTTATAGCCAACAGCATGACATGACAGTCACACTACATGTGTGCGACTAAGTGTAGGAACAGTTCTGGGTTTCAACAGCAGTCTTCCCACACTTGCCAAGACGTATGGTGAAATTTCCCCCAACTATTCAAATAAGACCTGGAATACTGTGAGGTTCTATCATCACTTTACTATGTGCCGTTAGAGAGTGAAGGAGGGCTGAGGCGCTGAGCTGGAATGTGTGAGTGGGTGTTCGTAGTCATCTCGAGCACGCCCAGAAAGCCGTCGGCTGCGTGTGATATGTAAACAGCATCTAGGGGTCACTGTGAATAACATTGGATTCGTTGGAATACTGCCTTCTGACACAGTACTGCACACATAGCCATGACAGTAATGCATTCAGTTGGCTTAAAACAAATGAGGTAACACAAGTTCAATATTTCAATGAGCATATTGGTGGTTGGCCTATTTAGCCCATGGTCCACGATTCATGGTATAGTTGACATTACTGCAGACTATTTTACGTAGCATGCCTTTTTGTTGTTGAGGAAAACATTGGATACCAATAATTCCAGTGCAGGTGGTCGGTGGTTCGAGCCTCACTACAGTACGCACATGAATAAAGTAGCACAACCCCAATGACTTTTGTTTCTGCTGCGGTGGGCTTGAACCCAGTGTGGACATCACCAGGTCAGGGACTTCACCAGGGCTTGAACCCAGTGTGGACATCACCAGGTCAGGGACTTCACCAGGGCTTGAACCCAGTGTGGACATCACCAGGTCAGGGACTTCACCAGGGCTTGAACCCAGTGTGGACATCACCAGGTCAGGGACTTCACCAGGGCTTGAACCCAGTGTGGACATCACCAGGTCAGGGACTTCACCAGGGCTTGAACCCAGTGTGGACATCACCAGGTCAGGGACTTCACCAGGGCTTGAACCCAGTGTGGACATCACCAGGTCAGGGACTTCACCAGGGCTTGAACCCAGTGTGGACATCACCAGGTCAGGGACTTCACCAGGGCTTGAACCCAGTGTGGACATCACCAGGTCAGGGACTTCACCAGGGCTTGAACCCAGTGTGGACATCACCAGGTCAGGGACTTCACCAGGGCTTGAACCCAGTGTGGACATCACCAGGTCAGGGACTTCACCAGGGCTTGAACCCAGTGTGGACATCACCAGGTCAGGGACTTCACCAGGGCTTGAACCCAGTGTGGACATCACCAGGTCAGGGACTTCACCAGGGCTTGAACCCAGTGTGGACATCACCAGGTCAGGGACTTCACCAGGGCTTGAACCCAGTGTGGACATCACCAGGTCAGGGACTTCACCAGGGCTTGAACCCAGTGTGGACATCACCAGGTCAGGGACTTCACCAGGGCTTGAACCCAGTGTGGACATCACCAGGTCAGGGACTTCACCAGGGCTTGAACCCAGTGTGGACATCACCAGGTCAGGGACTTCACCAGGGCTTGAACCCAGTGTGGACATCACCAGGTCAGGGACTTCACCAGGGCTTGAACCCAGTGTGGACAACACCAGGTCAGGGACTTCGTCACAACGCCACTGGGTTCTAATCTGGCGACATCGTCAACCACCCTCGCTTCTCTATCATGTCTCTCATAACCTGTCCGTTCCGATAAAGGAGGAAATGACTGTGAATAATATTTACAAAGAAAACCGTTAGGGGAAGGAAGCTGCCGTGACATTCCGGCAGTGGGCTGGCATGCCAAAAGACACTGTTGCTGTTAATTAGCGTTCAGCACCTCTCAGCATTGTTTGGCAACAGACCTCCTCGGCTGCAAGTGGTGAGCTGTCACTCACAGGGAGCTTCATTTCGCCGCCGCCACTGCCCGCTACCTTTCTCCGTTGGCCAGCAGTTTAACTAACTCGCTGTGTAAAGTAAAGTGGCTCGGCAAACTTTGAAAGCGGAAACAAATTTGCTCTAGCCGTGGACACCTCCGCCTCAAGTGAGTGGGAGTCAATATTGACGGCTCCTGGTGGGCTGAAGCGCTACCTTAATTCTATCTCTACAGGCAGAAAGAAAGGATGTTGTTGTTTTCTTTGCGGGGGGGGGGGGGTATACTTCTTTCTGAATCTTTCTAAGGCGCAGGGGGAGTCTCATTAAATGAGTTCCAGTAACGGACCATGCTGCCTTGTCTCACGCACACATAATAATGATAGCGACATTTGTGATGATGGTGCAGTATAGACATAATATACTCCCATGCTACATGATAATTAGTGTTGGTGCATTGCACATATGTAGGAAGGACAAGGAAAAAAAGAAGGAAAAACAAGCCTAGCTCATTTTAGAAGGCGCCACTGCTAACGTCTCGTCGTTTTCATCCCACCAGGCACAAACAGAGAGAGAAAAAGAGAAGATTTAAAAAACGGACAAAGATGCCTCATCAGCATTAAAGTCTCCCAACGCATCGAGATCTCCACATCAAAAGAATCCACAGTCTTTCCCCCTTCATCAAACGAGCCAAACGAGAGGGAGGGAGGGCTGATGAATAAATAATGGCCAGCCGTGATCTATCCGAGTCGGGCCCCGTGAGAGTAGAGGCTGCTTGATGAGTTTGGCTGGCCCAAACTATCCGAGTGTGAGGTATTGGGGGGGGGTTATTGAACCTAGAAATGTGTCCATTTGATCAACCGAGGCCAGAGAGAGGCCTGAGGCCAACCACGTCCCAGGCAAAAAGTCGAAGCCCCTCCGTAGCCCCATTTTCGATGGAAGGATGCACATTAAGTGCCTTTAATATAAAGTAATTATTTATTACCTCAAGTTATTATCCTTCAGCGATGTTAAATACAAATCTCCATCTGCCAGGGAAGCAGTGCTTGCATTGGAGCCACAATAAGCTTTAACGATCCATTTAAAAGAGGGATACTAATACGTGTATAGCTCTCACTGGTGGTGGAGGAGCGTTTCTGGCGGTCGGATGTTGATATTTATATTGATTCAAAACCTAAATCATGGGGGCATACCAAATGATGGTTAAAGTGGTTAAAAGAATCCTAAATCATGGGGGCATACCAAAGGATGGTTAAAGTGGTTAAAAGAATCCTAAATCATGGGGGCATACCAAATGATGGTTAAAGTGGTTAAAAGCTATGAGGCCACACGGAAGCGCCCTCAGGTCTAAATGACTTAACGTAGCATTATGGCGAGTGTCGATTTCACATTCCATCCGAGACCATTTTAAAATGCTCCTTTCTAGAGTGACTCACAAAATCTAACCCGAAGAATAAGCTTCAAGTTAAAAGGAGGGGGTATTTCAATTTTCAATTAACGCTTTTTTAACTTGCTCGATTCAAAATGTACGATGAAGTGTGCCAACAAAATACAAATCTATAATGATAGCCAGACAGCCAGTCGTGCAGCATCAGCGTGGTTGAACGCAGGGCGAGTTGGCTGATTGACATCGATTTCAATGATGGACGATACTGTCAGGGTTCTGAGCGGTTTTTAAGTGCCACCATTTGGATATTAATCCCTCCCTCGTACAGGAGTAGAGGATCTGACATTCAGGAGGATGTGCTCCATTGATAATAAGTGGACGCATGATAGGGACAGGTTAACTGTACCTCGACTAGCCCTTTCATAATGATTACAGCTCAAAAAAAGCCCCCAAAATATAACTCTCTTCAAAACATAATGTTTAAAAATGATAATGAAGCATTTTCCTTTTTCTTCCCCTGTGGACAGGTAATGGTAATCTGCTGACCTAAATAACCCCCCCCCCCCCCACACACACACACACGCGCGCGCACACACCATGAGAAGGACGTGAGCGAGCCATCATGTTTGTTCACTACAGTTTAATCACACACCACGCCTGACATCTTGGCTGTTCAACTCTCCCACATCTCTTCCCACAATCGTGGGAAAAGAGAGATAAACAAGGATGACGTCTACAAGCTTTGTGCGCGCAGCACACACACCTGTGCGTGTGTGTGTGTGTGTGTGCGTGTGTGTGTGTGTGTGTGTGTGTGTGCGTGTGTGCACAGTGCAAAGATATCCATGGGGAGAGACGCCATGGTGTTTTGTATACAGTTTTAAATAAAAGTGACCCAGAACAGTGTGTGCTGTGTATTATAGTGGCAAAGCTGGATAACAGGAATGGAGTATAGTCGTGTGTGCGTGTGTTCTTGTGGTGGCCTGTGGCATTGCTCATCCAGTTAATATGTAGGTCGTGGTGTGCCGGCCTGAATTCGCCTGTCCAGTTCTATGTGGGTGGATGGACAACAGAACGAGAGGACAATGCGGTTCACTCTATCTGCGCTCTACGTTCACACGGCGTTCCGGTGAACCCAGGTCAGGAGAGCCTCGCTCCCCTCCCTATCTCGCATACTTGCAACGGTCCACTGCACACAAGATCACGCACTCACACACACACGCACGCGCCTCGGCTCTTCAAAAGTGGGATGGGTTTGTTCACTGTGTGCGTTAACCTGGATTAATTAACCCATTTAGGACGGGAACCACCGTTCTGTGTCGCGTTAGCGCTTAACCACTTACATAGTGCGGCGCCGAGTGCCGCGCTACGAGCTTGTAGATCTGCTAAAAAAAATATATCTTGAAAATTTGTGCAAATCTTTGAATATATATTTGTTGTAAACGTTTTAACTCATATCTTTGCTTCTGGGGGGACCCTGGAACAACATATCAGGGGTCAACAATCAAATGGGGGTAATTTGGGTTTCTTGACACGAGATTGTGAACAGAAACATCATGATCACGATTTAGAAGACATTTGTATAATTTGGTCTCAGTCCTAAATGGGTTAATGTCTTCTGTTGCACTGTTACAGCATAGTATGACAATTCTGTGTTTAATGAAAAGATCTGACCCGAGTGGACCCAGATATGATGAAAAGAAATCAAGGCGCTATAAATATAGTCACTCGACCTATGACTTCCCACAATATAAATGACTCTGTGGCGGGTGTTAGGGATAAATACGTTCCATAGGCTATTTAAACGCAAATTGTTCACAAGAAAACATTCCCTGCTATCCCCACCGCTAGCTGACTGAAGCTGATTAATGAGGTCGATTTGGCCTTGTCTTGTCCTATTGGCCAGAGGCCGATTCTCTCAACCAATGATTTATAGAGGTCTGCCAAATGCTAACAAATGGACCAATCCACATCGGGGGATAAATTACCTCCTGGTGCCCGATTTGTCCAATGCTACATCTGTATATGCTATAGGTGAGAGTAGGAAATACACTTAACACTCTGAGGTAAGGCCCACCCACCACACAAGCTGAATTCAGGTCAAAAAGAAATTTCTTTCCCTGTGATGTTATTGGCTACTGTCTCCAGATCAGAACGGAGATGTTCTGTCCTCATTTCTGACTTAACCAAGCATCTCTTTTGGAATATTAACGCCTCTAAAGAGATCAGATGTGACAGCGCAAGGTAGTAATGGAAAACTATAGCTCCCGGTTTGGGGGGAAATTGAAGGCAGGACTTTTCAGTTTCATGAAACACAGGAAATGATGTTGTAATCCAAAGTGCAGTGGACTCTGCATGGCAGCGAACTGGAAGTGTTAAAAGGGACATTGTACCAAATATTAACTGTTATGAATGCTAATAGTGTTAGCATTTCACTGATCAGATTTATTTACAAACCTGAGAAGTTTTCAAAAACAATTATTGTAGTTGGGAGCAAAATACAGGTAGGATATGTCACATGAAACACGACAATGCTTTTACTATGAAAACCTGCATTTCATGTCAGACAGTCTGTCATGCCTCATGACACGCTCCATATATGGCAGTCATATACAGATCACGACACTGACCTCATCAAAACCTGGATAGCCATACACAGAGAAGACTGGATCATCACCTAGATCTGCATTCTGCATATATGGAGCCGGCCAGCAACTCTACATCTGACCTCACGGACACCATGTAGATCTGACCCGTAGATCTCTATATATGGAGCTGACCCGTTCTGACATGCCGTATGTTGATCCTCCCCCACCCGTCCTTCCTCTTCGATGTCTCCCTTTTGACTGATACCTGTCCATTCAAACTCTAGACAGGCTTTCCCCAAAGTCATTAACGGCAGCCGCGCCCGGCAGCCTCTAAGATCTAGAGTTCTCAACAGGCCAGAAAATTAAGGACCCGCCTGACCTTACAAATTAAATTAGCACACATTTTACACCCCAAACAACCCAAAAAGAAAAAGAAAAATGTCGGTACAGTATATGGGCATTCCCAGACCCGTTGTTTCAGCGACATATTTCTCGCCCTATTGGTATACTATTATATGATGTAATTGACAGCGTCTGATTGTTACCGATCCCCACCTGCCTAACACTCTAGTCTAATGCCTAGAATGAGAAGGCCTGCAGCATCATCAACAATAGACAGTTCTGTTGCACATTAAGGTACAACGTGTACTCATTGGTCTTAAAGACAAGGAGTTGAATAACACGATGGCTGCGACTGATCCGAAACGCGAAACCATCACCGTGGATTCCAACACTCGAGCCAGGCCGCCAGCCGCTCGCTTGCTTTTTTGCCGAGAGATACTGTCTGACCTGGCAGCTCTTAAAATGGACTTCCTGAAAAGGGCCCCCGTGCCGTGTGAGAAAGACATAGCCTATTTCGTTGGACAAAGGGCCTCATTCAGGTACGGCGGTATTCTCGGATGCGTTCCGGGGGTTTGCCTCTCGGAGTGAGAGGTAACATTTCACTCTCCCCGAGCGATGGGGGGAAAAAGGTCAACCCCTCAGGGAGCTGGCTCCCTCCACTACCCAAACGCCAGGATTCGCCCCCCCCCCACCCACACACACACACCCAAAACCCCAATCATCCATTGCCACCTGCTACGTACGTGGGTGCAAACGAGAAAGCGACGCACCAACACTGTTTTTTTCCTTCGTACATTCATTATGGCAGCGAATGAGTATCTGAGCTTGTGCAGTTGCCTTTTTAGCCGGCCCCGGTGATATTCCATTAGACGTGTGGCGTTGGAAGAAGGTTAATGCTTGGCTCTCTCGGAGCACGGTGACAACCATCTCATAATGAAAATCTTCCGACTGGGGACATCGGGTGGCAGTAAATGGACCGGCCGCAATTACCATGTTAAACGGATCCTCTAAAGCGGAACCTGGCGGCACTGGCGACATGTGCTTATTGCTCCATTGAACTCTAATGTGTTCCTCTCTTTTGCTTGTGTTACTTTAAGATGACTCATGCCAAAGTGAGACGGGTTTGTCATTAAGTGAGACCTCCGTGTCCTCACAGTATGTTGCTGTACTTGCTTGCAAACTGGTTCTCTAAAATGGAACCAGTTTGTAGCTGATTGGCATTTGCATTCTATAGAGTAGCACCACCCTCTAGTGTCAAGCTTATTGATTGAGCTCCGTGTGGATTGACAGGTGCCATCTACAGTATGACTGAAAACGAAACAACCAAAAATGGTTGCTAATTTTCTGTGGAACGTGATTTAATTTTTTATTTAATTTTTGATCACAGAATGGATCAATGTTGGATGAATGATGAACACGGGTAGTCATTAGGTCATACTGTGTGTGTGTGTGTGCGTGTGTGTGTGTGTGTGTTGTCGTGGGGATGACACTGCTCACCGGTGGAATCTACCAACAGCTACCTGATGCCCCCTCCTCCCATGAACAGCTACCGGGAAGAGAGGCTATTGATGATATGCACGGCTGCCTTCTCACCATCAAGGTGCTACCTAATTGTATTAAATAACGTCAAACTCACCAACATTGCAGCTGTACGGAAAGCTTGAATTATCCTCTTTCTATATACAATGTGTTTGTTTAATAAAAATCACACCCGTGTGAACCGAGTGGTGCAACTCCCCTCTCCCTCTCCCCCCCCCCCCCCCCCCCCCCCCCCCCCCATCTCTCTCTCTCTCTCTCTCTCTCTCTCTCTCACTCTCTCTCATTAGCAGGCAACTGTATAGCACTATCTCTCTCTCTGTTTTTGGCATAACAGCGCCCCTACTGGTACTAATAGTAATACTCGTGCTCATTAACGACACATAGGTGAACTACACAGACATTGCTGTTCCTTGGAGTGGTTGCACCACTCAAATCCACTGTAGACATGTTATGAGCCGTCAAGAAATTCCTTGCAGACGATTTTTGAGTGGTGCAACCACTCCAAGGAACAGCAATGTCTGTGTCTATGTGTGGTTAACCTATGTGTTGGTTAATGAGCACCAGTTTTATGAGTACCAGTAGGGGCACTGTTGTGCCATGCAGAAACAGAGAGAGAGAGACAGTGCTGCACTGTTGCCTGCTAATGAGAGAGAGAGAGGGGGAGGGGGAGGAGTTGCACCACTCGGTTCACACAGGTGTGATTTTTTCTAAGTGCTGGAGTTTGGAAGTGCTCGTTGACTATCACTCAACAGCCCATGTTTAGAATTTACACATAATGCAGGAGGCAGCAGGAGGTTGCTTTACTGATAACGAGTGCTTCCAAACTCTGACACTAATCATCTGCAAGGAATGTATTGACAGGAAGTAGCTCATAACATGTATACGGTGGATTTTTATGAAACAAACACTTTGCAGATAGTAAGACGATAATTCAAGCTTTTCGTACAGCTGCAATGTTGACGATATTTAATACAAATAAATAGGACTTTTCTGTTGGGATGAATGTCCTCTTTATGGGAAGTTGCACCTAGGTAGCACCTTGCTGGCAAGATGGCAGCCGTGTGCATATCATCAATAGACCAGGAGGCCTTCCAGTGGTATGTACGTCCGCTGTGGGAATAGCAGTGGGAGAACTTCCAGGCCCATGAGAACAACTACAGAAAGCGTTATAACAACAGCAGTGCAAGACTAACAACTTTGTTTCCTCTGGTGATCCAGAACCGGGGCATTACCTACCCACGGACTGGTTGTTGGAGGGTTTCGACAACTTGGGATGTCCCAGGACGAGGCAGAAAGGCTGGCAAAGTATTGTGCTGTCGGACTCTCCAGCCATAAATGGGCGAAGCCGCCGCTACTTATGCCCAGGTGTCATGTGGACATATCTTATCTATGAGTTTGTGAATGTTATCTTTACAATACTGCACCTAATACAACGTGTCCCTGTATGCTTTCCCTGTGTAACTATGGACATAAATAAATTGTTAAACTGTGTGTGAGTGTGTGTGCGCCTGTCTGTCTGTGTGTGTGTGTGTGTGTGTGTGTGTGTTTTGGTGACTCACGGAACATGGTGTTAAACTGCTGGGGGTTGAGGTTCCACTTCCCCCACGGAGTCTTGTGACCTTTGGACTGCGCGTAGTGGGCGTGGTTGAACTCCGGCTCCGTCCCAAAGGAATCCAGCACCCGCAGCATGCACCTGTGATGCACAAACACACAATTTAGGCATTTAGAAGACGCTCTTAATCCAGAGCGACATACAGTAAGCAAGAACAACACTTGGTAATACATCATACAGTATACATATTGTAAATATGTGAATGTTACAATGCTATCTAAATTACATAAGTGGAGCCTTTGTATACGCCTGTAAGGTTGTCGAGGCTAGGGCAAGTGCTATGGCAAGTGCTGCGGGCTAAAATGGAGTCTGAAGAGGTGGGATTTCAGACTACGGCGGAAGATTGACACACAGATAGAGAAGAGTGTTAGAAATTTCAGAAAGTAAAGGGATTATTGACCGCTCCCCACTGGGGGAGGGGATAATTGTACGTGTTCTGCATTCACCCAGCAGATGGCTGCTCATATGGCTCAGATGAGTGCGCGAGAGGGGAGCCGGTAGGGCGGTAGGCGTTAACCCATTTTGGTGTTTTAAACATTTTTATAATTTAGCTATTGAAAAATAGCAGATCTACAAGCTCATAGCGCACCACCGAGTGGCGCGCTATGAACTTGCAGGTCTGCTATTGTTTTTAAATCGTTAAAATGTGCCTCAAATCTTTCAGAAAGTTGTCATGATTTAGTACAAAGAGACGACGATAGACAGTCACTAACTCCCAAAACAAGCAGCCCTGAGCTCTTGAAATGCTACTGTAGGTATCGTCACGGCTGTAGCCGTGTTCATTATTATGGCATGCATACTGCTCTACTTTCATAGTTTCGTTTTTGTTATTGGTTAGGTACGTATTATTTCAGTGTTTACTTTAGTTACCATTTTCTCTTCATATTCATGAATCGCCTGTACATATTTATTGAACTTTAGTTTAGTTTATTTGATCATCTACATCAGGGGTGCCCATTACGTCGATCGCGGTCGACCAGTCGATCGCAAGCGCTGCGCAAGTAGACCGCTTGGCCCTGACATAAAATAAAATAAATTAATCCTCGCGTTGCCTCGGGCAGGCGGCGGCGGCTTAAAAACCCCCCACAATGCAGTGCTTTGTTTTCAAGTGTGGGGAACCGTCGGGGAACGTCGGGTCTGTTATGTTGTTAAACAAACAAATTAAAAGGATCTATCCATCATTGTTCATATAGCAAGACGCGCGCGGCAAAGAAGCCTAAAACATATCACTTCCATGCAGTGGGAAGAAGATTATTTTTTCACGATGTCACATTCCAAGTCCAACTGCGTTTGCCTTACTCGAGCCCATCGCTACATTCATGTGCTTCCCATTCAGAAGCTGATGTTGATTCCATTGCCTCGAAAATAACACTTTTTAACATGAACTCTTCTGCGTTGGAGAATGAGATCATGGCACTGCAGGCTGACACATACAGTTAAAGTTGCGCGCCCGCGATGCAGAGTTTTGGAACTTACTCGTGAAGGAAAAGTATCCAAACATCAGGACTTGTGCAGCCTCGCTCACAGCGTTATTTGGCTCCACATATTTATGTGAATCAGCGTTTTCCCACATGTCCAAATATCGTTCCACGTTGACGGACGATCATTTGGAGGCCTGTTTAAGACTAGCTGTCAGCAGTGACCGTCCGGATTATGCAGCGCTGACGGACTCCATTCAGTGCAAGGCTGAAAGCAGTCATCTGATTAAAGGGATAGTTCAGATTTTAAACAACTTAAATTGTATGAAATACTTTCCATTAATATAGTGGTTGCAACTGTAGGCCTATTGATTGATTGCCAGAGTCCTGTGGTAGGAGTTCTGCTCTGGTTGAGTTGAGTGCATTATTCCTTCATGTGATTGTGTATGCTTTTTATGTGTGATACTTTTAATATTTGTAACATTTTATGAGCAATATGTTATTACAAATTGAAATTGATTGACGTTATTACAAAGAGTAACTTTAACAAAATAAAGGTGGTAAATAAATAGAATTGATTGATTGAAACAGTCCTAATGCCTTAATGTTATTTATTTTGAGTATTTTAAGCAATGGGATAATATTATTTTGGTTGGTAGATCACCTTGAGCTGGCAATTTTAAAAGTAGACCTCAAGTCAAAAAAGTGTGGGCACCCCTGATCTACATCAATCAAATACAAATTATCAACAAAAGAAAGAAAGAAAACAGCCACATGAAGGTGATCAAAAGGCATAGGCTGAAGCTAAAAGCCTTCTCACAACAAAACATTGATGCCACTATTTTGTAATAAATCTTGCATTGTGCAATGAGGACGGTTGTCCTCATTTCCTATACGTTATGGGCCCATTACCCCTAGACCAAATGGTTCATAACAGCATGCGGTACAACAGAGGTCTAATACCCCAAAAATATGGTTTCTTTGTAGCCTGAGGCAAACAATCTCTTCCTCTTACTGTATGAATTAGCAACAAATAAAAAGGGTTCTAAACCGTAGTTTTTTCCACCTCCGTGAAATCACCAAAAGCCTAGTCTAGAAGAGGTCAAAGTATGATTAAAACCGGTTGGAACAATAAACTCTTTAAATCACCAAAACTCTAGTCTAGAGGTAAAGTTATAAACAGTTGGACCAATAAACTCTTTGTGGTCAATTTATGGGTCCAACTTCAACTTCACTTCCGTATAAAAGAAGCATTAAGTCATAAAGTAAATCTTTTGCAGTAGCAGAGACTCAAAGGTCACATTGTAACATTAATTAGAGAGAATAGCACACACTGACTCACTAATGACCTTGCTGTGCTTTAACTAATCCATCCAGTCTGTGTCACACACACACACACACACACACACACACACACACACACACACACACACACACACACACACACACACACACATAAGGGGCCCTAGGACACTACCCTAAATGGATGGGCCCTTATTGTTTTATTGTTTATTAAATTATTAGGATCCCCATTCGCTTTTGCCATGACAAAAGCTATTCTTCCTGGGGTCCGACACAGACAAAAGGCCATCCTTAACCACATGAAACCTTCTGGAGGCAAACATCTACAAGCTCCATCTACAAACAAGCAGTGAGCTTGTCGATTTTTAAAGAGATTTGGGCCCCTATTTTGCGTGTCTTACCAGGTCTTATGACTTAACTTAAGACTTGAAGGCGTGGCCAATGCTGCTTAGCTATTTTGAGTGGCCAAACAGCATTGGCCACACCTTAAATTAAGTCATAAGACCCGGTATTTAAGAAATAATAGGGCCCTTGGTGTTGAGGGAAAACCGTAGGGAGTCTAGCATGGACCCCAGGGGATCTCTAAGACTTAAGTGGTTAAGTCTTAGAGTTAAATTAACATTAAACATTAAAACTGTAAAAAGATCATAAAATACCCTTGACTTTAGACAGTGGGGTCAAACATTTTAAACTTGAGATGTCGTCAGGCCAATTGCAATCAGCTTTAGCTAATGAAGCAATAAATTATGGAGAGTGTTATTCTTGGCCTGCTGTCAGTGTGCACAAGAAATATGATGCCGATTGGCCAAGTAGTATGCAAGACTAGCTATCTGAGAACAGACACACACACACACACACACACACACACACACACACACACACACACACACACACACACACACACACACACACACACACACACACACACACACAGTACACATAAAGAGCCAACGCATGATTTTAAATTGAAAAAAGACGATAAAATGCCCTTGATTTTGTATGCCAGGGTCAAACATTTTAGACTTGGATGTTCTGAGGCCAAATCCAATCAACGTTTGCGGACGGGGAAATAAATTATGGAAAATGTTATGCGCCTCACACATAAAGTATGCACGCGTGCACATGCACACGCACACACTTCTACTGTAGTTACTTACAGTATATCAGTTACTTCTCTGTCCAGCTTCTTTCTGTTTTCCTATATTAAAATGTGTGTGTGTGCGGGTGCATGTGTTGAACCTTCATAAGTCCAGAAAAATAAAAGTTCTTAAGGGTAAAGTGAAGTTTTTTTTCCTTCCATTCAAGTAGAGTCGTGTGATTATGGTCCAGCTGCTGTCAGCGTATAACAATCCCCATTAATCATTGCGATAAGGAGCCAGGTGTAAACGTGCACACGTGCACCAGCACACGCTGGCACTCACATGCGCACACGCACACACAGCTCTCTCTCTCGGGCAGCCAAGTGCGTGGCTGGAGGCAGGGCAGCCCCTGGCTGATGCTCCCCAGATGGAATGATGAGAGGGGCTCAGAGGACATGCAGTACAAGGAGAGAGCTTTAACTTTAACACACCGTCTGATGTTGATGTATATATACATAGTTTTTAATAGCCATCTGTTGTCTGCGATTGACGAATATATATATATACGTTTTATATCGCATTATATGGATCTGAAACAGCACTGTTAAAAAAACGTTTATCCCTGAGCCGGTTGCTAGGCAATGCCTTGCTCACCCCCGCACGCACGGAACGTGTCCGCACATGTGTAACTACTGTTACAGTATAATTACGATATCTCTGGCTCTTTTCTCAAAAACTATGTCGCTGTCCCTTGTGCTGATCAGACATCCGAGGTTCGGATCCGATTTCTGATTTTCTACAGCATCGCAATTGAAATGTTAACGTTTCTGGAGAGATATAGCTAGCATGAGCTAATGCTAACATTAGCCTTTTCTTCTCCTCTCATTTGCCGAGACAGGGAAGTGCTTGAGTAGTAATCTCCCCAAAATCCGGCCCACGCAAGCTAACTATCACTTGTGGAAGTTGTGGCCATACGGCAGCAGTCCAAGAGTGGATGCCAACAGAGAAGCCCTCCTGTCTCCACTCACGTTGAAGTGAAGAAGAAAGTTACACCTATGATCTGCATCCCCCCTACGAGGTCGTCAAGCACCTCATACCACTGACACACACAAGGATGAGCACTCTGCCCGTTGTGAGGGCATCGACAGAGTGAAAAAGAGAGCGACGGCCAGAGGGTGTTAATGGCTCATAAACACCTTTGTCCCTAGATTAGGGATTTGATCCTGTGTGTTGTACGTCTCCCCCTCTCTTCTATCTCAGTAAACAGGAAAGCAACTGTAACTGTAATTTCAGCAGGACCGAAAAACCCCAACATCCCCACACACCATCAGAGAGTGGACACTCTCTCTTAATCTCTCAAAAAAACTAAAAACAAAACAAAAAATAAAATAAAATGATTGAAGTCCCAATGTTAAATGTTGGCATTGGGAACAGTGCACAGAGTATATATGTGTTGCTATTTGGAGTTACGATACTGCCCCGCTCCGCTCTGAACAGCTCAAGCCTTGAGGAAAAAGAAACAGAGGAACGGATGCAGACATAGGGGATAATAAATATCGAATGACTTCTTCTATTACTTTTCCTGAAGCTGAGAAAATAACCTGATATTAGAGATTGAGGAAGAATTTAAATACAGCAGAACAGGAGGAGGGGAAAGTGAGGCGTTTTCCAAAATGTAATCTACCACCTGTGTGAAAAAGCTCTACTCTTTGCAAAACATCTGCATTTGTAGCAAGGCAGTACTCAAGGCAGCGACAATAATCCCGGTTCCCAAGAAACCAAATGTCAAGGACCTGAATAACTACAGGCCTGTGGCACTCACACCTATTGTCGCTAAATGTTTTGAGAGGCTGGTCATGACACACATCAAAGCTGCCATACCGCCAACATTAGATCACTACCAGTTTGCCTACAGGAGGAACAGGTCAACAGAGGATGCCATAGCCCTTGTGTTACACACTCTGTTAGAACACCTAGAGCATAAAAACACATATGGGAGACTCCTTTTTATTGACTTTAGTTCAGCTTTCAACACTATCCTACCTAGCAAACTCCACAGCAAACTACACGAACTTGGACTGAACACAACACTTTGCAATTGGGTCTTGGACTTTCTAACTAACCGTACACAACATGTCAAAATTGGCAAGCACATCTCCCCCACCCTGCCCATTAGCACCGGGGCCCCCCAGGGTTGCGTGCTTAGCCCACTTCTCTATACACTCTTCACACACGACTGCTCCTCCTCTCCATCTAACCTCATAGTTAAATTTGCAGATGACACAACAGTACTTGGCCTCATCACAGCAAACGATGAGACCTTCTACAGGAGGGAGGTCGAGGGTCTGGTGGCATGGTGGGGAAATAACAACTTGGCTTTAAACACATCAAAGACAAAGGAGGTTATCGTTGATTTCCGCAGGTCCGGTCATCTCAGCCACTCCCCACTCTTCATCGGAAATGAGGAGGTGGAGAGGGTTTCGAACTTCAAGTTCCTGGGCTTGACTGTGGCCGACGACCTGTCCTGGGGGACCAACATCACCTCTGCCGTGGGGAAGGCACAACAACGCCTCTTCTTTCTAAGGAAACTAAAATGGGCAGGACTTCCACAGGCTCTGTTAATTAATTTCTACCACTGTGCAGTAGAGAGTGTGCTCACCTATGGGCTACTGCTGTGGTTTACCAGCTGCACCAGGGCAGACAAGGAGGCCATTCACAGGGTGGTCAAGGCTGCAGGGAGGATCATTGGGACCAGTCTCCCTGAGATCTCCACAGTCTTCACCTCCCGCTGCCTACGCTGCACAAATAACATACTACAGGACCAGTTCCACCCAGCACACCATCTCTTCCAACGTCTGCCCTCTGGTAGAAGATACCGATCCATCCGGTCCAGAACCAACCGACTGTCCAACAGCCTTTACCCACAGGCTGTCAGGCTGCTGAATGAACAACCTATGCAGAGATGGGGCACTAATGGCCTAATAGTTAAGGCTCATACGGTACCACGTATAGAACCTCCAATGTCACGGGTTCGATTCCTCAGCCCGGAGGCCTTCGCTGAGATTCATTCCCCGTCTCTCTCTCCCCGTTTTAGTCTTCACTGTACTATCCAATAAAGGCAGAAAAGCCCCAAAAATATCTCTAAAAATATAAATGTGCAGAGTTAATATCATTATCTGTACCCCTTTCTCAGACGTAAAAGTGACTACTGTATGTGTCAGAACTCATATCACCTCAAAAGTACATAGATATCTTTAATACTAATACATAATGTTACTGTGTATTCCAGCAGGAACTGGCTGCTCGCCAAATGTATCTCACAGTCTAATAACATTTTTTTTAATTAAGCACAACAGATTACAGTTACCTCTTTGTAATCAGATTGCGGTAATCCTATTAGCGTTATTGACTGGCGAGAGTGTCAGGACAACAATGCTTCAACAAGTGTGTGGACTAATGCTGGACTAATGAATGGCACTGTGTGCAAACACACAGGCAGAGAGGGAAGTAGAAAAACACAAAGAGAGAATGAGGGAGAGGGAGAGAGAATGGGAGAAAGAGAAAGAGAGAAAAAGAGAGATCACAAGATTCCGTTTTCCCAGACCGAGATTAACCTGGATTTATACTAAAATTGCGTGCCAGTGTCAGGCAAGGGTTTGGGATTGTAAGTAAGATAGTAGATCTGGTATTTTCAGTGTCGCCGACACGCAGCTAAATAGAAATCCAGCTTTACAGTCAACGGCCGGGCGGTGTTTTAAGCAATTATACTTTAGCTATTTAAAAATAGCAGACCTACAGTACAAGCTTATAGCTTGTAGATCTGCCATTTTTGAAAAATCGTGAAAATGTGGCAGAAATCTTTGAATATATATTCATTCAACGCTTTTTAACTCAAATCTTTGCTTCTGGGGTGTCCCTGGAACAAAATATTTTGAGATGGGTGTCTGCGGCCAAATATCATTCTGGGGGTCCTTGACATGAAAAGAATTGAGAACCACTGACAAAGAAACATACATATTTTTTTCAGAAAACTGTAGACCTCAGGTCTGAATGGGTGAATCATGACAGAACCCTAGAAACAGAATCCTCATCCCAAACAGAAAGACAACATCAACACGAGTCACTTTTGGGCCTTCGGTATGCAGACAATGGGGGGGACAGACAGACAGCTGGAATTAACCCCTTAAGCCCTAGCATAACCATTCTGAAAACTAATGATCCTAATCCCAGTCTGGTTGCCAGTAGGCCATGTTGTGACTAGCATTTTCGTTTAATTCCGTTCCCACGGCAGGGGTACTCTACAGTTTTCTCCATATAAGAGATCTATAGGTCATCCTGCAGTATTTTTATAATCAGTGGTCAAAGACGGGACTATTTCTTACAAGGCGTACTAATTTGTGCAAGGGGAGTGGTGTGGTTTTGGTCACGTGGACCAATCGTGTAGCAGCTTTATTCCCTTCCTATAATAACATTAGAGCATGGCGACCACCAGTTCAAGCAACGAAGAGGGAAAAAAGAAACCAAAACAGAGGAAAAAAGTGCGTAAAAGGGAATCAAAGGACTCTAAACAATGCTATATGCAGGATGCTGGGTTTCACTGGTTTTCACTCTTTTATTTGTAAAAGACGATTGTGTTTGGCCGAGAAACGCTGCACACAGACAGTGCAGGGGACTAGTAGCATGTGTGCTCCTTCACCCATTGGCAATGGCTGGGGCATGGGGGTAACATTAGGACAGTCTCACAGAACAGGGGGAATGTGAGAATCTAAGGCATAATAACATAAATAATATTGAGAGAGAGAGAGAGAGAGAGAGAGAGAGAGAGAGAGACTAAAGAGATAAAAGCTTGAAGCCACTGACTATCTTAGAGCAATGTGAGCACTCGTCAAAAAATGTAGGCCTACCTTGAAATAAGCCACAATGGCAAGAGGTTGAGTCAATTTCCTCTGGGTACACAGAGAGAGGAAGCTGTTAAAACTATTACTAAAATAAATAAACATGCTAGGTGGAAAAGAAAATGATGACAATGTGCGCTTAAGCCATTAGCCACTTCGGAAGCATTGGTGGGCCTCTTTTTCCTGTCACTGCTCAGAGGCTCTTCGGGGTAAACCAGGAAACATGACGTTGTCTCCGCGGAGCAATCAACGGGCGAGAGAGAATAAAGTCTGCAGGGTCAAAACAACAGTGGCAGGGCAACAACAGCTACTTTCGCTATTTGGGGAAATGGCTCTAATAAAATAGAGTCATTGTCTCGCGAGCTGCCAGCATTGTCGGCAAACTGTCTAGAGAGTCTAGACAACAATTTAGACGGCATAAGAGGAGCTGTCAACACATCGGCCTGCCGGGGCGGCGGCGGCATAAAAGTCAGGGAAGTGAGCGCCGGGCTCTCTTGTGGCAGGACACCCAGCGACTCAGAATCCCAGAACTGCCCGGAAAGACCTTGAACTGCTAGAGAAACGCTGCTCCCTTGCCCCGCAACAACATTAGCCTTTATTTACAGTGTCCTTGAGCCAGGCACTTATTTGAAATTTGGCTGCCGTTTCCTGTGAATGTTTGTATGAATAATGTTGACCAGGCCAGGGCCCTGGTTGGCATTGGCCCGGGACTCAGTCTAGCCGGTACATATAAAAGGAAATTAATGAAAGATGGACTGGGAAAAGGAGTTTGCGGAATCTCCTTCTTAAGTACAACCAAGTTCAAATCCTCTGTGGCGTGTTCACTGGTGGGAAGCCAGGCAGGGAGAGGGTGGTCTCTATGCAGTGTGCAAAAATGATTGCTACAGTCTACCAGTATGCCTGTTCAGCAGGGACAAGACCAGCCAGGTGGATAACGTGTTCCTCCGAATGTAATCTCTCAAGACAGATTCAGGAGGGGGGGGGGGGAAGGTTCCCTCTATGCCCAGCTTTTTGTGTGTGTGTGTGTGTGTGTGTGTGTGTGTGTGCGCGCGCGCCCCATAGTGAGGACAATTGGGAATTGGCATGATGAGGAACATTGGAGGAAAACAAAAATGTAATCCAACATCAAATGGACAGACAGATGGTGACATTTTGTCTGCTGTCCAATGTATCTGCTATTGTCTATGTCTAAATGTAGTAGCATAATGCACTCTAATGACTGGTCGCACCGTGTGTGAATCCTATGTGCACATACTTGATCAACAGCCTTGTGTCAGCTGTCAAATATGTTGTTGGTTTTTCACGGAGAGCAATATACAAAAGCAAGTTCCTCATATGAACCTCTTACTTTGAAAATCCGATTATTACTTGATTTCAGATCAATAATTTGATGCTTGATGTTGTCAACAGAGGAACTGAAGCTTACCTTTACAGTATATCTCTGGAAGAGAGTGGCATCAACCAGTCCAACGGTGTTTGCCATGTAAATCATATTGAAATAAACTCACTGGTAGTGAACCCAGGATGGTCTAAATTATAATGAAATAAACTCACTGGTAGTGAACCCAGGATGGTCTAAATGATATTGAAATAAACTCACTGGTAGTGAACCCAGGATGGTCTAAATGATATTGAAATAAACTCACTGGTAGTGAACCCAGGATGGTCCCAGGGTCTTCTTAAACTGTGTGAGTCCCACGATGTCGATGTAGATCAGCTCTACCACCTTGTCACCCTGAGTGGGACAGCTGGACTTGTTCCCCATCACTCTGCGCATTATCCTGGAGGAAGAGTAGGACACCAAATTATTCTCCGTTTTGAGAGAAATTACTTTAGTTTTCAGTGGCTTAATAGAAGAAAAAACTGCTGAAAAATGACAAATATAAAGGCTTGTCAACACAGTACACTAATGGACACAAATGCTGATATGCTGCCATCTCCAAATACATGTAGTAAGTTAGACAAGTTAGAAACAGCCATGTGTTTATGGCAAGGTCAATACGGCATTGTCAAAGCTCTGACAATGTAATGTAATAGTCGTGGGGGGGGGGGGGGGGGGGGGGGATTTTGAGGGTATCAGCGTTGTGATGGAAATCTGAAGTTATTGATTCTCTGTCAAATTATTTTATTAAAGCCTTCGCAAATGGGTTCAGACACAAACGGAGTGGTCAAAGGAATGAACAGCGAGCCGTTATTGCACATGGCTTATATAAAATATATAATATGTCTTGACCAGCCCTATAGCAAGACAACGCCTGCAGTCTCCTTATCTTCAGTAAGCAGACAGTGTGTGGATGGACACGCTTGACCAACCATGTTCGACGGGAGACTTATGAACAAGGTAACAAGAGTAATGGTTGGGCTTACAGAAGGCCAGACAAAGTTCACCTGTCATAAAGGCATGTACTGTACAGTGAGGTCATGAGATCATATAGTAGTCATCAAAGTATGAAGCAAGGCCTATTCTCATATCACAAAAATATCAATGAATAACTGTCAGGTCAGACAAAGTTCACATGTCATAAGAGCATGTTTGATTTCTGGGGCATACAAATTTGGCATTTGGCATTGATTGGTCCAGTGGTTTGGAAAACAGACATTTTGCTTGATAGCTAGACTCCTGCAGAGCCACGCTGTAAACATAGCTATGCTCCTTAAGCAGATCAATAAGAAGTACAGTATAAGGGACATTCTACGTGATGCCCTCTGGGAAACCAGATTACTTTGGCCTCCGACGTGTGCAATTCTAGATGCTAAAAATATAGCTATGCCTAAGACACACCAACATAATGTCGCATCTGTGTAGTCTATTAAGTTTGCTTGCTGAGAAAGAAAGTCCACAACGTGTTGTACAGGAAGCTATTTTTTTTTTTTTAATTTACCCAGTCAAATGATGTGTGTTACAGTGGCTTATCTCGATGTAAAACAGGTACTATCTTTAGTACCATCCACGTTAATTTATGCACAGTAGGCCCTCTATTTCAGCAACTGTATAGCAGTAAACCTGGCTATAGTGTAATCTTCTTCTCTGTGTGACTGACTCTTTATACTTTAGTTGGGTTTAGTGGTGGTAATGACTCTTTTAGCTCTATTGTCAAGGTGGTGGTACTGACTCTTTGAGTGTATTCTACTATACTTTAGATATGTTAGGGTGTGAGTGGTGGTACTGACTCTTTGAGTGTATTCTACTATACTTTAGATATGTTAGGGTGTGAGTGGTGGTACTGACTCTTTGAGTGTATTCTACTATACTTTACTTATGTTTGGGTGTAGTATGGTGGTATATACTGACTCTTTGAGCTCGGCCAGGGAGGCAGAGATGCGGACATCGTGTCCCAGCAGGTACAGCGTGGTGATGAGGTCACTCCACTGGACCAGCTCTCCCAGGGGACCGCCGCTGAACGCGTTCTCCGCGATCTTGAAGCCCGACTCCTTGGTCAGCAGGCCCAGGTGCACCAGGATCTGACACATACATACAACAGAGGAGGGAGTTGATTGAACGAAGGGATCTCTAAAACTACCATTAGCCCTGCTGGTCTGGGTTTAAGTCCCTGACTTCTATTGTGTCTCCCTTTCACTATTTGCACAGTCTCGACAAAAGGAAAATAACTACATAGGAGGAGAGGAGAGAATGCCTGGAATTTAAAGAAGACAAGAGAGTAGAGAGAGCTCTCTTCACTTCACAAACGAGTTGTGAACAGTTTGCAGTTGCACAGGGTGTGTTTTACACGAGTCTTGTAATCTTCTAAGCTTGTCTAAACACCCATCAGAAGCAACATATTATGTGCATAGCATAATGGCCATTTTCAGGGTGCTGACAAATGCATGCATGTTATTACAAACTGGTTGATTATGCCTACAACAGTACAAAATCACACACACACACACACACACACACACACACACACACACACACACACACACACACGCGCACGCTGTGTATTCAAGAACACAGTGTTCCACAGTGTGAGAAGGCTGTAATACTGAAGGGGTGACATTCGTTCAGTGCTCCTAGCCAGCCAAAGTCACTGGCACATATTGTTAAGGGATTAATGGCCTGAAAAAAATAAAAATAAAGCACCCCTCCGGGTACCCTAGTATGTGCTCAAACAGCTAGTGAACAACCACATCATTGAAAAAAAGTGCATGGCCTCAAATCGTGTAAAGATTACTTATCTTTTTTGATCAACCGTTTAGTTTTTTTTTTTTCATTTTTTTTTCATTGCCTCCTCCCAACTCTCACTGAAAAGAGACTGTTTGGCCTTTGGGGAGCAACGATACAAATTTGCCAGCCATGACTTTTCAGGGTGGTAGCTTGTGGAGGAACACACTATCCTCCTCCCTACACCAGGATGAGCCCTCTTGGCTCCCAGCATTTGCTGAATGTTAAAGACGGAGCGCCGTGAACAAAATCACGGCACTCCATCTTTGATGAAAACCTGTGTAGCAGTTGTTTTTTTATATACTGTATTTTCTGTGAACGAGTTTTGAGGAAACAAACCCCATGTCAGTTAGTGTACATGTCAAGTCCAAGTGTCTACACTACAAATAAACATGCCAGGTATTCAGGGAAATACTGTATCGTATTGTATACTTGCTATACTTGTATTCCTTGCTCAAGGGAGTAGTTTCGTTGCCAGCAGCAATGTGTCATAGGAGTGTTGAATGAATTATGAATTAGTGTGTGTGTGTGTGTGTGTGTGTGTGTGTGTGTGTGTGTGTGTCTGTTTCCATTCATAACCAGTGGAAAGTAACAAGTACATTATTCAGCACTTGAAGCAGGTGCCCTTTTGAGACAATGGGGTTTTCATGTCTCCTATTTTAGCCTCCTACATGTCTCCTATTTTGTGCCAACCGGCGATAATTATGCCACACCTCAGGACCTCTGTTGCCTTTCCATTCTCCCTCTCGGAATGTCAATGTGTGTATTGGTTAACCCATTAAAACCGGGGAAAGCTGTGTACGTGTCATTTTATACTTTGGCTATTAAAAAATAGCTCACAGCTTGTCACGAGATCTGCTATGTGCAAATCATTGGAACAACATATTTTGAGATGGCGGTCTGCGGCCAAATACATATAATATTGGGGGTCCTTGACATGAAAAAGAACCATTGATAGATAGCCTATAGCAACAAAGTTTTTCGACAACTGTTAGCTGGGTTAGCGCCATCAAGGGATGTCGGGTCGGGTCCTGTGTCAAGGATTTGTCTCCGAGTCGGGGATACATCACAACCAGGTCAACAGTGCAGAAACGTATAAATTGCCTACTACAGTGTCAAAGAGCAGTATCTTGACCCCTTCACACACACACACACACACACACACACACACACACACACACACACACACACACACACACACTGACCTTCTTCCTTCTGCGCTTGGCCAGGTCCTGCTTGCCAGCCAGTGAACGGATGGCGCTGACCCAGGGCTCAGCCATGCGTTGGATTCTCAACATCATCCAACGAAACTCTTCCCTGCGAGACATCACCCGGTACAACTCCTCAAAACTGGTCCTGATGTCCGTCTGAGAGCGAGAGAGAGTCAAGACTTTTTAACCTTTATTTTATAATGACAATCTTAATCATGACATTAAGTCATGAAGCCAAAAACATCCCTCGGACACATCACACTCATCAACATCATAATGAATGAATATAATCTCAAATCCACTCTGACCAAAGACTTAAACATCGACAGCAGCCCCTGAAACATTTACAATTAGACTTTCTCGTGCTTTTATAAATGGCCATTTTGGCCTCTGCCACTATGACATTTAACATGGACCATTTATTTTCATTTTCTGTTTTATGACCAGCACCAAGAATAAAATACTTTTCACACAAGATGTTTCAAATGAACCCGACAGAGGATATGAGAGGAATAGAGCACCTACTTTGAATGTTATCAACTGTTAATCGACAGTATGCTCTTATCTGGACCATGCAATGCAGGCAATTATGGACATTTCCACATACTGCCTACCGTGAGTAGGCGACTAGGAATGCAGACGTGAAATTACTACCGCCGAAGCGAAAACATTGTGAAACTGACTTACACTACATGGCCGGTTAAAACGAATATGAGGTAAGGGGGCTTACATACGTGGCCGGTTAAGACTGAGGTTAGGGTTAGATTTAGGGTTACGCTTAGTATTAGTCGGACAACGTGACCAATGCCACGTCGGAAAATGGCTGACAACAATGTCAGTATGTGGAAATGTCCATACTGGCTACACTGCGTGATGTTGATAATTGCTGATGACGGAGATTAAATAATCGTATAACATCCGAAGCCGCTAAACAGAGGCAAAAAGAGGACATGAGGAAAAAACAAGAGAAATCCAGATGGAAGACACAGAGAGAGCAACGTTGCCATTAGTGCCATCCAACAGTGGTGTTAGTGGCATCGAAATGTCAAGCATTGTGAGCTTGTAGATCAGCTACTTTCGGTGCGTGACACCAGTGCACAACTAAGTATAAATGACCCGTGAAAGGTTAAACAGGGCTAAAGCGGGATGGGGGAATTAAAATCTCAAAAGCCTCGTCACATGGGCTCTGTGGCTGCAGCAGAGAGCAGTCCACACATCCAGAGAGGGAAAGTATTTCATATTGATACACCACAGAGAAACACAATGAGTGCTTGTGTCTGTGTGTGACTGTGTTTTGTAGTACTCGCACAGCTGGAAATGCAAGTACTAACAACAGTATCCGGAATTGTTGCAGTAGATGTACAAGTAGCGATGCTTGTAACAGCAATTCTAGTAGTAGTAGTGCAAATGAGTACTACAGTACCAGTGTTAATGTGAATGTGAGTATTCACCTGTCCTCTCCTGTCCTGGTCCTCAGTGAGCGTCTTGGTCCTCCAGGGTAAACGAGGACACCAGTTTTCTACCTGAGAATCAAGCAAAAATGAACCCATTACAAGGATGTCAGTAAACACACCGTCTCTCTCTCTCACATACATGCACGCACACGCACGCACAGAGTCAGAAGGTGGGTAATTGGTTCAGTATCAAAGCAGATAAAGATAGACACAGAGAGTGATTGTGTGTTTGTGCGTACGGTAACAATGACACATGGCAATGTCATTATATCAAGTGTACCACTAATTAACCACCCACTCAATCTAGTTTTTGTCTATCAATCCCTCAGCATCTGTAAACTCTCTCTCTCTCAACCTCTCTCTCTCACACACACACACACACACACACACACACACACACACACACACACACACACACACACACACACACACACACACACACACACACACACACACACACACACACACACACACACACACACACACACACACACACACACACACACACACACACACACACACACACACACACGATAGACTCCCATTCAGGGCAGGTGAAGCCCTGACCTTCTCCTGGCAGACAGCCATCAGAAGGTTAATACAACACTGTGTGTATAATCCCAAGTGTTCGTGGGGTGGCAGGGGTAGAGCAGATGGGAACCGTGAGGTTCCCAGTTAGATCCTGGGCTCACCCCCAGAGTTAGTGTTAAAGTGTCCTTGTGAGCAAGAACCCCTGATTGCTCCCAATGTTAAGGTTGGTGCCTTGCATGGATTCCTCCACCATCAGTGTATGAATGGGTGTGTGAATGGGTGAATGTATTGCACAATCTATGTGAAGCGCTTTGGATTTTTGGATTTACCTTTCGTGCATGAACTGTTCGTGCGTCTGTCCTTTTGTGTGCATAACATGGATATGTGTGTCCAAGTGTCGGTGTGAACTGTACGACTGTGTGAGTGGGTGCATGATCGTGTTGATGCAGTGTGCATGTGTGTGTTGTGTGTGTATGTGAATGGACTTGCCTGAGTGTGTGTGTGCGTGTGTGTGTGTGTGTGTGTGTGTGTGTGTGTGTGTGTGTGTGTGTGCACATCGTGCAGCTCCAACAACAGAGTGAGGGGACGGGGGAGTGCAGTGGAGAGGCACTTCTGAATGGAAATACATGCACGTCACCATGGCAACGGCAAGCACACGTGACTCTTCAAGTGGAGGCTGAGGGCCATCAGAGAGAGAGAGAGAGACACAGACAGACAGACAGACAAAGCGACAAAAAGAGAGGCCAGGACCGGGGGTAATCTGCAGTAGCCTATGGCTGGTGTCTTGGCAATGTAAGTAAGTACGTGTCTGTGATGTTAATTCTTGGATATAAGAAATATTAGTCAACAATTAGTCACAATAAATGAAAAGGTAAACTACTCTCACCCGGAGAGACGACTGAGCTGCGATTCGCTACTTAGTTAGATTGTTAGTTATTGCCGTTTACATTTCTGAATAAACAAGTTTTCAATCAATCAATCAGGTCAACCAAGGATAGACTACATCCCATAGGCTGGGGGATGATTCCGCAAATGGCTAGACCGTTGCACCGGCCGATCAATGCTATCATTTCTTCATCACTCTGTCAAATTCATTGTCCATCTGTACGGCCTCGGCCAGCCTTGCTGGTCCATCCAAAAAGAGAGAGAGAAAGAGAGGAAGACTGAGAGCTAATGGATTCTAAGCCAGAGCTTAGTTTCATATTATGGTTCATAACAAGAGTGTGAGATCACTGCAGTGCTTTCAGCCAGAATGCAGTATTCATGGCTACGGCCAGATGACCAAGAAGTGTCAGAAGATGGAGAGGGTTGGTGGTGGTGGTGTGTGTGTGTGTGTGTGTGTGTGTGTGTGTGTGTGTGTGTGTGTGTGTGTGTGTGTGTGTGGGGAAGAATTGTTATTTTGATCAACGTTTGCCTGTTATCTCTCCTAGTGGTACCAACATCAATACAGCATGGAATTGTGGACAAAAATCTTATCCAACGATAACAACATATTTTTTACTTTTGGGTCTGAGAGGCTCAAATGCGAATAAATAATGGGCCTTGAAAACCACTGCAGTAGATGAAGAGATGAAGAGAGATAGAGGGTGATAGAGAGAGAGGCTTGGAGGGAGAGAAAGGCACACAGAGAGAGGACGGAGAGAGACAAGGAGAGAGAGAGAGGGAAAGAGCAATGGACTGAGGTTGTCCATATAGAGACATAAAGAACAAGATTCTCCAGGATGACAATAAGGTGGAGAACACGATCTTTGCAGGCATCATAACATGGTTGCTTGCTAAAACGCGTGTGCTCACGCATATACGCATGCACACACGCACGCTTTCTGATTCCTCAACAGTCATATGATGAGCATTTTGACCCAAGCATAACAGTAAGAAACAAACTGCAGCAGCTTGAATTGTAAAGGCGGCTGGCATGACAACACAGCTTTACTTTGCTGTTTATTTTTCCTCAAATACAGTACGACAATAACAATATAAACAATGCCTGCGTCTCATTTTTTCCTTTGATAAGTAGCCATGGTATGAGAAAATAATGGACTTCTTCCCCTCTTCTGCCTCGTCCCTGACTTTCATCTATCGAGAAACCTTGGAGTGCATAATCATTTACATCTTTTAATATTCAACATAACATTACATTGTGCAAAACGCCAAGCTGGAACCAGTGGGCTGCAGGGTCGAGGATGAATGGGGAAACAACAGAGAAGCGACAGACAAGTCGAGATTT
Organism: Protomyctophum bolini; assembly: GCF_963924005.1. Classification (NCBI taxonomy): domain Eukaryota; kingdom Metazoa; phylum Chordata; class Actinopteri; order Myctophiformes; family Myctophidae; genus Protomyctophum; species Protomyctophum bolini. The sequence continues at coordinate 17,930,719 of NC_137885.1, read as the reverse complement.
TTGTTGTTTTCCATTACATGAATTTTCCACGTCTTTGTTATTGAGATTTTTTTTCCTGCTGTTGATTAAAGGAAATACACAACGCCAGCTATCACCACATGCGGCCTGGCGTCTAAATCACCACACACCCACACACACCCCCCCACACCCCCACACACACATACACCCACCCACAGAATGTGAAATGAATCTGTGTTTCTGTCACAGGCACACTAACACAGGGCTCTGCAGTGTGTGTCTTAAGGTGTCATGTTGGTTCAAGGTATTTTCTTTGTGCCCCAGGCCTGTGATGGGTAAATACTGCAGTGATTTCAGAACGCGAGCGTAGTCCGTGTGAGAAAGAAAGATGTTGACTTAATACACAGGTACGGAAATTAGAGACAATTCCGAGATTTAAATCAAAGTAGTTGAGATTAGGATTAGGACTGTGCATGCATTATTACAATGCACACACACAGTACATACACACAAACTAGCGAAGACATACAGACAAATTACACATACAAATACACAGCCATGCATGTGACACACACACACACACACACACACACACACACACACACACACACACACACACACACACACACACACACACGTCTCACCTCACTCAGGTAGATGAAGAAGGAGCAGGTGGATCCATCCACGCCGTAGTTTCCATAGCAGGAGTCTGAGCGCCACATGTCCTTCATCCACTGAGGAAGAGGAGAGGAAGATTAAACTTCAAATCTCACGTGCACAGATGGTACAGTACTTGCCTGCCGGGCCGGCACGCACTGAAAGCAGCATGGTTCTGTAACTATAGCTACAATTTTGTTGTTTTCTGACATTCCTTTTGGTGTTTTCAACAAACAAATGCCAAACAAAATAAAAATGAATTTCGACTAAACTGAGTAGTCTGATTAACTTAACACTTTTTTTGCGCAGGAATCTTTCATAATAAAGGTGCTAGAGTGCCCAGCAGATGAGCCCGCCTTCCATTTCCCCCCAAAACCGGGAGGTATAATTGTACATTTATTACTACCTCGCGCTACCTCGTCTGAACTCTTGAGAAGCATTAACAGTTTGAATGACGACAATTCACGGCCGTCTTTCAGGCTAGACTGCCTATGTTTAAAGTTAACTTTGAACAGCCAGTGCACCGACCGCTGAGTTGCATGTCATGAAAATCCACTTTAAAATGGTGTAATCGCTTGTTGTAGTGTTGAAAAATATTCCAAAGTGCCGAGCACAGCAACAGATCGGACGGAGCAGCCGCGTGATGCTAGGCAGCTTTCCCATTGTAAACAATGGGGACTCAATTTCCCATTACCCTTAAAAAGGCCGAAACGTTGCTGGTTCTGTGAATAAACTATTTCACTGCATGTGAAGACAGTGTGCAGGAGTCCCTTCTTTTTCAGAACGTCAGGCACTTGGCTGTCCTTCTCTTATGCACCTGTCGCCTGTACTGTAGGTGTGCAAAAGCCTTGCTTTTTAAGCATAAATAGCTAAAACTGCCAATCTATAAAGCCCTAACCACACCAACAACTCCTTGCAACAAACCACACCAATGCAACTCCTTGCAACGGCCATTGGGAATAGTGACTGCAAGGAGTTGAATGGCGACTCTTTGTGTGGTTAGGGCTTAAGATCAAAACAAGTTGCATCGCAATGCAGTGACCATTTACATCCATTATCTTTGCGATTTTTATATACAAATGTATACAAATATTTCGAAAATAGCCGATCTACAAGCTCACAATGCGTCGCATCGTAAAAATGGAAGCAATCGGGAGCAAAAAAAATGTGATCGGGACATCCCTACTTAAGGGGCTTCCCAAAAAAGTCTGGAGTCATTACAGTCCAGTAAGAAATCTCCACTGCGGTATTCAATGGGAAAGAGAACATACAGTGCATTGCCCATGCTGTATTGAGCGACGGCAGGCAGACACAGATGAAAGGGAGGAAGGCTTAGATGCGAGAGCGAAAGCTATCACCGCACTGGTCTTCTGGCTCTGAAGTACAGAGAGTAGTCACGCCCCCGAGGGGAATAGTAGGAAGGGAGAAAGTGAAATCTAAATTCCAGCAGGGGTATGGGAAAGCCTCAGCTCACCAGTTTGTTGTGATCGGAAAAGTATCGCAGGAGGAGCGCCTCTAGGCGAACAGCCAAGGAATGTTGAATGAATTAAGTGCTATTTCAGGGGCTGAATGACAAAGCTACGTAAGAGCTCCATAAAATGAGGAGATGGATTCATCAGATGGACAGTAGGGTTAGTGACAGGATACGGTACAACCGTAGTAAGAAAACAAGAGCTAGGGGGACTCCAGGAGCACTGTGGGAAAAGTTAACTCAAAGAGGGATACAAAATAAAAAGAGTGCAAATCTGTGGCATAACAGAGGAAATGGAATTTGTTGCCTAGAGATGGCTCTGTGGTTATACCACTAAAGTAAGAGGTGTTTCTAAACCAATATTTCCTAGGCCTAAAAGCGGATCACAAGATTTGACAGGGTTGTGGGCAGGTGAACCACTCTAAAAGTAAAACGCCCTGAGGTCGAGAAGTGACCGAGGTTGCGTGCACACATACGCCTGGGTGACGGCAGACTGCTGGGCGAGTGTTGGCGCTTTGGCATGGGGGGGTCAGATCAACATATGGAATGAGGCCATATACAGTATGGAGCGTGTCTTGAGTATACAGGTTTTGATGAGGACAGCTCAACATATGGAATGTAAGAACAGGTCAGCTCCATACATATATCTCCATATGGAGATCTAAGGGTTTGAGGTCAGATGTAGAGTTGCTGGCCAGCTCCATATATGCAGATATGGAGATCGAAGGGTCTCCATCTATAATGATATACCCAATAGGAATGCCAGGGTGGTTCAGATTTGACAAGAGAACAAAACTAGCTTCTTAATATCTTAACAATGCAACTAACAGTAGAGGCCACGTTTAACCTACTGCTTTGTGCACAGGGCTGCCTTTCCATAGTGTTAGTTTGGTGTAACTTAGGTAACTGGCTGGGCGCTCCCAAACTGCCATGCATATTCAGCTACGGCTAAGTGCAATGATGAGCCAAACACACACTGGTAGTGTTTATTAAATAAGGAACAAAATAATGTTCCCATACACTACAGTACATGTTGGCGAACTAACTGGAAAGCATTACTGTATATGCCACCAAGCCTAGGCTTAAACATCCAGTTGGCATGGGGGGGGAAAGTGGTGAACAAATCTAAAATAGGTTTAGAGAAACGAGGCTTTACATCCATAAGCCTACTTTCAAATGTTTTTTTAATTGGCTGTGATTCTCGTTGGTCCTGCATTTAGCCTCCAGTGGATGTGGCCGTTTTGTTTTCTTACAGTATATAGACTTACAGCATGCCCTGAAGGACTTGTGACTTGACTTGATCACTCCAGGCAGTGTGACACCAGTTAGGAACTAGTGGCACAGCAAAAAAATGACTTTGGTTTTCATGCTGCCGAGTTTATTTAATGGCCTTCAATTTACCATTTTACTTGTGGAAGCCACATGTTCCACCTCTCTCTGCTGGGTGAACGTTTCCAGCAGCTGATGACAGCTGTCACAGTCAAGGTGCTTAATTATTAAACCTCCTGAAAATTAATGGCACCAAAAAGGGCTCGTGTGGCTTGCTTGTGTGTGTGTGTGTGTGTGTGTGTGTGTGTGTGTGTGTGTGTGTGTGTGCGCACGCACACACGTACAGTATGTTGTGTGTTTTGGTTACCGCCTGCCATACTGCTGGACAGGCTGACAGACAGTATTGGTACAGGGTTGAGACGGGCCGAGCAGATGGTGTGTGTGTGTGTGTGTGTGTGTGTGTGTGTGTGTGTGTGTGTTATCAGCTACAAAGAGATGCCCGGACACACACACACACATTGTGTGCGCGACTGCACAGCGTTTCATCTCCAGACGGACGCTATACTCAATTGAAATTGACAGCGGGACTAATTCTTCTCTACTCTACGACCCTGCAGGTAATAAGACTACTGGATTTCTCTGGTTCTCTGTTGCTAATGATGGGAATGCAGACGGAGTCATGCCTGTGCTCTCTAATCAAACTCAGCACGACGCAACATGTAAATCACTGCTATGCAACGTAGCCTCCAATCCAAACCCGGCATGTCTGCTCAGGTCGGTCAAGAGGAAACCTTCTGCCTTAAGGGATGTTTAATAACATTCAGGGAGACGGGGCACTCAATCACATGAAACCTAGCGTCCCGATTCTCTGGTGAATATTTGGCAGAAAGGGAAGATCTACGGAGTGAGTCACAATAAAAGATATTCAGCGTAGAGAGGAAAAACAGAGCGGCCTAGTGATGACCTCTGTGGGACTCCGTGTCAGGAGTTGCGCCTCAAAGTGCAGCTCAAGAACATATTTTAACCTGAACAATTTATTTAATCTGGAACCACATTCCCTCTGAATTCCAGGGTGTTTTCAGATTCATGGGGGTTCATACACTCTCTGTTGAATTAACACTGGATATTACCGTGCCGTTTGGCATGAAACTGACAGTTTCAACTTTCATCATGCCAATCGCATGATTTCGGCACAGGAATATTGATTTTTCAATGACTGATACTGAACTACCTTCAGTTGACATTATTGTCCGGGCACACTTTTGTCATTTGCACATTGCTGTTTGTCTGGAAAAAAGTGTCATTGTCATGTCATCGTCCTACATCTAGCAATAATGTTATTGCATTGCAGTACGTTTCACTTCACAACTTAACACAATATATGCCCAAGACGTCCACAGACATCCTAGGAACTACCGCATGTAGTGCCCATGACTTCTGTGGACGACTGTGGTCGTCTTTTATTTATTTTTTAATTAATGTCAAAATGTGGGTACCCCACTTCGCTATTTTGAAAGAATGAAAGGGCACATAATGTGTTAACTACAACCAATTCCTGTACGCCCTTCAGTACCGACTGGTGTTATACTGAGTTCGAGTTATGAGTTCAGAATTCGGGCATCATCATGCATGCCTCGCCATCTGTCTCCTGTATGCTCTAATGGTGCAAACCATATCTGAAAGGTTAATGCAAGGAAAGGCTTCCAGTGAGGACTTCTCCTTCATTGTACAGGGGGACAGAATAAAGATAATGAGTTTTCTGTTCCCCTGCCGGTCATTTTAATGAAAAACTCACACTGGGATTGGTTTTGTGTCGGTAAATCGCCATCATAAAAAAAAGAATGGGAAATTACAATGACAAACTGGAAAACTCATTACTGACCGACTGAGTGATTCAATATTGGAAAGTGTCAATATTGGAGTGTGTGTGTGTGCGTGTATGCATGCATGTGTGTGCGGTACTCACCGTGACCTTGCCCTCGCAATGAGGGAATCCATCCAGAGGTGGAAGCTCACACTTCTCCTGGGCACCATTTAGGAGGTCTAGAGAGAGAGAGAGAGAGAGATCCGGTTAAAACATTGGAATACCTCTCTGCAGTATCAACTGAAATCACAAATAATACTAAACATGGATGAGGTTGGGCTTCCTGGTGGCTCAGCTTGTTAGACAGATCATAGCAGAAAGAAACCTTGTATCTCAAAGTTTGACCTTTCTTGTGTCGTCATGTTTATGTCGCTATTTTGTACCATTGTCCTATGGCAGCATAAAACCGCAAAGTGTGTGAGCTTGTGCAGTAGATCGGCTATTTTAGTATAGGTAATTGTACAGAGACAGACATACAGTACAGACATACTGTACAGCCAGACAGACAGAAGGCAGAGGCTGTTGCGGGAGAACTAATAGACAGATTTAGAGGGAGATGAAAGTGAGATTAAGTGAGGGTTTGGAGGATGGGAGAGAGTGAGGGGGGAGGGTTAGAGAAAGAATAGGAACAAGGAGAATGAAACAGGAAGGAGGGCTGAGAGAGAGAGAGAGAATTCAATATTGGTCATGGTTGGCTGTGTATTTATTTCATCACTTGAGGTCAACATCTGATGTTGGATGCTGACACCCACACTAGCCTGTTCCTTAAAGCTCAAAATAAATCAATCGCTCCTGCAGGAGAAGAGGTTGACACACCCACACACACACACACACACACACACACACACACACACACACACACACACACACACACACACACACACACTCTGATAGACGTGCACAGACTGTCAATTGAAACACTAACATATGCAATTTAGGCAAAGAAATCTACCTACAATTATATTAGCCCAGCAGCTGTTTTGACAGCTTAAAAGCTTTTCGGTCAATGTGTTTTTAATATTTCAAAAGACGTATTGCGAAAATGTGTTCCTCCTCTAAGCAAAATGTTTGGCATCAAAAGCATGACTTTCTCACATATGCACTGGGTGAACACAACAACTAAAAGTCAAATTCAACTTAATTTCCAGCGGGAACAGTTAATGAGAAGCAACTGTGTTAAGATAGATTTTTTTTCTAAATGTGGACTGTTCACATTACGTTTGTTTTAGACATGGGAGCTGCCCCGGTGGTTTCTATGGCTTCCAGGACTGAATAAGAGCTGGGGATCAGGTCAGCTAGATTTAAGCAAATCCGCCTATAGTGTGTGACACGATATCAGAACTATGACATCTTTTGTTTTACTCTGTGGCATGGATTCAATTAAGGATGGGGGATAAAGACACGCACACGCACACGCACACACACACACACACACACACACAATGGAGGATATCTTGGACATCTCATAACTAGAATGTCATAGAATCCTCACTGCCGTCACAATCTGCCGGTGGCAAAAAAATTGCCACGACAGTGTGATACGAGTCTGGCCAAAAAGCCAGGCTACAAGGGACCTGGCCCTGCTTGCATACTCTGTGTCGACTGTCGATTAAACACCTGAAATGCGTTGATGAGAGGTAGGGACTCAACCCCAGCTCGCTGGTAGATCTGTGTGATTGCCTTTAATGACTTTGGCATCCGACTTTCAAATTTCAAAGCCCTGCTGGTTGTAACAGCTGCAGGTCAACCACCTGCTGACAGTGAGCAGGAATTCTATTGTTTGATCAATCACCCGAGAAGAAAGGGGAGAAAAACAAGGCTGCAAATGCAGGCCACAGCATCTGCTTGAAGTTCATAGATTACTATGCCTTCTTTATATTTAGCAATCACCTACACACCGCAGACACAACTTTAAAATCCAAAGATTAAACCCATTAAGACCTGAGGACCCGGTGATTCTACAAATGGGTGATAAAAAAAAGCACACAAAAAGTAGTATTTACACCCCACTGGCCAGGTTGGCTCTAGGTCTGCAGTCTGCTCTGCTCCCTGTGCAGTCCTACAATGACTGCTGGGCAGTGGCAGCACTGGCAGGTCCCCCTCTTAAAGGCTAGGCCCCTCCCATGGACCAAACCAATGCTGGATTGATTCCACAATCTAACCAGTGAATTCTGAATGTCCAGAGATATCACAATTCATAACACACATTTTAACCCATTCTGACCTGAGATCAGATTTAAAAAATGTCCTCTACATCCTGACAGTTTTCAGAAAAAGCTATGTTTCTATATGTCAGTTCTTCGATTTTTCAAAAATAGCAGACCTACAAGCTTGTAGGTCTGCTACTCGGTGGCGTGCTATGAGCTTGTAGATCTGCTATTTTTCAATAGCTAAAGCATAACATAATGCTAACACCAAAATGGGTTAAAGTGTCACATAGTACTCAAATTATCCTCATATGTATATAATAATAATTAAGAGTACTCAATTTCCCACTATACACTACTAAACCAATGGTATGGTTGGTATGTTCCCTACACAAACCCACGTTTGGTGTTGTTCCCTACAATGGAGTCAACAATCAGTCATCAATCCACAATCACACAATAAAAAATAACACATGTAGGAAACTTAAATACAGTCAGTGGCAGGGTGAACTGCCAAAAGGTGGGGTTTCAGACTCCGCCGGAAGATTGGGAGTGAGTCATGCTTGTTGTGCTTTAAAGCCCAAATTGACAAAAATATGAATGGTTCCAGATAATATTTAAATGTATTATTAATCCATTCATAGACTTTATCCAATTCCTACGGTTTGCCAGTACTTTGTTCTTCTGCTATAAATATATGTATGTATTGTATATATGTATAACATTTTATATGTTTAATTCTACATCTTGTGCCTGACACCAAAAATGTCAACTCTTAAAACCCCACCTGACCCAACGCCCCTTTTTAGAGAGAAAATGTTTTGAAAGCCCCCTCTTCTAATGCAAAAATGGTTCCCTAATGTTAAAAGCTTAGGCATAAACGTTTTTTTTGTCTCAAACCTGGACTGGATCTACATTCGTGCATAATTAATGTAGATTAATTAATGTTGACGGATGGAGAATGGGCAAAGGAAGACTGGCAGGCGGCTTGGCGAAATGCTTGGGCATCAGCATTGTGTCGCCGCTGGCAGAGCGCCATGTCAGAACGCCACGGTGGACAGCGTGATATGAAATAACACAGAGAGATTATGAGGAGACCCCGCCAAGGCCCTATAATGTCCACACTGAACTCTCATTGGCTGTCACCTTGGCAGTTACCATGGGCAACTGCGATGATGGTGATGATGATGACCTTTCATGCTGTCTCTTCTAATTAAGTTTGGCTTTTGATTCCATAATGCGTCATCGCTAGGCTATGCCAGTGCATCTTGCGTGCAAAAAACCCCCCATCAAATGATAATAGAATCTAGAATCTGGAATGGTGGACAGACCAAAGACCATATACTGTAGACCAGTAACCCAAACTTTTTACGCCGTGACCCAAAAGAGTAATTTGATGTCTCCCCCGGGACCCAAACGACTGGAAATAGCAGATCTACAAGCTCACAATGTGTCGTTCCGTGCCACGCTGCGAGCTTGTTGCGAGCTATCTGCACTACTGCTTAAACATATACGTTTTCTGATTTATGGATTTTCTTACATTTTTCTCTATTTGCCATGAATTTACAGGTGGGAAAAATCTTTGAATTCGTTTTTAATTCATGATTTATAATTTTTTTGCTTTTTGGGAGTTTATTTTTTTATGTTTTGAAATAATAATAATTAAAAGCTAAATGTAGGAAACAAAAAATAAAAGGGACCCATAAAAATGTGTCCACCACAACCCACAAATGGGTCCCGACCCAGTTATTTGGGAAGCAGTGATATAGCAGAGAAGATTCATCTTAATGCGTCTGCTGCCTGGGGAGAGGGGGAGGAGAGAGCCAGAGAGAGGAGGTAGGAGGTCAGGTCTCAGCACTTCACAGACCAGTTCAGACTTCAGAATCAGAACACTTCTCTGGAGTGATGCCTGGAGATTAGTTTGCTTCTCTCCGCTGCGGTCGGTCGGCGGATGGGCGTGAGCATTAAATGGTCCTTGTTGGCCGAGTCATGAGAGCTCCAGAACAATGAGGAAACCTCAAGGGAGGAGAACGTCACCATTGGCCGAGCACAGGACCACAAAAAACATTTTTTAAACAAAACCTTTGTCATCGTACAGCAGACACCAGCGTGGTTTGCCACTCCTAGCCCCCACAGTGTCTGTCAGAGTTGAGGGAATCACAGGTATGTATCCGTGCATCGAGTTATCGTATTTTGCCAGTGCTGAAGTAAATTAACCTAATACTATCAACAGACGAACATTTACAAATAGCATTCCATTAACTGGACGTTTGTTGACTTGGACATTCATTATTAACAAAAAACTGTCAAATTCAGTTGCTTTCAAGATAAGCTCAATCTTTTTTGATCCCTGGAGGGAAATCCAGGTGTCATAGCAGCAGCAGCAGGGGATGTGTAACATCTGACATTTCTATTAAAGCATCCCAATGCCAATATCTATAACAATTCCAATAACCTTTCAAATAAATTATTTCCTAATTTCGGCAGTTTCCGCTATAACTACAGTCACCATGTAGATGTCCCGGGCCAGTGTGCAACGATCCAAGCCAAAGCATGAGGTAATCGGCTTGAACTATTTTGCTTTGCTTCCCGAGATCCCACAGCTCGCCCGACCAACCAGCCAACCAACAAACAAACAAACCAACAAAACCACAACATGGCCAATGCATTTGGGCTATCATGGGACCATGAATACAGGAGCTCTTGGGGTCGGGGCTGGGTGAGTGAGGAGACCCAGGGTGCCCTGCTGAGCTCATGCCCCAGCATGCTCCAGGGAAGGGGTGGGCAACTTTGACGATGGAGAGGGCCACTATATTTCCACGCTCACTCCAGAGGGCCACATTGTATATTACTGTCGTAGCAAAGATAGCCGATCTGCAAGCTCAAAAGCAACACGTTTTGAGCTTGTAGATCAGCTATTTTTTGCTATATTTGAATTGAAATCTGAAACTGAAAAGTGTTTCTTTTTTATTTATTTTTTTTAATGCCTTTAGTTATGTTAACTTTATGAACTAAATACAAATACATTGGCCATAAAAAAAGACAATAACATTGTAATACTAGTCATTAAGCTGCCAATAGACTGTAAGTCTAAGTAATTAAAGCGGGTCCATTGATGTAAATAGATTTTCAATGTAATGAGTCCCGGGATGCAGGGATGGTCTTTTAGATGAGTCCCAGGGACATTTTATGAGTCCCACTTCAACGACATTAGGAGTCATATTTTGCCATTTTTACAAATTGCAGCATTTAACTCCCATTTCATTTTATATGGTTATATTCATGTAGAAAACAGAAGAAGAAATTATTATTATAACTAAAGCTAGCAAAATAAACAGTACAGTAGTACAGTAGTGCATCCCGTGGATGCAGAGGTTGTTGTTTAATTGCGTCCCTTATCTATAAACTGTGTTTTGGGATGCAAAATGCACCCTATTTTAATCTCTTGAGTCTATAGACCAGGTCTGAATATAATACTATGTATGTACTATGAAAAGTCTGGTGATGCGAGTTGAACTTGAAATGTTAAGGATAAACCAGGGATCCGGGACAAACAAGTTAAACAACATGACATTTCAGTGTCAATACATCTTCATCAGGTCATACCACGAAGAGGCTAACAATTACTTAACGATATATTTGAGGTCATGTTTGCATGTCTGGAATTGTAACAGCTGAAAGGAATAATATATCAGTATTCTGATATTAACCTACAACCTACAAGGTGGGGACCCCCGGGCCACCAGTTGCCCATGCATGCTCCAGGGTTCCATCAACTGCAGTGCCTGACTGTTTGTACTAAATTATCTCCCTCACACACTATCTGGAGCTGCTGGCATGTAGCCAGTCTGACCTTTTGACTGTCCTTGGCCACGCCCTGACAGTGAAAAGAACAAAACAAAGTGGTGTACAGTATGCTAGAGTCTGGTGAGAGCAGGAGTGAACCTGGTGAGACGTAGGAGGGGCCCGGAGGAGGCAACCCACAGAGCCTAGTCCCTCCACATTATTGTCCATTACATTTACATAAAATGGAAATTCGTCTTTGGCACACCGGCAGTCAGTTACAACAATAAAACATTACAAAAAAGCCTAGTCCCCTAGTCCCTCCACATGCCAGAATTGTACCTCTCAGTCCCGGCATAGTAGTTCCGGAGTGGTTCCAACGGATCGTGTGGCCCTGGTCTTTATCTAGTGGGTCTGATCGAGGGTAGCTACCCGGCTGGGTCACCCGAGTGAGGGGTATGATGTTCGCGAGACCCAAAACCCTGATCACCTTGGGATACATCACTGAGGATACGTCCCAGTTGCATCCATGACCTTGGGATACATCACTGAGGATACGTCCCAGTTGCATCCATGACCTTGGGATACATCACTGAGGATACGTCCCAGTTGCATCCATGCGATTTATTTTCTGTACATACTTTTGTTTACATATTGGCCTTCTAAGAGTTTATCAGTGAGGGTGCTAGTGTGCGACGATTGCCACCAGCATGGCCCAAACTAGGTCAAATCTGAAGAAAAAAAACATCCGAGCTCGTCAAAAACCGATGGATCAGCAAAAGTAAATGAAGATCTTCTCTCGAACTTTCTGATCGGATTATTCCGTGTCATTCTAAGGAAGTCCTCCAGGAAGACAATAAGACATAAAACATGTCCCTTGCATAATGGACTTCTGATATATCACTCTGATATGTTACTGTTGGTCATCCACATGCACATCACTGCTGCCTGACCTTTATGACAAAAGGATAAATAATTAATTGCGCTAAAGGGCGTGGGTGCAATGATGATGAAGAATGCTTATGGATCCAAAAGTGTGATTATAAGTGTCTATGTTCAAAACTGTGTGTATGTGTGTGTGTGTGTGTGCGTGCGTGCATGCATACAGGACAGGGCTCTACGTTTGTCTTTCTCTGTTTTTCGACGACGTTGCTCGCTCCCTGCCCCTACGTCAGTGTAGCATATGATGTGACGTGTCAAACTAGGGGGGTTTCATGATTCTGAATCCATTCCAAGCAATAGTTTTGCACAAAAAACTATCCTTGGGCTAAATGCGGCCCTAGCCACTTGCTTAAATATGCCCATAAATGTGTCATTTGTGATGACGGCTATGGCTGTTTTCAGCCCAACGAGAGTTTTTTTGCACAGCGGCACGGGAATGCACATACACACATGTTTACGTGTGAGCGTGTGTGTCTCAGTGCCTTCTCCCATCCATCAACCAGAAAATCAGCCTGGCAGTCAGTCAGTCAGTCAGTCAGTCGGCCGGCCGGCCGGCCGGTCGGTCGGTCGGTCAGCTAGCCAGTCAGCTATAGCCAGTCTGTCATGCAGTCAGGTAGCCGGCGGTCACCCAGTCAATCAATGAGTGACTGAGTGCCAAACCCATCAGGCTTCTCTGCAGGCTTTAATCACCCAGCAACGAGAGGCTGCAGCCAAAGAGCGACGAGCTAAATTTAGCCTGGGCTCATAATGAAAACACAGAGGGTAGGAACCGATGTGAATGTCTTATCTCTCTCTCACCTCCACCCGGCAGAACCTCTGTGGGCGATAGGAAGGCTGGGAGCCAGCCTTACCATACATATGGCACAACCCACACAGTCGCAGCACGATAGATCTTTTATTCTTTATTATTTAATACCTGCCCTCGTCTCTCGCTCCTCTCCATTTCAGAATTTCACGCTGCACTGCAAACCCCTCCGTGTTATCTTAACTTCTGAGACTGTAAAAAGGGACCCGAATGAGAGTCCATTTGGGTGGACTTTTACAGTCTCAGTCAGAAGTCAAATCAACCACTTAGCCCTTTATAGTTTGTTGTATGACGAATGGTGAAAATACTAGATAATGCATATCTCACATTTTCATCTATAATGACAAAAAGGCAATCTACCTGCAGGTTTTACAGTGTACAAAATACTTGAAGACACACTTAATGCACAAAACGGAACACACGCGCGTGCATGCTATAGCGTGCACAGCCACACACACCATTTTGTCAAGTGGCACATACTGGAGAGGAAACCATGACATCAACCCGTGTACTGTAGCAATGAGACAAAGTGATAGGCGGACTGCCAAACTACGGCTGGCAAACGCCGTTCAGACGGAGGGAGAGAGAGAGCGCGAGAGATAAAAATAGGCGGAGAGAGATGAGAGAGGACAGAATAGGGGGGGGGGGGGGGGGGGAATGGAAGCCGAGACGTTGAGAAAAGATAGCCGTAGTGGAGGGATGGAATTAGACGGAGGGAGAGAATTTTAAATCAGAGGCAGGGCGACGGAAAGAAGAAGGAAGTGAAGGAGCGAGAAAACGAGAACATCTCGGACGGAGAAACACAGACAGTGTTGATTTTGTTGACTATAATACTAGGCGTATCTACAGTAAGGCGAGGGCAGGCGTCCGCCTGTCCAAATCCATTTCTGTCCTGGCCAAAATCCATACAATGAGAAAAAAAGACCCGAGAACTATTAGTGGACAGCTGATTGGCCGTTGCGGTAGAGCGCGACCTTGTAAGGTCATAGACTGGTAAATACGGGACATGAAAGTGTATTATGTAGAAAAAAACCCAAAGATGGCAGGTCCACATGAGCTTGGTTTATTTTAAAGTGTAAAAAAAAAAGAATACGAATGTATATATGTATGTATTTGTGAATGTACTTAAGTCTGTTGTGAGTCTGGCGTAGAGGATTTCATCCTGTGCTGGAAATCAAATAATACTATGACAAAAAATGTCCGTTGACTACCTTTTTTCACTGACGAAAACGAAATGGAATCTAAATGAAAACTAAGCTATGATGACCCGTTGGCTCGTTGCCGAGTAAAAATACAGCGCTGGTATTTTCTTGGCCATCTGTGTACGTGTCTAAGGGTTCTTTAGGGGTCAACAGTAAATACAATTATCGTTTTTCAGGGGGGAAATCTTTTTCTTTTTTTTCATTGCACCTACAGGCACCAGCTCAGTGGTCTTGTGGTTAGAGTTTCCGCAATGGGACTGGGAGGTCGGGGTTCGATCCCTCCTGGACGGGTCTCCCTGCTTGGCACTCAGCAACAAGGGTTGCATTGGAGGTAAGTCCCTGCGACATACTAGCGTCATGCTATAAAAACAGGAGATAGGCTCCTGCCCTATATGGGCCTCACTACATCTACAGGCTCACAACACATGACACTTGCAACGTGTTGTGAGATTGCGTGCTTGATGTGATTGTTATATAGTAGTTTTCAAGGAGCCCGGTAGCGCTGTCACCTCACAGCTAGAAGGTCTAGGGTTTGATTCCCACTGTGGGCGCTGTGGGCGTGTTCTATCAGTCATCAGTGCCCAGACCCTAGGTGGGGTTGGCGACTTTGCATGTTCTCCCCGTGTCCCCTAGGCACCGTCACAAGAAACATGCAGTATTCCTTGTCTCTATACAGCCTCCCCCTGGCCAGCCGGGGTACCTGATGGAGGGGAAAGGAACTGGTTGGAATAACGTGTCCCTTCCACGCGCTACGTCCAACCGGGGAAACCCAGGCACATTTTTTATATTTTTCCAAAAATAGCAGATCTACGAGCTCGATAGCGTGACACTGGTGTAATAATTACAACAGTATATCCTTTCCTCCTCTCCTCTCCTGTGACACGCTATGAGCTTGTAGATCTGCTATCCTTGAATAGCCAACGTATAAAATAATGGTTCAAGTGGTCGGAAAATGCTTTACTGGTTTTAATGGGTTAAGTTACAGTATGACCTCCTGAGACCTCATCCCTCCTTCCTCTCTCCCTCTCTCTCTCCTCTCTCTCTCTCTCTCTCTCTCTTCCATATCCATTTTTGGCACGGATCAAATGAAATCTTGCCTCAAAATCAGGAGCAATCTCTCAAGGCCCGCCGCGCGCACTCATTGGTATTAATTAGTTTGCGGCTGATGTGAGACTAGTCTGACTAATGGTTAATTCAAGGACTCCGTCCGCCATGGTTTCCATGTTCTGTCTGTAGTCTCTCTACCTATTCACCGGCTCTCTCTCTATTGCTCACCAGCCCAGCTCACTCTCCCCATGGTATCACAGATCACACTTTCACTAGCTCTTTCTTTATCTCCCTTTATTTCCATACCGGTCTCCCTCTCTCATACCTGCCAACACTCCTGCTATGTCTCTCTCTCATACCTGCCAACACTCCTGCTAAATGCAGTGTTGACTCCCCTTTCTCGTGCTGTGCTTCTGAATTGCAATTCCTCCTGAAAATAACAACCCAGACTCCATGATGAAAGTGAGCATGCCCATGGGGTGTTACACATCCCATGTTTAAAGGTTTCATGACATTCATTTGACATTGACAATGAGAGCTTGTAGATCTGCTATTTTCAGCAAGCAACCAAGTATAAAATGACTTGTGCCTATTACTTATACAGGATATTTGTCCACTAGTCCCTTGCTAACATTGTATTCTAGTTTGTATTTGTTGACGAAATTGTCAATATATTTAGTCTCATAGTTTTAGTCATGATAGCTTAGTTTTCATTTAGTTTAATTTTGTGTCATAGTATTAGTCGACTGAATCAGCACTGGTGTCAGTGTTGCCAACAAGCACAGCAGAAGAAAACGTGAGCTGGATCTCTCCAAGTCATTTGAGAATAACATCTTATTTTGAGGCATCGTGATGGGTGCCATTATCAATAATTATGCTGTCAACCGCTATGCATTTAAGGGGAAGTCAGGTTGATTTAATTAAAAGTGCAATATGGCAGTGGATCAAGCAAACCTTGGCATCAGAGGGTAATCAAAATAGTTTTCCAAAACTAAGTAATGTGTCGGGCGTGCCATACAGCTGCTCTGGTCAGTAGCATGCAGAGTGAAGTCTTAGTTGGGCCAACAACACTCTCTCCTTTTTATCTATATGTGCCTGGTACTTAGGAACATGTGCACACGCACGCACGCACGCGTTCAAAACGTCAGGCCAGGTTCCATCAGGAGTCCAAATGGATGTGTCCATTTGGTTCCATTTAGTACACTCTCAGAGTTAAATAAGCACTGACAATTTGTATTGATTGAGGGTACCAGAGATAAAACAAATTTGTATCAAAAGGCCTAATATAATGCATATCAACGTGGAGATCCTTGAAATGAAAAAGGTTTAAAGTCACTGAACTAAACTATCCTGGCTGGAACGCCAATCTACACCGCAAAATCCTTCATTTAAATCTCTGTTGGTCCATTTGGTTCCATTTGTATGATGTATCCATTTGCGTCAAAGAGCTGTAAGGGTCCATTTGGTCCGCTGGTGTGTTTGTGCCCGCCTGTGCGTGTGCGTTTGTGTGGCCACGGTTGAGCGAGTCTGTGTCACTGTACACCACAGTTCAGGACTGCTCATCAATTAGCCAAGAGGAGAACATCCCTTTAACCCTATGAATATTGACAGCTGAACTAGAGGAGAGGAGAGGAGAGGAGAGGAGAGGAGAGGAGAGGAGAGAATACCGTTTTATTGAGGAGCGCTGGCCCCTCCTATGCCCAGTCTGTGTGAACACACACATTGGCTGATGATTGGTTGATACACCATAGCAATGATTTTATTGGCTGAGCAAAGTACATATTGACGATAAAAGTGAGGGCGGAAAAGTGAAGACGGAAAAAGTGATTGGTGGGAAAGGGAATGCCAATTTGTGGTGATGTGATTGGCTGAGCGTGGAATGTGATGTATGATAATGTATGTATATTAAGAGCGCCCCTCACTTCACACGAGTGTGATGTTTCAGTTCATTGTCTTATATAGGGCACAGGACAGAGAAGCACATGGGAGACAATGGCACAAAGGGAGGAATAAAATACATAACATAAAAATAAAACCCTGAATCTCATTTGTGAAAGAAAATGTCTCCGTCCGAGGACAGAGGAGAAGAGACCATCAACCTTTTCGGTTTTTGGGGGGCTGTATATAGAGAGAGAGAGAACAGCCCAGAGTGCACGGAGATTGCAGTGTGGGCAGCCCCCAAAAAATAATAAAATCCAACCCCCTTGTGATTAGTTTGCTTCGCTGCCGAGCCATGACTAATGTTCCACTGTTTATCTGAGCAAATGGCAGAAACGGCATGGCTGCTGGTGACTGTGTGACTATCTCTCTAACGTCTACGGTGGCGCGAACAGAGCGTTAACAGCTGTTACGTTTTTGGTGGTGATGGGATTCCACTGCAAGCGATAATTACATGACTCGTCTCAGTCTGTCACATGCCCAAATTATTCTCTTCCTATAAGGAAACTCAACGGGCGATACAGCGGTGCTGCATTGTATCGGTCGTTTTACCAAACCATAGCCATGGACATATCAACTTGGTATTTGTGTGAACGCACGTTAAGGAAAAGCAACTAGTCGACTAGTAAAACCACTAGTCGACCTCGCTGGTACTAGTTGAATAGTTGATAAGAAAAAAATATATAAATATATATTGATAATTTTGTATTATTCATATTATTATTATTGTAGTTGTTGTTGTACACGTTCTCACTGCACGTTTTTCTATCTGTTGTCCAGGGCTCGAGATTAACGGCGTCCCGACGTCCCGGGGACTGTAAAATATCTATTTGGGACGTAAATGTATCTCATCCGGGACGGTTTCGGGACGAGAGGAGTTTTTACACTGAAAATGCACATTTCGTGTGCAGCGATGAGCAGCATGATAATTTCTCCGTGCCGTCAACCAATGCTCTGTCGGACCAAACTAGTATGCCTCCCGTTGACAACAACAACGCACACACTACATTCACCCAACGGAATCATAGGAATTATATTGCTTTTTCCCCGTGGATGAGACATTTAGATTGAAAAACTATCGGTTGGAAGCGTGGATAAGACCATGGTTGTGTGTCACAGAAAGGTTCCATATGGACATGGGGCTATACACTACACCAACGTTTAACGTTAGCTTCCATGCTAGGCTTGCTAGCTGGCGTCGACATTAAATAATATGTTGGTATATAATCATCTGAAGCAACAGATGTTTTCTAATGCTCAGATTGTTCTGGAATTGCTGCCCCAACACTGTGGAATGCACACACCAAAACCAAAACGCTCTCATTCCACAGTTTTTATTGATTGTATTTATTATTATTATTATTTATTGATCCTTCGTCTTAGTATTCCCCCTAATAAAGTTGTTTTTATTTGTTTTCTCATGCCAACCATGTAATAGACATTTGAGTATTCATATACCTGCATTGCTGCACGTTATCTGTTGGACTTGATAAAGTAGCCTACACCAAAATAACAAAATCCATTTGAAAATAAAAATCACTGTTCTCAGGTCGAATATTGATATGCGATTAAAATGTGATTAATTTAGATTAATGAATTACAAAGCCTCTGATTAATTCGATTAACATTTTTAACCAAGCCCTATTTTTCATCTGGGAGCATTTTGACTAAATCAGTGTATCTGCAGAAGAAACATGAAGCCAGACAAGTAATGTACTGCATGTATTCAATACATGCAGTACATTATTTGTTTGGCTTAATTGTATTTCTATTACAATAGGAATACAGTTATTAATTTCAGAATTTGAGTGGTGCTTTTTGTACATTTTTTCCCCGGGACGGTATACATTTACTTCGGGACGGTTCAAATTGTATTTTGGGACGGTTCCGGGACGGTGGTGAAAAAAGTTAGTCTGGAGCCCTGCTGTTGTCATGGCAACCTAGCTGCTGCTACGCAAAACTCCTCTTTCTGCGTCTTTATTACATAATAATAGGTAGTTAAACAACTAGTCTAACTAGTCTACTATAGTCAAAATCACTAGTCGTGAAAGCCCTAACGCGTGTGTGTGTGTGTGTGTGTGTGTGTGTGCGTGCGTGTGCGTGTGTGTGTGTATGAGGCTGCATGTGTGTTGACCATGGAAACGGGCAGGCAGACTGCAGATCAGCGCAGCGCAGCTGCATGATGTAATGCTACAGTGGACTCAGGGAGAAAAAAACAAACGTCTTTTTGTTTTTCAAGAGCGTCGTAATGAGCATCGGGGTCAATCAGCACACACATGAACTGTTGTGTGTGTGTGTGTGTGTGTGTGTGTGTGTGTGTGTGTGTGTGTGTACGTACTTGTTTGTGTGTTTCTGGAGGGGGGGGGGGGACATGTATTCTCCTTTGCAGTGTCTCCAGTGCATGCCCAGACATTACTGCAACGTGTGTGTGTGTGTGTGTCTGTGTGTGTGTCTGTGTGTGTGTGCACGCATGCACGTGTACGCGGCACCGCACCGAGTGCGCGACAGCATGCGAGTCCTGGCCGTTTGGCAGCCGACGTGGCCTGGCTATAAGCCTCCATCCCTGGACCTCTGCTTCTCGTACCTTGGCCTGGACTTTAGCTGCTGAATTAGGCTTTAATCAGCAAGGGTAAGCCGAGATGGAACAGAGAGAGAGAGAGAGAGAGAGCAAGGCCAGATGTGAAACAACAGCAGGACGGCTGTTTTGACAGAGGGAGTGAGGAGGGGAGGGATGTTTATACCGGGACAGGAAAAGGAGGTCGAGGAAACTACCTAACAGTATATAGGCAGTGGTACCGTGGGACGGTGGGAGATTTTAACAAGCACAATAACAACAGAGACGAGACATGACAAGAAGGGGGGGAGGGGTAAGGGGTAAAAGACAGACAGAGAGAGAGAGAGAGGGAGAGAGCGGTAGTAAGTGGCACAGTGAGCAGTGACTTGATTAATTAAGGTGATGCAGAGAGAGTGAGACGGCCAGAGAGAGGAGAAATAGACTAAAAAGTGCACAGAAAGGTAGAGTGCAAGAACAGAGAAGGAAGCTAATGGATGAGAGAGCTGTTTTAGAGCCGCAGGGTTAGAGTGCGAAGTGATGGAGAGAGAAAGGACTTAATAGTGTGAGAGAGAGAGAGAGAGAGAGAGAGAGAGAGAGAGGGAGAGAGAGAGAGAAAGGAGAAATGAAAAGACAGAGAAGCACGTGGCAAGGCGTGTGGTGTGCTGCTAACTCCAGATGTTCCTTCCATCCATTTCCCTCCCACCCTGGCCTTGATCAACCACTACCCCAGAGGAGAAGCTACCCATGGGGAATGGGGAGGATGGGAGGATGGGAGGGGGTGGTGGAAAAAGTACTCAAAATGTACTTGGCATCAGAATGTTTTGAAAAAAGCAGATCTACAAGCTCACAGTGTCGCAAGTCGCAACGCGACGAAAGTACAGTACGAGTAAATGTACTTAGTTACTTTCCAGCACTGATGGGAGGGGGTGTGCGGGCCAAGGCCTGCTGTGTATACGTACGTGTGTGTGTGTGTGTGTGTGTGTGTGTGTAAGAGAGAGAGAGAGAGAGAGAGAGAGAGAGAGAGAGATTGAAGGCCTGCCTGCCTGCGTGCCTGTGTGCGTGCGTACGTGCATGTATACTCGCTAGGGATGGACTCAATTTATCCAATTCCATTCTATTTGATCAGCTCACAATATGAAAAGCAAATGTTTATTTGCTGATGTGGCGACCCTTTGCTCGCTCCGAGTTGTTCCTGCGCTCTGTCGTTCCTTTTAAGCAGGGAATGGATAGCAATCCTAACTAAGTTAGCGTACAGCAGACACCAAATGGCAAAGTAGAGGAAAGTCTGGTTTCTGTAATGTCTGGTTTGAAACTATGCTTTCTTCAAAACGAGTTGTTCAATGTTTGAATGGGGAGGAGATGTGCGTTTTGCTGAAACGCTAAATAAACTCAAGTCAGTTCTTGGGGGAAAATATGAAATTCTACAATATAAATGTATAATGTTATGTATCTCTCTACAGCTCATCATTTAACCTCTGTTCAGCAAATGTTAAGACTAAAACATGTTCTCATTCCTAGTACTATATAATCATCATCCTGTTCTCTAGTCTAGCTTTGTGAGCAACCTTTTTGCTGTGCAATCTCAAGCCACTCTGCAATGCACCTCGCCGGCCCTAATGAAGGCAAAATGATCTGCACGTTCTCCCCATATGTTTACAAGTAGCCTATAAGGAGATGTGTGGTGTAGTGCAGTCCATACGCGAAGGAGGGCTCTCCCCAAGGGACACCTAGACAGCTAGTTGGCTGAACGCACACCCACTTAAAACACACACACACGCACGCACACACGCACGCATACACACAATGTGGTTGTGAGCTTTTATGCATCTTGAAGAAGAGGTAAATGTGTTGGAAAACAGCTCCGCGGCTCCACACTGCTGTTGATGCTGTTCCATCACGTGGTGGAGCTGGCAGGTGGAGCTACAGAGATCTAGACACGCCGAGGGCCAGCAGCACATCCTGCCTGGAGCAACACATCAAAGGGTGTGGTCGGGGCTTAAGGCCGTTTGCTCTGGCTTCAAATTCCAGATGTGATGACTTGTCATGCTAGGATCATAGAGTTATATGTAACCTAGAGGGTGTACGAGGAGCGACAGCCCCGGCCCCAGCTATTCATTTCACTGGAAGTTGCTCAGTGGCGTTTTGAAGCATCCGGAAGCACGCTCTACTTCCGCACTTCCGAAGAGCTAACGAGCGCTCCGTGCTGTGCGGGGTTTACTCACTCACGCTACAATGCACGGGACCACTTGCAGTTCCAGCTTCCCATCTAGGTAGTAGAATTGGTCACTGCATTATATGTAAGTGTCTGCTGGCTGTTACACACACTTGGGAGGAATTCCAAGGCGCAGACAAGACAAGAGCACATTCCAACCAGTGAAGTGAGTGACCCCACTCAAACACAAGCTCATGTATCCTAACTCGACAGGTTTATTCTGGCTTCATTCTGCACTTCCAGAAGGAGTTCCACCACAGCCCCGACAACCTCTGCGATGTGCCAAAGAAATAAAAGGAAAAGTCATGCAGCTCAGCTTCCATCAACCGCACACACAATGGGTGCCGTTGTTTGGAAAATGTACCTGTCTTCTTGTAGCATTATAAACGATTGCAATCGAGCAGAGTATTGGTGTTCACATTAACCAAAGAAATGGTACTTCACCATGGATTGGAACCACAATTTACCCTCACACTGACCATCACTCAAAATGGCTGCAGAACATTTCCAGTGTGTGTGTAGGTGTGT
Source organism: Protomyctophum bolini (assembly GCF_963924005.1). Taxonomy (NCBI): domain Eukaryota; kingdom Metazoa; phylum Chordata; class Actinopteri; order Myctophiformes; family Myctophidae; genus Protomyctophum; species Protomyctophum bolini. Next base: position 17,908,342 of record NC_137885.1, on the reverse strand, counting down.
GTGTGTGTGTGTTGGGGGGGGCCTGACCAAGGAACTGTGTGGTCGTAAAAAAACATTGTTTAACTCTTTTTGGCTTAGATGTTGTATATATGTACATATGTGTATATGTAATGTTGGCAGACCGGAAAAGTGGTCGCAAGAACCTGTTTCGTTCTGTGACATGTAAAAACAAACGATTCAAGAGCACTTTAGTACCAACGGCAATCAGGCTCTTTAACTCCCCGACCAGCTGCTAGGCATATGAACTGGACTATTGGGCTTCCTAGCTTTTAGTTTAAACTCTTTTGTGCGATGTAGAATGGTTTTTCGTCGGCACTGACCATATCCACACGGCACCCAATTTTGCTTTGACTTAATACTCGTCAATCTGTGTGTCTCAGATGTGTTAATGAATGCAGAGTGACAAAAAGATGTGTGTGTGTGTGTGTGTGTGTGTGTGTGTGTGTGAGAGAGAGAGAGAGAGAGAGAGAGAGAGAGAGAGAGAGAGTATGAATGTTGTGTGCGGAAATCTATATGTGATGGGTACTTGGGAGCGGACAGAATCTCTCAGCACCTGATTAGTATCGAGTGTGTGTGTGTGTGTGTGTGTGTGTGTGTGTGTGTGTGTGTGTGCACGCACGCGCGTATAACATGTGTATGTGAGAGTGTGTGTGTACAGTATGTTTGTGTACCTGATTAGCATTGATCTGATCCTTGAGGAAGTAAACAAGCCTTCCCGTCCATAATGGAGAGACCACAGGCTCCGCTTTCAATCACAAGATGACCGGTTTCCGACATTATGTAATTAGAATGGAACAACAGAGGACATTCTATTATATTCCATTCTATTCGATTATTATCATTTTATTTATTGATTGAAATTTATCGGTTTTTTTTCGCCTTTATTTTATATTTTTTATAGAAGGACAGACAGTAGGCTGACAGGAAATGGGGAGACATATGGGGGGGTGACATGCAGTAAAGGCCGTCGGGATCAGGAGTCGAACACGTGGCACACTGCCAGACTGGATTACCAGCCAAGGTGCCTGAGCCCAGGCTATTCATTGTTTACATAGATTATCACCCAGGCATTTGTCATTGTTCAAGATGATCCCACTGATGGCCAGCGGTGGAAAAAGCACTCAATTGTTTTTCTTAATTAAAAGTATCACTGCAATATAGAACGAGAAAGATGCAATTCTTGAAAAATTGCAGTGCGTTTGCCGCAATCGCTAATATAGGCCCTTCCCACTAATTTTGCTAGCCAATTACAATGTCACGTGTGTACACTGTGATCATGTGTAAGTAAATCAGAGGGAATTTATCCCCCCAAATTTTTTTTGCAACAAACGGTTAAAAAGTAGAATTCAAAATTAATTCAAAATGTACTTGAGTAAAAGTACAAAAGTATCGGCATCAAAATGTACTACCGAAAGTAGAAAGTACTCACTATGCAGAATGTCCCATTTGAAGTTTTCTACAAGCTTGTTTCTCAAGTGGCCGCAATTTAGATAGGGTTGAAGGGTTGAAGTGATTAATGCATGTTTCGTAATAATAAAAGTAACTATAGTAACTCAAGTTTTCAAATAAAAGTACAGTATTTGCCTTTGAGATGTAGTGGAGTAGAAGTAAACGTATTGGAAATTGGAAATACTCAAGTAAAGTACAAAAACTAGCTCAAAATGAGTAAGTACACCACTGCCCATGTCTTTGCCGACCACTGGAGGAGGTCACTCGGCACGGTGGAGGCAGTGCAGCTTGTGCACATTGCTCAGCTAGCCGTATGAGCCCCGAGGGCTGTGTGGAATCATTTCTCCATACGGTTACTAGTGAAAGCCTTACTGTCTTCATATAATCATGTGTACTAGGCTGTGTAATGACAGGTCTTGTGGCAAACATGAGGAGGATGTTCATTCATCTCATCCATTCATTCATTCATTCGTGTATCATCTGCATACTATAGAATCAACTGTATATGTGATCTAATGCTTTCAACAGAGAACCCTTTGTTGTTAATGCACTCCTGTGGTCAACTCATGTAATAATCTTCTATCTTAGAAATAAATAAAAAGTGTCTCCCCGAATCGGTTTGCCTCAACATCCTGATTTATCCAAAATGTGTTGACAGGTGATAGCTGTCATCGCCCTCTCCGCGCTGTCATCACTCCCCTCACCCAGGGAAAATACAGGCCGGGTACAGTTAATGAATATAATGACTGTTTTATCCCTTTGTGTTTCTACAGTACAGCACGGCCCAGAATTGTAACTTTGACAAACTGAAATGCATTATGTCCGATAGAGACATATTTTAACCTTATTTATGTTTTTCCTTTTAGTCGCTTAGTTGTGAATAAAGAGTCAAAGGAGTGACTGAGTGAAAACCGATGTGATACTAGCCATAACAGATAAATCATTTGGCTAATCACCAGATTGTTATAGTTCTGCGTTACGCTTCTGCTGCCGTCGTCACGCGTGCGCGCTCGCGTGCATGTGTGTGTGCGTGCGTGCAAACAACCAAGAAATTCCAGTTTGATTGCATGTGTACATGCAGTGTGACTGGTCCATAAAATGGTGCTTTACAGCCTCCCATAAAGAACAGTATGGTAGTCTGTTTTAGCACTGTGGTGCAATGTGTGAAATGTAGATTTCAGACCTTGGGAGTCTGACACAGCATCCGAGCATTGATTTTCAGCAGCCAAATGTGTCGTGTATGTACAAGGACTTTTGCTTTACACCGCTTGCTCGCATGCGGCATGGCAACGTTTAATTTAAATATATAGATCCATAGGCTACGTTCGCTTCATTTAATTCATTTTAATATAACCGTAAAACTGTATATAGACGCTAGAGCTGATCGTATTAAAAGACTGCATTGGAAGTGTTTGAAGTGGGATGGTGCCATTGTTCTACTTGCGGAGGCTCTGTGCCTGTAGCCCTGCGGCATAGAGGAGGGGGCTCCGGTGGAGGGGAGGAGGAGGAGGAGGAGGAGGTGGAAATTGAGCTCGGCACCCACAGCGCTATTCTGGCTCTGTGCTCGTGATACATGATCAAGTCCTCCGTCCTCGTCTGCCTCCGTCCTTCAGTGACATTGAGGCCTTTGAGGATCTCTCATCCTTCAGGCAGTGCTAGGCCGGGGACAGCCGCAAAGGGATCGATGACACAGAGAGAGAGAGAGAGAGAGAGAGAGAGAGAGAGACAGAGACAGAGACAGAGAGAGAGAGAGGAGAGAGAGGAACGGACGCTCTGAGCAGCAGACAGGGCCAGGGCCATTAGCGGGGGAAAGCAGACTGTGTCTCAATAAAACAAATGGAACAGAAAAAGGCGAGACGAAAAATGCCAGATGCAACAAATCAGCAGGGCTAGCAGTGCTGGTGTGGGCGAATAGTAATTTAACCAAGGGATGGTATCTTTAACATCAGCATGAGCCAAACTGATATCTTACTCTAAGGCATGAGCATGTGCATCATGTGTGTGTGTGTATGTGTTTGCGTGTGTGCGCGTGTGTGTGTGTGTGTGTGTGTGTGTGTGTGTGTGTGTGTGTGTGTGTGTGTGTGTGTGTGTGTGTGTGTGTGAATAGGATTACATGTGTAAATTACCGCAATGCACAGGCATATCATTGACCTGGTGGTTTCACCATATAATTTATGTCAGTACAAATGCTGAATGGTTTACCCAGTCATGACCTATATTCCAATATCCTTAACACCCCTGATGTTTATTTTGTGCTTGTAAATCAAGATCTGAAACATGCCGATCCTTGGACATTTAGTAGACACTCTTATCCAGAGTGACTTACAATAAACAAGGTAGTTAATCCCATAAACAGAATGCAAGAGTGAACAGTGAGTGTACTGCTTCAACACATTTGGATAGCAGGTAAACAATGAACCTATTGTTGTAGCATCTGTCTACAGCAAACACCATGCTGTCTAAACCACATTATTTTGTAACAAAAAGGCCTTGTGCACTCCTACTAGGACAGGTGCATCGGAGCCGGCAACCCTAGCAGTAGTTGAATTAGTTGACAACGTTTCGGTCTAAACGACCTTCATCAGGTATCTGGGATCCTGGGTGACCATGATAGAGCAGTGGTTCCCAAAGAAGGGTCCGGGGACCCCCAAGGGTCCTTGATGGAGTTCCCCGGGGACCCGGGGTCCCCAACGGGTCCATTTGTACACTCTGAGAGTTAAAATACCATTGATTTTACAAGGTTTCGACATAAAAATGCCATTAAAAGGCAGCCTAATGCATGTCAAACTGGGGGTCCTTGAAATTAAACGGGTTGAGAATCACTGCTAGAGCCGTAAAAGTCTTCTGGCATATCAAATGGGGGTCTGCGGGTTAATTAGTGTCAATGTGGGGGTCCTTGACAGTGGGAACCACAGTGTTCTGCATCAGTGTGCGTACAATGTGTTCATGTGTCCATATAATACACTGCTGAAAACTAGTACAGAATCCAGTGGTTGTAAAAGTACTCAAATGTTTTACGTAAGCAAAAGTATCAATACTGCATTGTAGAAATACTCTGTTACAAGTAAAAGTCCAGAATTCAAAATGTACAAAAATGTACTTACGTACAGTACTTAAGTAAATTTACTTAGTTACTTTCCACCACTGACAGTACCCAATGGATCCAATGTAGTTATTATTTAGTCGCAAGCTTATTAACACTTTTCACTGGTTAAATATTTATAAAAAACACTTTCAACAGAGTGTCCCTATTCTTTTGGAAAATATAAATACATAAGATAAAATAGCTGATCTAAAAGATCATAAGGTGTGAGGCATTGTCACACTGAATATATGAATAAAAATACAATAAGCCATTCCTTTGTGGAAAAAAATAAAACAGATGAAATATGGAGATACAACTGACATCAATGATATGCAAGAGTGTGGTAATATAAAGGAGAGAGAGTGTCTGTATGTGCAATTGTGCATCTCTCTCCCCCTTTCCTGTCAGCCTACTGTGCATCAGGGAAACAAAACCGGACAAAAAGCAGAGTTGCTCCCATCTGCTCCTCCGCTGATCAGCATCCAGCCCCAGATAATCCTACTTTCAATGCTGTAGGCTCTATGTAAGTCAAACCTCATTCACATAGCATCTGTTTTAAACCGACGTTCATGAGAAACAGCAAACGTGACGTAAAACCAACTTCAAACGAATTCCGGGACAAAAATGTCCAAAGCAGCCGTGAGACACGGAGAGAGGCGTACTGAGCAAAGATAAACCTAGTGCTGAAGTTGTCACTGTGCATTGAGGTGACCTGGTGTAACAATGGCTTCAAATCTAGCTCACACGGCCTACAACTCTTGACTGTACTTTTGGGAAAATCAGAAAAGGGCTTGAAAATAGCCAGTTGGCGTATGTCCTGCATAAATGCTACAACTCCTCGCAATGTCAGGTGTTTAACTCCCCCATGATCCTCTGCGCTCATCGCCTCTCTCTCCCCCTCATTCCTCCTCTCTGTTTGTCCTTTGTCACTCACTATCCTGTCAAATAAAGTGAACTCCTCTGCTGTTATGGAATTGGTAACCTTTCAACTGGACTATAACAGGAACAGACAAAGCTTTGGCATTAACCGGTCAGTAAAAGAAAAAAAGAAAGAACATGGCAGTTTGCCTTGCAGCGTAAACAGAAGTGGTCTGTCAGTCTGACAACCAGCCTTAAGCAAAGCAAAGCAAAGATATTTTCCTCCCGTGCATGATGCAGTGGTGGATTGCCTTATGGTCTTTGTCCGCACATCAGGAGAACCTAAAAGCTGTGGTGATTTTCCATAAGTCGCAGTCAGGTTCACAGCTGAGGGCGATGAAACGATACCTGCTGGCTATCTAGAGAATGCTCGAGAGGAACTATTTGCAGCCACTGGGCCAATTCTAACGCTAACTTGATTCTGGGACTAGATACACACTGACATCTTAAAAATGAAGAGGAACTGGATCGACAACAGCAATGGGATTCTTTAACGGCTTCATGAAGGAACATACCTTCTGGTTTGTCACTTGGCCATGATGCCAAAATGAACACTCGATGCTGCAGAGCAAAAGACCAAAACCAAAACACAGATAGAACTCAAGGGCCCTCAACTGCTTTCAAGGAGAATTCATTCATGTTTTCTTTCAAAATAATCCCATTGCCAACACAACCATATTAGTGAGTGAGAGAGAGGAGTTTGCAGAGTTGCTGTTAAGCCCAAACCACGCCAGTCGCAACTCCTTGCAACAAAACAGTTTTAGGGCTCTAAATATCAGGTCTTATGACTAAACTTAAGACATACATAGGGGCGTGGCCAGTGCTGTTTTGCTGTTTTGAGTGGCCAAACAGCACTGGTGTCCAGGTCTTAAGTTATAAGACCTGGTGCAAAATAGGGCACTTAAAGGGATAGTTCAGACTTTTTTAACTTAAGCTGCCTGATTAAGGTCTGACGACCGAAACGTTGCTCAATAAAATCTAAACTCAAGTGAAGACTGCAGTGTGCGGGATTCTTTTTCTCTATTTATCAACTTAAGCTGTATGAAATACTTGCCATTAATATAGTGGTTGCAACTGTATTAATTGATTGCCCGAGTCCCATGGTGGGAGTTCTGTTATGGTTTTGGTGAATATTACGTAGTTTCAGTCATTTTGTGGGGTGCACAGGCCACGCAGTAAAAGATAATTAATTCACAAAACTAACGTCATTGTATTGTTGACCTATTTCTAAAATATCAGAGTTGCATGTTGCAAGGAGTTGCATGGTGAATCATTGGCGCGAACAAGACAAACTGTTCCAGTGCTGGAATAGCGTATTTATCCCATGACATTCCCAAAGCTCCCAACTCCTAGGATGATTTACCTTTACACCGTAGGCTTTACTTAAACAAAACACCAATAGTCATCCCCACAATATCTATTATCTATAGAGGCATTTGTTTGTTTAAAAAAAACCCTCAACCTTCAGTTTGATGCAAGAGCAAAATGTCGACTCTGTGATAATGGTTCATGGTCAAAAGACAGTATTGAAAGATTATCTGTACAAAAATGATATGCTATGATTCACACTGATGTATAACATATTATTTATTACTTTGATTAGGGCTAAAGGAGAGGAAATTGAACACATCCATCACATCGACCTTGGTGTCTGACATTTTCTAAATGTTATTAAAATTTGCTAATGGGAGGGCGGGCCGATTATTGCAATTTAATGTACAACAAAGTAGTTCAATTCAACCCTACTCATATTACTCAATATTCAGTCTTGACAGTGACATTACTGTAGCCATGATGTGGCCCACTGCACGTAACCCTCTGCCCAAAGCAGATTCCAACGCTAGGTAATGTACTAATGAATAATATTTGCCTTGGGGCTGGCGCCTGAGACGACTTTAAGAGTCCTTCCTGGGCTGTCAGATTTCAGACGGGCAGAGACAGAAAGCTCTGCAGTCACCGGCTGAACTGCTGCTCCACTCTGATCTTGATAGCAAAGCCTCTGTGAAAGGCAGGCATGTTCCCTCCACTGTCCAGATCCCTATCGCTGTAATTGCTTTCCAAGCCCAGAGAGAAGCTGGGACCGCTGTGGCTGGAGAGAGGCCAGGCGGCCTGGACAGGACGCGAGGACGAGACGTGCTCCAGTGGATATTTTGGAGCGGCCCGCCAGGGGGCCTTTTGGAGCGGCCCGCCAGGGGGCCTTTTGGAGCGGCCCGCCAGGGGGCCTTTTGGAGCGGCCCGCCAGGGGGCCTTTTGGAGCGGCCCGCCAGGGGGCCTTTTGGAGCGGCCCGCCAGGGGGCCTTTTGCTGAGCTGCCAATCAGTGTTGTTTTGGGCAGCAAATTTCGATTTGCTGCCCATATCATGTTATGATATGATCTGATTGCCCATGATTGCAGTGTACTTGTCTAGTTGTCTAATAGTGACTAATTAGGTCATGAGGATCCAAAAGCTATATATGTTCTGTATGTATGTAATAAACTTGGTGAACGTCTTAGCGTGATACTGTCTCGTGTCATGTTATTGTTCTCCCGGGCCCGTCTGTCCGCCGCCGGACCAAGGAATACTTCAACCGGGTTGTCACACACCACCCAGCCTACACACACAAGACCGGTCTGTCAGAACCAGACGAGGGTCCAGTACTTAGAATTATAACAGTTTAGTCATAGCCTTTGGACTGAAACTTCAGTTAGTTTTAGTCACATTTTAGTCACCTGGAATGTCTTAGTGTTGGTCTAGTTTTAGTTGACTAAATGTCATAAGATTTTAGTCGAGTAAGTCGACTAAATCTACAGTTGATTTAGTCGACTAAAATGTATTTTGGCGGGCCTTGATGCCGTCGTAATGGCTGATTTTAAGCTTGCTGAAAATAGCCGATCTACAAGCTCAGTCAGTATATTTAGTCATCGTTTTAGTCATCAAGGCTTAGTTTTAATTTAGTTGTCAGTGAAAAAAGGTAGTCGGACATTTTTCGTCATAGTTTAGTCGACGAAAACAACACTGCTGCCAACACAGATCTGGACACTACTTTGTCAGGCTTGACCCCGATTTTTGGGCTCCAAGTGTGTTTGTGGCTCGAGGGTTGTGTAACCCTCGAGGGTAGTGTAACCCTCGAGGGTTGTGTAACTTGTGTGTTGGAGCCACTGAAGTAAAAAGAACATGCTATGTCCACTGACATGTGTCACAGATGGAGGTAGGTGCGCAGGCATTTGGATGGAAGTGGAGGACAGGGTGTCTGACTGTGACACAACTTGCAATCAAGTACCAAGCATGCACAAGACCTTACTATTGTGACAACATTATCTGTATTATAATGTATAATGTGCTTAGAACTTGCGCCTATTGAACTCTAAATAAGGAAGATGCAATGTTTGCATAATACATGGCAACGCGGCAGTCGTCATAATTAGATCCGTCAAAAGCAGAGCCTCTCTTTGTCTCTGTGGCGACTCAGTATTGCTTAACTCAATCAGCCCCTTAATCCAATTGTGAATACATCACAGCTCGGCACAAGCTCCACATTCAAACTGCTTAATGCTGTGCAAACGACAGAGTCCAAGTCCTGCGCTCCAAGAAAAACTAACACCTCGGGGAGCGGTTCCGTCATCTGAAAGCTGGCAGGAAAATCAATGAGAACTAATAAAAAGGGTCACGCGGAGTCAACAGGAGGCCTTATATGAATTATGTCCAAGGAGGAGGAAGGCCCAGGGAGGCACACATGGTAGGTTTGAAAAATATACAAGCACATTCAATCAAAAAATACACATGTATTTGTTAGGCTTTTTAAGGCTTGCACTTTCTTCATGGTGTAATGACAAAAAGCTGTTTTGTTCTGTTCTAGCTGACAATTAATATGATTTAACATCAATCTAACTTTTAGCAGGCGGACGTACAGCATTAATGCCATGCATTCACGCAGCTTAAGTTTTTAACCTGAAATGGAAAACAAAACTACAAAATCAGCCAAGGCTTCCCCCACTCTCATGCTGGGCTTATGTAGTGTCTAGCCATAGGATAAGTCCACAGTATGAATGGCATACCTGTGTTCAGCCACTGTCTCCTTTTAGTGTGGCCTACATAGAAACAGCCACAAATGCATTCAAGTCCAACATTGTACAATTTATGCAACTGGTGATAGGATAGGTTTAGTTACTGAACACTTCCCCCCTGTTCTCACAGCTAATTATCACAGCAAAAATGGCCCTAGGGTCGATGGTGAATATGGTGAAAGTGACACTTTACTAAGTGTTTAGTAACAAACCCTATGTTATACTATTCCCTCTCTCTGAATAGTATTACCTTCCATGAGCACCTGTCTCTTATGTCACCCATTCTTGAGATAAGGGACAAAACTTTTTTCAAACTGGATTTTTTTTTTTTTTAAGATACATTCAAATCAAATAGATGTATTTGTAGACACAGGTCTCAACTACCAATCTTGAGAAGGAACAGGTTTTTCGCATAACATTTCTTTCTAAAATGGGACATTTATGCACTTAATACCTGATTCATGTCAACTCCGTCAGACACACTAAAATCCCTTTTAATTGAATTTTATCATTTCAACAATAATATAAAGTCCTCAGTTATCTTATAATGGCTTTCAGTAATCAAGTTAAGTAATACAAATCTTTTAATATTATTTTGTTCCAATATCACACTATTATGAAATATCCAATTTCTCAAAACCGTCATTTCAACCTTTATTTTCAATATTATAACATGAAAACCATGTAAAAAAAAAAAAAATCATCATTACGTATCATTTCAGTTGGTGTTTCAATACATAAGCACAAAAGATTTGACAGCGAATTTTCTATTTCTTTGGAAATTAACAAAAACATCACGGGACGAACGTCTGACGGAGTTGACGAACATCTGACGGAGTTGACAAGTTTAACTGATTTAGGTTCTAGACCACCTAGGATCTTGATTCTGGTGACTAATCCCACATTTTCAAGGATGAGGAATACAGTGGTACTATTTAGATTTGCCCTGTGAACATGGCAGCCATTTTTCAAAATGGCCGCCAACTTTCTGTTATTTCCCAATAACTCAAGTTCTACACCACCTAGGATCTTGATTCTGGTGACTAATCATACATTTTCAAGGACGTGGGATACATTGGTACTATTTAGATTTGTCCTGTGACCATGGTAGACATTTTTCAAAATGGCCGCCAACTTTCTGTTATTTCCCAATAACTCAAGTTCTACACCACCTAGGATCTTGATTCTGGTGACTAATCATACATTTTCAAGGGTGAGGAATACAGTTGTACTATTTAGATTTATCCTGTGACCATGGATGGTAGACATTTAAAAAAATGGTGGACCTGCTATTATTTTACCAATTTACTCAGGGAATATTATCAGAATAATATAAAATCTGTGAATACATTTCTTACCAATAATTTTCTTCACCAATGTTTGTAAAGGTGTCTACTAACATATCCCACATTGGTTTCTATTTGACCACCCTAGGGGCATGTTTGACAGCTGCTGAAAGTTGGGTACCATCAACAAACAATATAAGGCTAAATGTTTTAAATTTCATTATGCTTTAAGTAGCATGTGGCATGTCAAACTAGGGGCTTTTCATGATTCTGGATCCATTCCAAGCATTGGTTTTGCACAAAAAACACTACGTTGGCTAAAAACGGCCATAGCCATCATCACAGATGTGATGAGGTCAGCACATGTCGGCACATTTGGGCAAGTGGCTATGGCCAAACTAGGGGGTCTATGGCCAAACTAGGGGTCAAACTCCTTGGGCTAAATTCGGTGAGGTGAACAGTGAGCAGTGAACAGTGAGCGAAAGACTGAAGACAGAAGATTTGGCTTCAGGACCATCAGGCAGGATGTGCAGACACTGAAGGCATCAGTGTCTTTCTCTGTGTCCCCAGCATGTCAACCAAAGCAATGTTACCAAATCAAAGGAGCCTTCACCTCATGTCACCTGGGGCTGGGTGAGCAATCGTATCCTGTATCTAAACTCACAACTAAATACAGACACTTGGCCAGACTGCCGTTTGAAAGGGTCAAACCCCTCATCCTGATTGGGGAAGACCACCCCACCTAATCACACCAACCGAACAAGTGAGGTTGGGGCCTCCAGGTGGGCCAGCAGCCATCTGCACAAGACTGGGCTGGACCCTGCAGGAAAGCAATCTCCAGCCAAGACAATGTAAGTTGACTATAACAGAGCCCCAGAACACAGAGCTCAGGAGAAGGATGGAGAAACACTGGCAGGAGGCCACCAAGATACAATGCCCCAGAGACCCAGAGTGTGCCACCACTGGCAATAAGGAGATCAACTGCTGCAGCAAAGATGTCATGAAAGGCAAGTCTCCACCAAAAAAAACCCTGAACCTAATCGGGGTGTCAAGAGACCAAAGTTTCTCCCCCACAGTTCCCTGCAGTGGCCAGTGAAGTCAAACTGTGCATCTGTACCTGAAAGGGGCAAGTCAAAGGCCAGAAAGCCCACCTCCTTTTAATGTCCTGTCAGTAGAAACTCAACCTGCACCTGAAATAAGCCCTTACCTCTCCCAGAGAAAGATCATCCTTGAAAATGTAATGATTAGTCGCCAGAATCAAGATCCTTGGTGGTCTAAAACTTGAGTTATTGGTAAAATAACAGCAGGTTGGTGGTCATTTTGAAAAACAATGGCTGCCATGGTCACAGGACAAATCTAAATAGTACCACTGTATTTCTCATCTTTTAAAATGTATGATTAGTCGCCAAAATCAAGATCCTAGGTGGTCTAAAACTTGAGTTATTGTAAAATAACAGCAGGTGGCGGCCATTTTGAAGAAAAAATGGCTGCTATGGTCACAGGACAAATCTAAATATTACCAATGTACCCCACATCCTTGAAAATGTATGATTAGTCACCAGAATCAAGATCCTAGGTGGTGTAGAACTTGAGTTATTGTAAAATAACAGCAGGTGGCGGCCATTTTGAAAAATGGCTGCCATGGTCACAGGGAAAGTCTAAATTGTACCACTGTATCCCTCATCCTTGAAAATGAGGTCTTAGTCACCAGAATCAAGATCCTAGGTGGTGTAGAACTTGAGTTATTGTAAAATAACATCAGGTGGCGGCTCTTTTGTAATATGGCTGCCATGGTCACCACGAGACAAATCTGTGATGGCCCCATAGCCAAAAATGTTCCTTAAGGCATGCTCTAACTGTGTGCCAAATTAGAATACTGCCCATTATTCAAAAACAATAATTTTATTGTTTTAGGAACACTTTTGTCAACTCCGTCAGATACACGTCAACTCCGTCAGACACAAAATCTGACGGAGTTGACGTCTGACGGAGTTGACAAAATGGCATTTGTTTTCATCTTAACCCTCTTTAGTACAATGTAGCCATTTTGTTTTTGCTTAATTTTGTTAGCTAAACCTAACCCCTAAACTAAAATAATAAACATTATTTTTGAATTCTTAACAAAGATCATAATAATGTCCTGACGGAGTTGACATGTAAAAGCTGTGACCACATTGTTATCAACATTGTTTGTTTAAAATATCAAACAATTGAATGCTTGTCAGACCAGGTACTCCACTGTTGCAACAAATATAAATGGGACTTGGAAAAGGAGTCTTCAGGCTAAATCTGTCGACAATATTTTCTGATTAATTTAAGACTTTTAAAAAAACCTGACGGAGTTGACGGAGACGTGGGACGAACATTTGATATGAGATATTTAATAGAAAATATGAATTAAAATTAACTGTGTATATTATTTGCTATGTTGTTGACAATCTACTTTAATTTAGTATGTATATTTATGTGATTGTGACAGTATTAGACACTTTTTTGGCAGTTTGAAATTGTGGCCACTTGCTGGGGACAGGCTAAATACAGGCCTTTTTGGGTACAGGGCCTGCTTTTAACTAATTCAGATGGAATATGAAAACAATTATAATGAAATTAAGGGCATAATAATACACAACTGTATTACACTTAACTTTGCAAGTGCTTTTATTTTTATGAATTAATTTATTTTTTACATAAAATAAGGCTCTTATGTGTGGGACATGTTTTTTCCACTTTTGTCCCTCATCTCAAGAATGAGTGATGTATTAAACATAGTTGCGTGAAAGTAAATTATTATCCAATCGCATAAGTTGCAAGAAGGGGCCTGTACATAACAGGTCTTTCAGTTGTACTGAAAGACTATTGTCTTAATAAAACGAAACACGTGGTAGAAACATTGCCATTGTGCTGCAAAAAAATCACTAAAGTGAAATAATTCACTAGTACATACCTAGCAATACTAGGTACTAGATCATGTAGATTTTAAATGTTTCCCATACATATAAAATGGTTGCCAACACAACTTTGATTTCCCTTCATTTTCCAATGTCAGTGCTGATATTTTCAGCCTCTGCATAAAATAGCTGAGTTTGCTCCATGTGGGTGCCGTGTGTTTTGTTAATAGATTTTTTTGTAGAAAGACCTTTACATTTGCAAAAAATAGAAAGTCACCATCCATCTTCAACTGCTTATCCGTAGACAGGTCGCGGGGGCAACAGCTCCACCAGAGAGCTCTAGACTTCCCTCTCCAGAGCAACATTAGTAACTTCCTCCTGGGGGACCCCGAGGCGTTCCAAGGCCAGTGAGGCAATGTAATGCCTCCAATTGCGCCTTGGTCTGCCCCAGGGTCTCCTCTCAGTAGGATATGCATCGAAGACCTCCCTAGGGAGAAGCTTGAGAGGCATCCTAACCAGATGCCCGAACTACCTAGTTCTTCCAGGCGAAGAAGCAGCGACTCTACTCCGAGTCTCTCTCGCGTAACTGAACTTCTCACCCTATCTCTAAGAGAGATGCCAGCTACCCGTCTGAGAAAACTCATTGCTGGTTGTATTCACAACCTTATTCTTTCGATCATGACCCGGAAAGAAAGTCAACATAGCAGAGAGTACTATTCCAAACTAACAGTTGATCACTGGAAGTTGTGATTTTTTTTGGATATAGTACAAAATGATCGATATGAAAAAGATTAATTGAATCTCCTTGAAAAATCCAGACTGTTCCCTTGCAACACAGTGCGCACACACACCACACCTCATTGAAATAATATTTGTAGGAGGCACGGCAAGACATTGTTGCCAAGTTATGACTTAATACTGCTTGCCTTTTTAGTCAATTCTTCCCATATCAATGACACACTTAAACACACAACTTGTAGCATCAGAGTATATGCTCCGTTATTCAGACAATAAGATACTGCTGTCAAGGACCAGGTAGGCCTTTACATTGCCTGGCACTGACATCAGCTGCTGCTCTTTTCCGTTTTAATTAAGTTCACTGGGACCCCGAGGTGCCATAGTTTTGATTACAAGAATAATCAAAATTACATTAGTGGTATGTATGCTGAGAGCCCAATTGCCACAATCACGTGTATACACACAGTACAGTATACACATGTGGAGCCTGAGAGAGAAGCGCTTACCGGCTACGTTGACCTTCTCAGCGTTGGTGGCGCTGGGTCCGGCCGTGCTGGTGCCGTTGGTCAGGTTGCCCCCTGTGCCGTTGTAGATGTTCTCCACTTTGGACTCCAGCTTGCCCAGCCGCAGCATGATGTTATCCAGCAACACCGCCAAGGTCTTCTTCAAGTCTAACAACAACAAGACACAACATGGCAGTGAGTGAAAATCCAATCAACAAAACAAAAACAGATGCAGGACAGCTGACAGAGCCCGTGTATAAATGTGATTCATTCATACTGCGTGTGCGTGCTTGCGGGCGCGTGAGAGGTAATTTAGGTTTTATAAACTGTAACAACAGTTCCATGTGTAACTTAGCAGGCCAGTTCACCAGCAGTTTGCCTCCAGTATGAAAAGAGTAACGAAAGCGTAACTCAAGAACATTGTTGATGCTGCTGCAGGGGCTGAGCTCTACCTGACTAGACTGCTCTTAGGAAATGATGAATGAACGGATTCGATCACAAC
This sequence comes from Protomyctophum bolini, assembly GCF_963924005.1. Taxonomy (NCBI): domain Eukaryota; kingdom Metazoa; phylum Chordata; class Actinopteri; order Myctophiformes; family Myctophidae; genus Protomyctophum; species Protomyctophum bolini. The sequence continues at coordinate 17,892,929 of NC_137885.1, read as the reverse complement.
AGTGTAGAATTCTGGCGTCAATTACATGACAAAGAGATCTTACAACATTGCAGCATGAATGAATATTATTGCAGTGTGTGTAGTGTCAAGTGTAAGGTACATACAATAGAGTAGACTAGTAACTTCTTGTCATGGGGAATATTGACAGGGTGTGGTGTACACTACAAATGAATGTGTGTGTGTGCATGATTAGAATAAATATTTTTATCAATACTGCCTCAAGGGACAAATTTGTAGGCCAGACTCTAAAGCACAGTCCAAGAATACACAAGGGAGAAAGCATCCTGTTTTACAGTCATTACAATGCTAATCATAATAATCAACATATAGTACACTGTCGTCTATGATATTATCTTTGCTGTCAGCTTGAATGGATTCAACGTAGGTATTATTAGTCACAAACTCTTGTTAATACTTTTCATTGCTTAAATATTTATAGAACCCACAGACAGAGTTAACAACTTTAAAACACACATCCCTATTTTGGTCATGTTATTGTACACAAAGATTTGGAAAAACGTTCAAATATACAATGAGTATAAAATAGGGCATTCATATGGGAGAAATATTCAAATGATAATCTGCAAGTTTTTTGGTCTGGGAAGGGCGGACACATCTTTCTCAGAAAATGGGAGACAAAAACACAAAGACATGTGAGCCCCTCGACCACAGTAAATCACTGGCTTTCACGCTGCTGTGCTCAGGGGCTTATTTATTTGAACGAAAACAACAGAGACGCACGGTGTGCCATTTACAAATGAACTTGTCGCTTAATTTGGCTCATCGCATTTCTGTGTGGGCATCCGTGTCTACAGTGAGCGTCTGTCTGCACAGGGGACACAGCCACCGACGGAGCGGGTGTGTGTGTGTGTGTGTGTGGTGGGGGGCACCGGCTCTGAATTGTATCCAAGGAGTTGTTGTTTTTTCTGCCTCAGTCTCAGTCCTTGTGATATTTGTCTCATCCTGTCGTGTAAATAGCGATGATATTTCGCAGGAAGTCAAGTAGCTCTAAAATCCCATCACGACCAGTTCATGTGGAAAAAAGCTAAATTAAATCTCAAGAATGAAAATTTAATGATGTTTTTTTTAGGACGACCGGCTGAAGAAATCATGACATTTCTGAGACTAAAATAACTAATGACTGAAAATAGCCGATCTACAAGCTCTGCTATTTTCGGTGCGCAGCATGCTTTGCATTGCTTTCACAGAAGACACACTGGCTCCTATGGAATCCAAATGACTGAAATCAGTCTTGGCGATTGAGAACTTTAACCCATGAGTACATAACATAACATCCAACAACCGGGTTGTTGTTGCTGATGGGGTGAGGATCTTTTGTGATGACTATTAATCATGTCAGTTTCAGGCCAAAACGACACGACGCTCACCTGATAGCCAGAGAGCCCCTCCCCATGCTGCTTTCACAGAGAACCAAAACACCAACCATCGCCCCGGGCAGTCATCGGGTGCCACGTCGCATGCGGGCGCCACATTTCCCCTAGGGCGTGCCGCATTTGACACGTCACCCTTCATCACGTCAGAGAGTGCTTTGGCAAGGGCAAGACAAGCCCTGGCAAGGCACAGCCAGAACCTTTTCATGTGAGGAAAGGACTGAATGCCACGGCATTTAAATTCTTTCAGACGAGCTTAGTTTAGGCCCAAGTACTGTGGGCCTAAATTAACAGGAAAAAGCTGTAGAGCCGATGCCTCACCATGTTATTGCGTTGGAAATCATAGATATTTAAAAAAAAAAAGATGCCTCAATGGCCGCTGCAGTTCATTGGAGCGACGTGTCTCCATCGAAGGCATTTGCTGCCAAAGTGACGTCACTCATGCGACTCACAATCACAACGCGTGCATAGCATCCCAACAGGGCCGGCTCCGGGATGAAATGACTAAGGGGTCAGTCGAAAAGTGTTGTTTCTTTGTTGTTGCAGAAAGCAGCAGATGTAAGATCAAGCTTGTAGATCTGTTATTTGTTGTAGAAGGAGAAAAAAAAAGTGTACAGTGTCAACTAGGTCCATTTTACTGTGACATGGGAAGGAAAAAACAATGTTTATATGCCTTTTCTGCTTCTTTTTTAAATAACTTTTACAAATGTCCCCAAAAACTTTACATTTCATAGTAAGGGTTAGGATCTAGCTCAGTTGAAACTTTTCCAGCAACTGAACTTATTTGTATGCACCAAACACCCCGACCTCCATCCCCCCTATCTCGCCAGCACCATAATACCTTATTGTAAGAGGCAATCAGAAACTCCTTTCCATCCATCGAAAAGAAAGATTGCTTTAGAAATTGCAATGGTCAATAGTGATTTCAATATTTCAGCTTCAATTGAGCATGCAGCTCTATACCTTCTACAAGACTCCTACCATCCCAGATTGTGGGGCAGATCGTGTAGCTGCATGTATTACCATTTATAAAGGGGGGCCAATTATATGCAAGGAAATACACGGGTGTGCAAGAGAAAATTATGTTCGTTGTTAAAAAGGCAACCCATTTAGGTTACATTGTTACCGAAAGAAAGTCTAATTATCTTTATGATAACGCACAGGGCCGTCTTGTGATGAAATACGTTGAAAGCCATAATGCATCCTTTCGTCAGTTTATACTAATACATCTTGGCAAGCTAAAAAAGGAAGACAATGCCAGTGAGCAATGCATAAAGCTCCCACATCCACTCAGGGACATAAACGCTTCCCAAATTAAACATGACGGCAGATAGTTTTATTTATTTTTGCATCCAATACGCCTCTTCAGCCACATCTGCTACTGGCACTGGGAGCATGTAGGTTGAAATTAACGTGCTGACACATGCATTCAAAAGTTAAAATATTTACAAATAAAATATCGAAGAAAGTAAGAAACCAATCGGAGGTGTGACTCTAATCGCCGAAACAAAATACAAATATTGTTTTGTTTACACACAATGCCATGTTTTCCCATATCCTATCATATTTTGTCCGGTATTTCTTGTTTGTGACTACAGTATATGTTTTCATTCCATCCCGACTTAATGTCATGTCACATTGATGTCATGTTCTACGTGTAACAATACATTATGTAATACATCATTGCATAATGAAGTGGTTCAACACAATACTAGATGCCTTCATCTGAGTTCTCTACAACAGTGACCTTGCATTCTCCCTTTCTAGCCCTCTCACAGCTGCCATTTAAGATGGCATGGCCATGTTTGCCATAATAGCCGCTTTGTTGTTACAAAAAGGGGAGCCTCGAATCTTACGCATTTAATAGGCAAACAACAAAAACATAGATCCCTGACTGTGAGAAGAGGTCACAGACTGGGTGAAGGGAAGCAACTCTCATATTATCTACAGGTCGCTATGACAGCGACTCTCCCTGCATGAAGACTTCAACAACATCATTGTCTCGTCTCGTGAACCATCGCCAGCAACGTGCGGGACCGACCAGGACACGACAGCTCTGAAGTAACAACAACAAACTGATGCCATCTAACTCGCTAAAGCCATGGACAATACTTCAGAGCTTCATTCGGAATTCAACATTCAGGACTCTATTTGGAACTATTTTTGTGACCAAATTATATGCCATGTAATTTCTGAATCTCACAATACTTGTATTCTATAATTGAATTATTCTTCACTAAATTATCCAACATTAGGATTTGTCGTGGTCTCAATTCTTGCGTCTTCTCAAAATGACTATTTTTGGGTTCTTTCTAAAAGTATTCTCTGCCATTGTAACTTACGGTCTTTAAAGGGACAGTGTGGCAATTTCTTCCTGGTCATTACAATTTGAGGTTATACGGTAATATTCACTGATTCATTTGGATTCCTTTGGTTATTGAGCAATATTTAAAAAGTATTTAAATTATCCAGTATAAATAGCACTATGAGATATAGCAACCAAAACCCCATGAGTTTGTGTGGCACAAATCATATCCCCAAGCCTAGGGCTGGGGATGTGTTATGCACAAAGCCACAAAGGCCTTTTTGATTAGCTATAAGCATCATCTTTCAGTGGACCCATAAAACCTCCACAGTGGGTTGTCACAGTGAGCATGAGCACTCACTCAGGCATCAGGAGTGGCAAGGAGAGCATGCCAAGTATTAGCAAAGCCTTCCCTGTTCCACAGGGGCATCGACAGGGTGAACATAGTCGATAGCTGCAGGGATTTGATCCCTCTTCATTAATGCTTGGCTGGATCCAATGCGGTCATAGCAGGGTCATATTCAATGGAGGGATGGCGGCACTCCACTTAAGACTTGCAACTTAATGATATTTAAAATGTTTACTACAGGAGGCGGGATTTACTGGTTTGCACCGTCAATAAAAAAGAAGAAATGTGCTTCTGTTGGATTAGAAATTAGACAAATACTGTATGTGTGTAATAATGACAATGTGTCTGGTTTGGCACGACCTTAGACACAATCCTGTTTCTGGTTTACCCCAAATTTTGATGTGAAGGTCACAATTACTAGACTGGCTGCATTTGTATTACGTTGACATTTTCGTCACTCTTCGCTGCCCTGCCCATCACTTCCCTGCCTCTCTGAGAGAAAATAAGTAAATGTAACATCATGAGAGATGAGCAGAGGGAACCACACCAGCATAACCACACCACTTCCCTGTTTGTGAACGAACCCTCTCACTGGGATCTTAATGCAGTCATGGTGAGGTCGACAGATGTGTGTGTGTGTGTGTGTGTGTGTGTGTGTGTGTGTGTGTGTGTGGGGGGGGGGGGGGTATATAATCCATATTCCTATGCTGCCGAGTGCACTCTGCGTGTTGAATGACATTTTATCGGTTCTTTTCCTGTCAGAAGATCACTAGCGACATGGCATTTTAAACGCTTCACGTCCGGTCGTGGAGGTGACAGATGTCGGAGGGATGAGGGAAAAATATTAAATAGAACGATAAAAAATAAATACAAATAAATAAACCCCCTATTGAGATTAAGAGCAAGAGCATCACAGTGGAAATGTGTCATGAGGAACATCAGCCTTTTGGTTAGCGAGTCTGTTACTGTAGGTTCACATTTATTTACACAACGAAGGTCACCTTGAAATACAAAATGTAATGACCTAAAGAAACAAAAAAACGAACACAAAGTACATTAAATATACTAGTGGGCACTGGCCTACTTGGAACGATGCAAGTTGAAAATGCATGCCCCACCCAGTTATTATGTACGTGTCCCTTTTATGCCCTTATATGGAGTTCTTTGTCAGGCATGCCCAATAGGGAGACTATGCAGATGCCAGAACATCATTGTGATGTCAGAACAATCACTGTGATGTCAGAACAGGCCAGCTCTAGGGGTGATGTCAGAACAGGCCAGCTCCATATATGGAGATTTAGGGGTGATCTGGATATGGGCCGTGTCTGGAGCCTGGGCAGAGGCTTTTGTGCTGGTTCTGGACAACCATGGGTTCGACGGACTCGACACCGGGCACTGTCACAAGTCTAACGGTTCTCGAGTTATGTGGATTACAGACATACAGAGATGTGGTGCATTTAGATTATACGCTATATAATACACACACAAGGAAGGTGCATAAAGCGATGCAGTTAGTTTAGCTGTTCTAATACCCAGCCTGCTGAACAAGGCTACCAGCACTGTCTGGTGAACAAAATGAGTAATGGCATGCCCAAGGACAATTTCCTGCCCGCCTCGACATTTCGTAAGAGTGATAATGCAATTGCCAAAACACAAATCCTACTGCATTCCCCTTTAGCCCTGCATGTCACGTAATGTTTTGACAAAAGAATAAATACAAAAAAATCTAGATGGAATGATGAAAGAACAAAGTGTGTGTATGTGTGTTTTGTGTCTGGGATAGGGAGGAGTGATTTCAAGGAAACATAAACATGTGTAATTCATCAGTGATTTCCCTTATCGTTCTCAAGTGTGTTCTGTGCAGGAAGCAGCGAGCGAGCAGACCGCTTGTGCCCGGAGTCACGTATACGTCCGTGGGTGGAGTCACGTATGCGTCCGTGGGTGGAGTCACGTATGCGTCCGTGGGTGGAGTCACGTATGCGTCCGTGGGTGGAGTCACGTATGCGTCCGTGGGTGGAGTCACGTATGCGTCCGTGGGTGGAGTCACGTATACGTCCGTGGGTGGAGTCACGTATGCGTCCGTGGGTGGAGTCACGTATGCGTCCGTGGGTGGAGTCACGTATACGTCCGTGGGTGGAGTCACGTATGCGTCCGTGGGTGGAGTCACGTATGTGTCCGTGGGTGGAGTCACGTATACGTCCGTGGGTGGAGTCACGTATGCGTCCGTGGGTGGAGTCACGTATGCGTCCGTGGGTGGAGTCACGTATGTGTCCGTGGGTGGAGTCACGTATACGTCCGTGGGTGACTACTCGTTTTCAGAGGGAGGGGAAATGTGGTACACACGATAGGCGTCCATCTCACAGGGGACGAGGAGGCAGGATTTCCAGATACAATTACAGCCTCAACCCAACCCAAGTCTCACCAGGGGATGGAGGGCAGAGCCGTTCACACACACATTCCCTCCCGTTACTAGAGGCGAATACGTCTTATAGCCGTCAGGGGCCAGGGGTGCCCCCCGGCACAGTCAGCTCAAATTAATGGAGGGTCGAAAAGAGGAAGCCATCAAGTCATTAGGCCCATATGGAGGCTGACCATTAATGCTGGGGAGTAGGGCCAGGAAACGTCCCAGTACCCAGTCTCCCCCGTGCTATCTGATCCATGCTACGGAAATGGATCTCAATCTCAATTTCAGAGTGCAGATAACGGTCTGTGCAGCCTATGAAAAAAGAATAGTGCCATCGCAATGCGATCTGTTATGAGAGATAGAAAGAAGGCTGGACAGCATTCAGTTCCCATGGGAAACAGAGCTTGTGGTTTTGTGCCTAGGTGCCCACATGATTTAGCATAAACTATAAAAATATAGTTTTAAAAATAATGCAAACTAGTGTTTTACCTCAAAAATCAATTACTTGTTTTGTTAATTAATTGTCACACACCACCCATTATGACCACACTGAGCGTCTCCCTAAATTCACAACAGCTTATGGTGTTTTTGTTAGGATAAACGTAACCTCAACTCCACATGTCTGCATGTGTCCATTGTGCTGCTCTCACAGTATTTCTAACCAATATTGGCCATGAATTCACCTGTCAGCCAACGGGATAAAAGGGACTATTCTGTTCACAGCCTAACAATAGTTTGCAACAGCACGGTTGGCTACAAATAAAATTTTAAGTATTGAATATCACGCCGACAATTACCTCACTATATGATCCAAATGTCAAGGTTAACCGTCACTGCCGATAGAGATACAGTAGAAACTGTGGTGGTGATGGCGTTGCTTGTAGGATGGGGGTGTCGGGGGGGGGGGGGCGCAATCTGCCAAGGGTCTGTCGAGACAGCTGCCTAAAAACTTTGCATATGCTTTGCATGTACCTTGAGACACCAGTGAGCACTTTAATGCTTCTTGTTCACTCTCTGGGCTTTTGGTGATTAGCAGCCCATACACCCGAACACCTGCAGTTTAATGAGGAAGAGATCTAGTGTCTCCGATTGCCTAACCTCCTTCAATCTCACACACACACACACACACACACACACACACACACACACACACACACACACACACACACACACACACACACACACACACACACACACACACACACACACACACACACACACACACACACACACACACACACACACACACACACACACACAGAAGTGAGGACGCACCTAGTGTAATGAGCAGCACATATAAGTGATCGTTTTGGGGATTTGTTGCTAGAAGAATGTGTCCTATAAATTCAAAACGGAGATACTCCTAGAGGAAAGTGTTTGTCGGAAAAATCTATTCCAGAGCCAGGACGAGGTTGTTTTAAAATTGAGAGCGACTGGCTTATAGCGAGCGAGTCCCAGTGGCTTCTCATGTTCTCATATAGCTCAAATGTTTGGTTGGGGAGGGAGTTGTTGCATGCTGCATGGTTTAGAACAAAAGGGAGGCAATTGTCCCATAATGTTTAATGGCAAGATCGAGGGCTGATGACAAGCCAGTGCATTTTCACTAAGATGTTTGCTGATGGCCCCATTAAAGCTACAGCAGGGCCTGTAAGACATTCTATAGCAAATAACATCTCCTCGTACGCACACACACACGCGCACAACCACACACTCAGGACAATATTGGCCGACGTCCTTACGAGTCTGGCACTTGAGCTCAACATTTCTGTCAGAGAAATTATATATATATGTGCTGAAGTAAAATGCAGTGCATTTGACAGGTGAGTGCCGATAATGTCCATTACCGGGACAGTAACACCGTCACGGATCAGCAACCTTGGTCAGTCCTTGAGGAGAAACACTGAAGAATATCGGCTTTCCGTTGCATTTTCTCCCCCAGACTGACGCGTTTTCCCGAGACTAGATCCCCTGTGATCGCATTATAGTACAATCAATTCCAATCTCAAGTTTCTAATGAAGCTTCCCATTGACCCATACAGATCTATTAATGGCATGAATACCTTATCGATGGCCTGATATGTACAGTACGATGTAGGTGCGTGCTGTTAGGTTATTATGCTCCTGTCCAGCTGCATCGGCCATATAAAAAGGATAGTGGACAAGATTTCTCAGGATGTACTCAGAGCTACTTACTGTATTCTACTTGAGAATGAGACGGAGAGAAAATAAATGTAACTAGAACTAGAAGAAAAGTACAATGACTTACAGTAGCCTAGATATAAAAAACCTGTGTGAGGTGAGGGGCGATCTTATCATCGTACATCATCATACACCATCTCATTCCGGCCAATCAGAATTTGCGTCCTCACCTTCGTCTTCAATGTTTGTGTTACGCAATGTTTGTGTTTACACAAACACTCAAATGTGTCCATTCATTGTCACTGGGAATGTGCGTGCACAGTTTCACTGCAATCCGACACTGCGGTCATGATTTGCGGAATTTTGTTCAAAACCACTTCCTTCAAACTTTAGATGTCAATCTAAAGTCAATCAGGTTGGAATATGAAAAATCTAACGGATCCGTCTTGATCACATGACTATAGAGATCATGTGTACCGATTTGCGTGAAATTGATAAAATCTTAAAGAGTAATATAAGTATATATTTTTACATAAGTTGGCCTCCTGGTGGCGCTATAAAGAGCAGATGTAGACAATGCAGGGCAAAGGTTTTTCCTTGGCAATGTTTTTTGAAAATGTTTTGAAATAATAATTAACCCATTCTGTAACATGACATTTTAGGGAAAAAAATTATCTGAAATTTTCAGAGAACTGAAGTATTTAGAAGGCGTTTTTAGAATCAGCCTCTTTCCTAAATGGGTTAAAACCAAATGTAGGAAAACAAAAACTAAGGGCACCCATAACAATGTGTCTGCAGCCCACAAATGGGTCCCCACCCGGCGTTTGGGTAAACGGTGCCATAGCGACCACTCACCGTATGCCGTCATGGTGCCCACGTAGGGCCCGTCCATGACACTCTGGTTCTCCTCGGCCAGGGCCTTGATGTAGCGCTTGCTGAGGTCCAGGATCTGGTGGCGCAGCACGGTGCTGCTCTCGTGGCTGGCGCGCTGCTGGATGGTGAAGTGCAGCAGCATCATGCCCCAGATGAAGCCGAAGCTCACCAGGAAGAAGCCAAGCTTCTGGGACGACAGCTTCCACAGGAAGGGGGTCGCCATGGCCGCAGTCTCGGTCGGTAGAGAGAGAGAGAAAGGATAGAGGAGGAGGAGGAGGAGGGGGGAGATGGGTGTCTGGAGGTCAGGAAGGAAGGAAGGAGGATTGATGGGGTCGGTGGTGGTGGGATCAGGACGGGAGGTGAGGCATGGCGCTGTCACTCGGTGGCTGTGGTGGTGGAATCCGCGTCGCCTGGGCGCCTCTGCCTCACGGGCGCTGTTTCCGTCTCTGGCCCCTCATTATCTCGGTGGCGCGTCACATGGGGCCGGGTCCGCGGGTACGCCGCTGCATTCTGCTGGGCGAGAGAGGGAGAGAGAGAGAGAGAGAGGAGATAAGAGACACGGCGGTTGTTCATGCCAAAGGCTGGCAGACCCTGATAGAATAGTTAGTCCTCTCCTCTGTGGTCATTTTGATAGAATAGTTAGTCCTCTCCTCTGTGGTCATTTTGATAGAATAGTTAGTCCTCTCCTCTGTGGTCATTTTGCGATCCGTTTGACCGATAAATGAACGATCCGAAACTCAAAGGACCTGGTTTCCAAATGAACACTTCTTTCAAGCAAAATGGAGCTGGGAGGATTTGATTTGAATGGGACAAAGGGGCCTATGCAACGCTATAAATTAAAACGGTGTACAATTGAGCGATGAAATTGTACAGGGACATTATCTTCTCTAAACACATGCAGTGAGCGCCGGGCAAGCACGATAGCTTTAGGTTAAGACATGAAAGGCACTGAGACAGGAGGAGCCAAGATACACTGCTGCAAAACACACACAGAAAAGTATTCATCTTTATTCTTCAGTAGAGAGAATGGGTGCATCTGAGGACACAGAAAGAACTAGCCAAGCGTGGGTGTGGGGAAAATACATTGTATTTCACAAGCTGAATGACATTTCTTGCCTTAAACTAAGATGCCAATTTAGACACCTCGCGTGGCATGTACACCATGTGTGTTTGTGTGCGTGGCAGTACATTGCTGTGTTTGATTGAATGTGCATGTCTGTCTGCGCACGCATGTGTGTGTAATGGAAATGTGTGGAGAATAGAAGGAAATATTTGCATGGAGGGGGGCTCGGTGGACAGTAATTCAAGCATCTTTCATATAGCTATAAGTATAAGTAGCACCCATAATAAGTAGCACCCATGCCATTATGATTATCATCTTAACCTTGTAAATAATTCATCAGTAGAGTTGTATGTCAATAAACAGCACCATTTCCCCCTGGAATTTACCATACATTGGCTACTTAACTATATTGTATCTCTTATCATTGCCACTGTGTGACACAACGGGAATGCCAATATATTAGTGCTTAAATGAGGAATTTAATCATAGGTAATTTAATCATCATTTAATAAAGGTACGACTGATTTAAATCACTTTAGGCGTGTTTCTTTTGCAGGCAAATGGAGATGCGTATAACCGGCAGGCCTTGGGCCTTTGTGAAGAATTCAGGCTTAACCCCTTTTGGTGTTAGAATTACGTTGTGCTTTAGCTATTGAAAAATAGCAGACCTACAAGCTCATAGCGCGCCACCGAGTGGCGCGCTATGAGCTTGTAGGTCTGCTATTTTTGAAAAATCGAAGAGCGACTGACATAGAAGACATTTTTAGAATCTGATCTCAGGTCAGAATGAAAACTGTCAGGATGTAGAAGACATTTTTAGAATCAGATCTCAGGTCAATGGGTTAACTCCAGTAGTAAATGCTGTCTTTGGTATGCGAGTGCAAAAGGTGGCAAAACAACTGCAAATACTTTGCTTGATAATGGCTACACAAGCAAAGGCTAATGGTAATGGCACATTACAGCATATGCAATATTTACATTGGCAAGACTTCTAAACTCCGAATGTAATGTCCTTACATTACATAGTACAGAGGGGGGGAAAGGAGGGGAAAAGCCATAAATGGTGCACTTTAATTTCCCACTTTGAATTGAAGTTTTGAATTTGTTTTGGACTTTACCGACTCTTCTTTCCTCGTCTCCATAAACCCAGCCATGGTTGTAATGTCTATGAGTCTGGGGGCTTGTATATACTCAGACAGAAATCACAGGTCATGCACATGCAGGCCATAAATGACCCAGAATAGGAGCCAATGTGTAACACGGAAGCTGATAAGATAGATCAGTTTGCAGGTATTTGAAAATGGGTTAAAGGACAACATGTTAGAGCAAGATTATACCCATGAGCCCTTTTCTACACAATAGACTATGACGATAGACGATAAACTTTACTATACATCCTCACAAATCCATCTTCCAGTAGGCTGCCCTTGGCCTTTTGTACGCACACCACACATGTGAGAGGGCTGTGAAATGAATAATCAACCCTGGACTAACCATTGACATTATTAGTCACCAGTCAACACTCCATGTCTTATACCGTATTTGGCAATTCAGCCAAAGCAGTGCACACGTGTGTACTCTGCCGGGTCTATGTCCATGTGCAGCCAATGCTCAGTAGGCATATGGACACGCTGTCAAGCCCTCGTCTATCTTAACAAGCCAAAAACACATTCCACGATCATAACATACAAGAAAACAGTGACGCGTTTTCCGTGACATGATTATCTATCTTTATCCGTCCAGTGTAAATCAGGTGGACAGGACAACTATGAATGAATTAATCATTATTTTGTACTTGCCTTACATCTGACACCACTATATATAAATAAATAAATATGCAAACATTTCACATTTCCGTTTGTAAGCTTGCTCTTGACAATCGTCGTCGCATGCCCTTTATGGCTACAGAGGCACTGACCAGTTCTGATATTACATTATGAGTTATGTGGATAATTTTCCATGCAACGTAATATTAAACTAATGACACACACACACACACACACACACACACACACACAGCTGTAAACGGAGATTGCATCACTCGCTAAAAACACCAGGCAGCTGCCTGCGTTGTGCACACAGGAAGTCAGGTGGTGCTGGGAAGATTTTTTTTCTCCCCCGTCGGAAGTCCCCTGTCGGAAAGCAGCCTCTGGTGTTAAGCCCGATTAATTTCATATATCGTCGTGCTCCAAAAATAGCCGACCAACAAGCTCGCAAAGAGGGGCGGATGCAATGCGTTGTGAGCTTGTAAGTCTGCTGTTTTTGGTACACGACAAGAGCATCAATTAGGCTTTATAGGCTGATGTTAAACTGACCTACAACCCCGTTATCCTTGACCTGACCAATAATCTTCAAATTATTCTCACAAAATATTAAAAAAACTGATAATGATTTCAATATTGTATATAGGCTAAAGGCTACTATAGGGTTAGGTACTGTACTCATACAATACTGCATGTTCTGTTAAACGCTTAGTCTGCTTTTCAAAGCTACCGTTGGCAGTTCTGTCTGGACACATTCATGAGTTATTTCTAATTTGGTATAGTGGGCCCGGATGGTTAGCTCAACCGCCTGGGGACCTAGGCTGCGGGTTTAGCGTGTTCCGCAGGGAGAGACAATGGGGAAAAAGTCGGGTTTAGCATGTTCCGCAGGTTAAGTGTTAATGGGGAAATGCGGCTTAGTATTTCTACCTACTGTTGTTTATACAGACTAGGAAACCACAAGGCATTTCCAGAAAGACATGACTGAAAAACAATTGGTGCTATTCACCTTGTAAATGAGACATTTTAGTTGCTGCATTCAGGGATTGAAGTCAGTTCAAAGACTGAAGCCCATACCGCACCAATAATTCGTCATGCAACTCCTTGCAACTATCTGCAACCATTATCCCCAATGGCAGTTACAAAGAAGTTGCATTGGTGCGCTTGACCTTAAAACTGTGTTGTTGCAAGGAGTTGCGACTAGTTGCATTGGTGCAGGGTTTGGGCTTCAGAGTGTGCACTACAATGTCATGAAATCATGTGACGGTTAACCATGAATACTGTACGAGAGGATGTTACGCACACCAATCCTTGTAGTGGTGCCGGTCCACGGCAAAATAATCTAAAGAGTCTTTGAAAGACAGAAAAGTGGCCGCACACACCGATATACCGGTAGATGGTTTATACATAAACCAATGTTTCTGCAGACAACTGCTTTCTCACATACCCTGAAGAAGGCAATTGTCTGCCGAAAACGTTGGTTTATATATGCTTTGCGTCCTAGGCTATAATACATTCTTGGCAGTATTGGTTATATCAGTGTGTGCAGACACTTATTTGGTTAACCATGAACACGCAAAATGTAATTTAAATATATAGAGGTCATGTTTCAAATTGTGATGTTGACCGGACCCTAGAATCTTTGCAGTTACTTGCCTATATATTAATCACATGTGCATGCCCCCACACACACACTCACACGCATGGACCAGTGTGTGTGTGTGTGTGTGTGTGTGTGTGTGTGTGTGTGTGTGTGTGTGTGTGTGCTCTTTAAGGCTTGTTAAGGCGGTGTTACTCTCGACTTTCTGCACACTCATGAAAGGCTCACAGCCTGTCGACTTCGCTAGAAATATGAAATCGGAGCCCCCAGCACACATATAAAATTAACTTTTTGGCCAGAAAAGAAAATATTTCCACGGAAGAAGAAATATGTTTTAGTTACTCCACGGTGCCTTGTGCCCTCTACAGATCTCGTCAGTGTGGTGGGGGGCTCAGAGTGAGTCCACTAGGGAAATAATTGGTGAGTAGTGAAATCGTATTTTTGCAGAAGTCGACAGGCTGTGAGCATGTCATGCGTGCGCAGGAAGGCGAGAGTAACATAGTCTTAAGGAGAAGTCCTTAAAGGGACATTTTACCGCTGGAAGAAACATGACTAAAATATATATATAAAAAAAAGAAAAACATATTACACACCTAAAAACCCCCAGGAAAGTATTTATTGTGTCCCAACTCCTAAACATCATTAAAATAAGCTGTGGTATGGACCAGAGCTATGTGTGTGTGTGTGAGCGGAGGGGGGGGTGTGGACTACCTTTGCATCAAAACCAATATTGTTGCGTGGAAGCCAACAAAGTATTTACGTGAAAATCGCAGTTGCACCACCACAGGAAATGACATGAGGAAATGTTACTGTCTGTACTCTGTAGCCTGCTTGTCATGGTGTGATTTACACAAGACAATGGCAGAACCCGTTCCCACCGTTTGACATGCATGTCGTGCAGATGTCAGGCAGCCATCAGGTAGTTTCCCAAACTCTTGTGTGTGAGGAATGTAAGGATAGGAAGCAATTCATTTAATTTGATTTTCTCTACAAACAAGCTTGAATTATAACATCCAGACACGGGACAGACAACAGGATAGACAGGATGGACTTTGTGTCAAAAATGTGAGCTTCCATATTTCTAGAAGTCTGTTTCAAGTATTAGCTCAAACTGGGCCATAGCAGCTGTGCTAGAGTAACAATAAACAATAAACTTTTTTTTTTGTAATATCTACCTAATACTATAAACACCGAACAGGTTAAACAGTGAACAGTGAACTACAGATCTACAAGCTCATAGATCTGCTATTTTTGAAAATTCATGAAAATGTGGCGCAAATCTTTGAGTATATATTCTTTCAGAGCGAACGCTTTAAACTCAAATCTTTCTTCTGGGGGGGTCCCTGGAAGAACATATTTTCAAAAGGAGATTGGTGGCCAATTATATAGGCCTATAATTTTTGGGGTCCTTGACATGAAATATTGAGCACCATATTTTAGAAAACTGCCAGGATTTAGAAGACATTTTTACAAATTCGATGTCAGGCCTACATGGGTTAATTAAGAGTAAGACATGCCATGCCATGACAAATAGAATTAGCTTAGTTCACTTCCCAGCGAGCCCATTCATTACTTCCAAGGTCAGCTCCCGATGGTCCTTCTCAAAACATCAGGCGTTTAACTATTACAACCCTATTAGGCCCCTAAACCAAAAATGAAAACGACAAATCCAGAAGGATTGACGCAGCTCAACCCCGAAGCCTTTGCGTTGAGCCGATAATGTTATGTGTAACAGTATTTGAGACAAAACAAAAGAGGAAATGAAACGAAAGTTAATTTAGAAAGCCAGTACCCATAGTCTTATGTACTGTAGCTTTAGCTGTTAAGACTGTTGAATATAAAAAAAATGGGAGTCCTATCTAGATCTTTTTAATGGATAAACATCACAGCTGGAGAGTGGTTTTCATAGTTAAGGAAAACACAAGAGCTTTTTTCCTCACAAAAATTGCGATGAAAAAAATAAAAAAAATAAAACAAATAAAACAATAAAATCTTTTCCTTCTTTTAAAGGATCTCATTTGTGTTTAATATGTCTAACCTGAAAAACCTACTGTAGTTATCTGGCAGTCGCCTGGCCCTATATTTGAATTCCAAGTTTCAAGTTAGGCTGCTGTTTTAAATGTATTAACTGTTGCGTGTGGCCATGACATCACTCACACACACACATACTCAAGCCCATCACACACCGTCTGCGACCGTGTGCGGCGCGGCGCGTTGCTGCGCGGCGCCGCCTGGAAAATAGAACTGTGTTATATCGGCGCGCCGGGCGGCGCGGCGCGGCTCCGCGCGGCGGACGGAGCCGGTGTGCGTTAGGTTCATTGAAAATAATGGAGGCGGCTGTGCGCGCCGCCGCGCGGGGGACGCAGCCGGTGTGTGTCGGGCTTTAGTCATTCAATCATTGTCTGTGCTAATTCTCTGTCTCTCCTCCCCACTCAGACGGACACACCCAGACTGGCATACCTGCAGCAGATTCCCCTAATTGTCCTCTGCTGCAGCCCTCTCTATAAAAGCCAGGCAGCTCAGTGTCATTGTGTATATTCCTGCACTATACCTGCATCGAGTGATCTTGGTACATAGAAGTTGATCTATTGAAGATTCTGACCTTCAAAGTACATCATTTTTGTTTTGATTGTATTGTTGGGTTAGGGTTAGGGTTAGGGTTATTGTTGTATTGTTCTTTCTGCTTTGGCAATGTAAACGTATGTTTTCTCATGCCAATAAAGCCCTTTGAATTGAAATTGAATTGAATTGTCATGGCAGACACAGACCCAGCAACATCTCAGTCCCACACCATGTCAATACT
Source organism: Protomyctophum bolini (assembly GCF_963924005.1). Lineage (NCBI taxonomy): Eukaryota > Metazoa > Chordata > Actinopteri > Myctophiformes > Myctophidae > Protomyctophum > Protomyctophum bolini. The sequence continues at coordinate 17,876,242 of NC_137885.1, read as the reverse complement.
TATTTTGAGTTTACTTTAGTTTGGCCTGGGGATGACCGGCAGCCTTTGTTTTCGTTATTAGTTAGTTGGTTGTAAGTTAGGGGAGGGGGGAAACAGCTTCGACGTCCCTACAGGGGGTGGCCTAATAAAAACCGTTAAACTTGTGATGTCCTTCCTTTATGTTGGGTTCTCCAATTCGAGCCACTTGTGTTTCTTATACACTTTGCTTGGAGACCGCAACATTAACATAACGGGAAGTTATTGCTTGATGCATATCTTGTTTGAGAATGTAAGAGTCCATGGGCGGGTGTACTATTAAAGTCACGTCATTGTTATGACTTGAAAGCAGAACAATACAAAAAAACATTACTCACATTACAAGTAAATGAGATTAATGGAATCTTTACACATCATACTCATATCTCAAGCTAGTGACTTGTGGTAATTGGCTAAATTGGCTTATCAAAACATAACAGTTCCACAAAGCAGAGTGGAGATAGATAGATTATTATAATAATGGAAATATTTCAAACAGTAAAATCTAATTGTCATGCTGGCTTCAAAAGATTGATTGAAACAAACGTTGGAAAGGAAAACACATTTGGCCAAAAACATATTTGCAAATAGGCCCATGAGCGCTTGACAAACTATTAAATAGCTCTATTAATTCTAACTGACACCTCGAGGCAATCGACACTAAGTAAATGCCTCTGGCTTTTGGCATTAAGTATCACACACACCCATTTGGAGAAAAAAAGAAGAAAGGATTCTCCAATAAGAAATCAAAGCCGAGAGAGAGAGAGAGAGAGAGAGAGAGAGAAATGGGCTCTCTCTCATCTGCATTCAAGCGCTGCTGCTGTAAATGAGGCTAAGTGTGTGTGTGTATGTGTGTGTGTGTGTGTGTGGGGGGGGATTCATCAGCCTTGCCTTTGAAATGTGTCCTTCTCCTGCTCTCTCAAAGCAGCGCTAACCAGGTCAGGACCACAACAAGCCTCGATGGTCACGACGGCACTTTGTAGCGATTGGGTGCAAGAAGAAAGCCAATGTATACCAGCAGGTATATGCTGTTGTATGATCTATGATGCACACGCCCGCACTCCGTCAAATCTATATGTATTCAATGGCATATTTTCTCTCATACGTTTGTAGCTGGCCATACCTTTGTGTAGAAAACAAACAAAGGCGGAGTGACAAGTATGGAGGTAAGGGATGGGGGGGGTCCATCAAGGAAATTGGTCTGAGGATGCCAAGAGAAGAGCATCTACCTTTTGCTTGGCTCTCACAAAAGGCAGAGCCACGGTACACAAAAGGCTCTTTTCACCTCCATCCATCGGACTCATAAAGAAATAGGCCAGATACGCCTGCAGGAGCAGATTCCAGCGAAGCTGAAATCTCAATACAGCATATCGCACACACACACACACACACACACACACACACACACACAGAGAAATAGGAATACCGGTATGCTGTTATTTTACTCACATCAAAACTGATTAATATATAAATCCTTTTTCACCATCCTGCCGCAGTTGGTTGCGTGGAAAGAAAAGGGTAGAAAGAAAGCAGCAACATTCCCTTATATTTAGTCTACCTTCTGTTCCCTCTCTGGCTATGATCTGTGCAGAAGATGCCATAAGGTTTCAGCAGAGACCAAGCAAATGAAACAAGCTGTCGGTGGTGGCATTCTGCAATGTTGATAACATCAACTAAATCTGCAGCATCGATAACTTTAACTAAATCTGCAGCATCAATAACTTTGACTACATCATTCTGCAGCATGGACCGCTGGAGGTGTGTGGTGGAAACAAGCAGGCAGCCAGTGCTCAAGGTAACGGTTGCAGAAGACGGCGGGTGGAAGAATCTGCCGGGGGCTGTTTATCAGAGATGATGCCCATAGTGCATCGATAAGCAACCCTAAGCCAAAAAACTCACTGACTTCAAAACTCTGTTTACATGTAGGTAGCAGCTTTGGCTGCAGAATATACTGTATGATCCTTTGCTACTTGATATGATAGCAGCACAAATAGGAATAGCTGGCAAACACATGACTAGATTAGATTAGATTCCCTGCCATGGGGATCCAACCTGTGAACATTGGTGGTTATTAGAATGGCGTGTGAAATATCCACTCCAGCCAATCGACCCACCAGCCATCTGCACTCTTCTTGAATGTCTTGTTTGGCTCCATCTCTACATTTATACTATCAATCATGAAGTCTATCTCTCAGATCTCAGTCAATGTCAACGGAGCCGCTCCAGGCTATGTGTGACATTGACAACCATTAACCTTGTTTTTTATTTCCACCCATGGGTAGGGAAATGAGTCTACTTGTTCACATTCACCGAAATTGGCAGTACAGCTGAACACTGTCCTCCTATAATAAGAAAATGCTCAGCCCTATAGTGGCCAAGCATCCCTAGAACAGATGGCCAAGCAAAGGTAGGCTCTCCATTTACCTTTGGAGCTGCTCAAAATAACGCACATTTCATTGCATTCTGCTGAACTGAAATAACATTTGCTAAGAGTCTGTTGCATAACCAGAGATGGGGAAAAGTGTGGAATATGTTCTAGATGTGGCTGTGGCTATCAATTATGGATCAACCTTGAAAAGGTATCTATTCTTCCTCCTGAATGGGAACAGCCTTTCATAACGTTTTTTTAACCCACAGTTTGGCGACTAGAGCGATTTCTGCCGCATTTATTGAGATTGTTTTCAATTTCAACAGCAACATACGTTTTGGACACTGCTTATCAGTGTCGCTTATCAGTGTCCACAGTCACAGTGTACAGCTTCCATTCAACAACAAAAAAAACCTCAAAACAATTTGTTTAGATGGGGAACTGGGGCCAAGTACAATACAAAAACAAATGGTTGGTGTCCTTCTCATGAAAAAGTCTGAGAACCAATGCTATACATGTGGTAAATGCTAAATGGTAAATGGTGCAATTATATAGCTTTACATAGATTGTGCATTACATTCCCCACCTTCATACACCGACGATAGGGGGCGAGACCATGCAAGGCACCAACCTGCACATTGGTAGCAATTAGGGGTTCAGTCTTGCTCAAGGACACTTCGACAGTAACTCTGGAGTAGCCCGGGATCGAACTGGGAGTGAGAAACTCATGGTTCTCATCTGGCTGCTCTGCCGGCCACTCTACCCCTGAGCCACTCCCGCCCCAAATGTACACGTACAGTATGGCATTAGTGTGCACAGTGCAACCAGGCTCATGGAGACGTGACATTATCGACACTATGGCCCCAGCAACCATGGAGACCGCTGTGACTCTGCATCTTAATGGGCTCCTTTGCACAAGCCCCGCCTCTTAATTATTCATTAAGCAAAGCAGCCTAACAGGCTGACGAGCATTCCACTGCGAGGCCAGCTGGTGACACAGAGATATCAAGAGGTAAGGTGAGCATCGGGGACAGGATTTCCCACAAGAGAATTAGGCCTTGTGTAATTTTATCCAAAGTGTGAGCGTTGCTGTGATCTGTGTACTCTCATCACCTTTGATAGTGTGCGTCTCCGAGGCATTGATACTGTAGGTGCAAAGCATTATGCAGGGATACCACGTTCCTGCATGGTTTTTCCAGCAGTATGGATTAATCAATTGGTTCTTTTAAACAAAAGAAATTAGATTTTTACAGCGTGACTATATTTGAGGTGCGTCCGTGCGTGCATGCGTGTGTGAGTGAGTGCGTGCTTGTGTTTTTGTCTCTCTGGGACTAATCTCATGATTGTCTCCACCAGGCCGAAGGCATGAGGAGAGAGTATGTTTTGCACTCCGTCCGTGTGTGTGTCCGTCCGTCCGTCCGTCCATCTGTCCATTACCAGCAAATTTTGCACCTGGATGCCAACGATGAACCTCTGCCCCAAATTTTCCACAACGGCCTGTTATAGCGCCACCAGGAGGCCGACATTTGAAAAACACTGTTTTTTATATTACTCCTCCAGATTCTGTCCAAAAATCCCGCAAATCGTTACACACTATCTCTATAGTCAGTCATGTGTTCAAGACGGATCTGTCCAATATTTCATATTCCATCCTAATTGGCTAACATTGGCTTTCAAAATTTGCAGGATTGGCCCGTTTTGAACAAAAAGCCTCAAATCATGAACGCAGTGTGCAATTTACATGAAATCTTTCACAGACTCCTACTAGGCTGAGGAATATATCCCACCCTTTTCACATTGGCCTGTTATAGCGCCACCAACAGGTGGATTTTTGCAAACACACTTTTTTGGAACAAAATGCTTCAAATCATCCAATTGCCATCAAAGGCATAAGAACAAGTACTTGTAGTAGGCCAATAAAGTACCTCCATTTCACATATTGTGAATATCTTTTAAAATACGGTAGATATAGTATTTGTCCATGATACGAGATGCAGTATTTGTCTATGTACTTGATACATGATACAGCACAGCTTGTTGTCCTTACAGCATGTTCATTACCGATACCAGATCATGCATCCGTTAGATGTCGCCAGTGAGTTCATCCTTATCTTGTCACGTTTCTATGTCTCATATCTTATCATCATGTCATTTATCCGCCACCATATATTCCCTGTCTGTGAAATAAACTTTGTGACCGTGTCGCGTGACACTGTCTCTGTGTCACGCCCTCCTTCTCTCAACGCCGCTGCTTTACCAAAGGAACACTTGGGCTGAATCGTCACACCACCCAGCCAGTTAGAGCCATATCTTCTAGAATTTAGAACAGGAAAGAGGGAGTGACATATAGGTGTTCAGTGTTGTGATCTAGATTCTAAATCACAACACATTATGTCACTCACTCTTTCACTAGACAAGAAGAAAAGGTTAAATGTATGTATCTATAATGCACGGATTTCACGAATTTTCAATTATTCACGAGAACACGGAGCACACGCTTGCATGTAAATAATGTGTAAATAAATAATTAAGTTATCTCTAAAGCCATTTTCACAAAACAATGCATGCCGGAAGGGATACGCCAGAATCCTATTACGGAACATTAAGCTTTGTTTTGAAAATGAAAACATTTACTGTAAAAACTGAAAAGCTTTCCATACACAGGAAAATGTCAATGTGTTTCATACAGTAGGAAATAGAGACACAACACAAGACGAATATCTTCGCTGTCAGGCAGAAACACCATTTCCATATTTATGTTTTTTATACTTTGTCCTATGACAGTGTCAAACAATTTGAAACAAAAGTAGCAAAAATAGTCAATCTACAAGCTCACAACACGCCCCAAGCGGTGCCACGTCCTCCCTTGACTGACAGAAATATCAGTCATTGATACAGAACAGAGAATCCTGGAGCTTGTGAAGATGACCTCACGAGACGAGGTCAGGCAGAAAGATAGCACGCCACTTGTAACCTAAAACTGACTGAAAACTTGACACTTGCTTTTTTCCCTGTTTTCCCCCCTTTCACTGAACTGTGATCGTCCTCACAAAAGGAATCGGGTCAGCATTTTAATTCCCTCCCCGATAGGTGAAAAAAAATAGAAAACAAACATGCTGAATTTCACACTGACTCCACGGAATATGAAGCCAATATGCACAACAGGGGTTGTGACCTGAAAACACCTTCATATTGTTCTTTATTTCTTTGTGCTTTTTCTTACTCAAAAAGCACTCAAGGGTGTGGCAGTGGCTCCGGGGAAAGAGCAGCCGGATGGCAACCGTGAGTTAGTGTCCTTGACTGAAAACACAGAATCCCTAATTTCTCCCGATGTGCAGGTTGGTGCCTAGTGCCTACTGCCTTGCATGGTTTCCTCGGTCTGTGAATGTGTGTGTGAATGGGTGAATGTGCACAATCTATGTAAAGTGTCTTGGATAAAGGCACTATATATTATAAATGCACCATTTACCACTCGGATGGAAAGGGCAATGCAGAACCTCTTGACGTAATTAAGGAGGACTGCTGCAATGTGTTATGACTGGTTTGCCAATAACGTTTTCAAATAAATGTAGTAGAGTAAAAGTAAAATTTTTGCCTCTGAGATGTAGTGGAGAATAAGGAATAGTACAAATACCTCAAAATTGTACTTAAGTACAGTATTAAGTAAATGTACTTAGTTACTTCTAAGTTACGTCTAATATATGTAAACGATATGACATCAGCTTGTGACTGCAACTTATTCCTGTTTTGATGACTGCACTGCTGGTCTCAGACAGGAACAAACTGCAGGTTGAAATGGCCCTCAGCTCTGAACTCTGTAGAATCTGCACCTGGCTCGCTGATAACAAATTATCACTACACCTGGGAAAAACTCCACCCATTCTCTTTGGATCAAATACCGGTAGTAATCTTTATTTCAGCAAGGCCGACAGCTTAAGTTCTGAGGTAAGTCGGTGACAATATTATCACAAGAAAAGATTAAATTACCTACCTAGGTTCCATCCCGGAGGCAAGATTTGCCTCCAGGATGGAACCTATAGGTAATTTTATCCTGTGATAAAATGGCCACCATTGTAATAAAAAAAAGTCAACCAAAGAACAAGATTCCTGTACCGGATCTCGTCACTGGTCAACAGAAATACCTTGAAGACCCATACAAGGTTTATTCGACTATATTCTTCGATATTTGTACGTCTTTAAATGTTCTGAGGAATTGTCTTACTGCTATGAGGATAAAACCACAAAAAGCACTATTTGTTTTGACTTGCTTTCGTTTTAAAATGTACCCATTCTACATAGCACATACTGTGAATAAGATTTTCAATCAATCAAACAAACCACTGCCTCCCTGTGTATTCATATTTTCAAGTCCAGTCTGCAGATGACCACTGGCACACACACAGTTGTACATTGTGCACACACGCATTGCACTGACACACAAGGTCGTACCGCACAGTCTATCTTGCTAACTTGAAACATTCTTGTGCTTGAAACTAATAGAATAGCTGTATCAATAATACAAAAATTGTCCTGCTCCTATGGCCAGTGGCCTTTACAGTACAATTAACACAATCATAACTGACACGTGACGTGACTACCAACTGAAAAGAATCACTTCCGGTTTTCAAAGCAATGCTTTTAATCATAAAAGCCTGTTAAGCTTCTGTATAAATAGTGTGCCCTTTCTGTGTCACAGTATGTTTGACTAAGTCAATAGACTAATAGCCTAGTATATGCTTGTGAGCATTGTATACGTATGCCTTTGACAATAGCCTACGAACACTAATCACAATCTAAATTATAGATGTATCTTACTCTCTCTCCAAGGACTAGGATCTTTGATGATACTAAAGGCTATGCTTGCTGACACAATGTCTCGGTGAACACATCCTCCATTCAGGATATATGTATTATGTGGTTGAAGGAGTGAATCTCACATCTACTGATGCCTCTACTAGGCTCCATGCACGAGTCACGACCCTCTGCAGTGGTTGTACAGTTCCATTACCAAGCGGTGATGCAACCGGTCAGCATGTGCTCAGTGGTACCTCTGTAAAAAGGCCCACCACACCACACGCCCCACAGAACTTTGGGACGCATGCCAAACTTCCTCAGTCATCTGAGGTGAAACGTACACAAACATAGTTGGTGCAACAGGCCGCTGATCTAAAGAGTATCCACTACATAGAGAGATGGCCACAGGCACAGTACGTTGTCATGCTGCTGCCGCTACTACATCAGCACAGTAATCAGAGCTGTCCCCGTGCCTACTGTCTAAAGGCAACAGACCATGATGCTCTGTGAAAACAGGAGGGGAAGCTTATCCCCCAACATGACAGAGACGATCAAAAAAACAGGCTGTTATAGCACCCACCCAGTCTCAGTGAGAAGTGGCGACATTTCTAAACAAACTTATATGGAACATGAGCTTTACCTAACTTTGCTACTATTGGGAAAACATGCACATGTACATAATTATGTTCTCTTGCACTCTTTATTCTATCCCTGTGTTTGCTATGCTTGCTGTGTTTGATGTTTGTGATGTTGATGTCATGTTAACTATGCTGCTGCATTGTCTGAAGGAAGCCAAACTAAAGTTTTACTCTTCTGTACACAAGATGTAACAAAGTACAACCTTGAACCTTGAACATGTTATGAGTTATGATGTCAGAAGCTCCCCTTCTAAAAATCACTTTCAGTGGCCCAGTACAATTCCATATAACAATTACTGGTGGCGGCTGCTCACATAATAGATGCAAATAATAACACACAAAATGATTATGAACTACGAAGAAAGGTCACAGTAGTGGACAGAGATAAAGACAAATGTCTGTTTTTTTACACTGTCGAACGTGCTGGAGGAATCCATAATGCAAATGCCACAGGTCAGATACTGCCTGCTGACAGAAATACAATTCTGTATACACTATACACACACACCAACACACACTAAAACATTAATTACTAAAACTGGGAGATGTAATTACAAGAGGCTTAGCAGAACAAAAATAAGGACACACCACAAAAGAAAGATTAGCATTAGAAAACAGAAGTAAAAAACAAAAAACAAGACTTTTATACTTGATAGGTATATTTTGGCTATTTTAAACTGCTTTATTACAATCTATTAGATGAAGTAAAATAAATGACCAAATTGGAGAAAATGGTGTGGAGCCACAGATTACCGGTAGCTTAAATCTGTTCTGGGATGGTCCATGAGACAGACAAGAGGCAGGCTAATGGCACAAACTGGATATCATCAATGATATCTTGTATAATGGACTAAACCAGTGGTCCAGGGACCACCAATAGTCCTGAGGGGGTTCCAGGCGGTCCCCAACTAAATGATGGAAAGTTGAGTTGAGTAACCCTAACTATTAATGGTCCAATACAACACAACCTTTTTTTATCACAGACATGTGCTACGGAATGCGTACTGCAATAGCTAAGGGAAAGAATACTGCATACGAGTGGATCTCAACCTGAAATACCACCTCAGAAAAAGTCTGTCTCTCCAAGTACCACCATAATAACTGATGTTAAAAATAATAAGGGAGCGTAGACCTGCTTCATCCCATTCAGATATGCACAGGAGGGAGATTTAATTTATTCCATTTATTTAGTTTTTGTTCCATTCCGAATCCTACGCCAATAATGCTGCTGCTCTGTCGAAAACACAGTCTAATCAGTAATCAGCACAACGGATCTTCTATTATCAATCTTTATTTATATAGCACATTTCAGACAACGAGTGCCAGTTCAAATGAGCATGGCTAGGTGTCCTGCCATGCTCATTTCTGCACAGCTGGAGAGCATATTTCAACATGCTTGGTCAGAAGAAGAACTACCTGTAAAATATTTCATTTTGTCTTTTTTCTCTTTTTTTGGGCGACTCTTATGTACCAGCAGGGGGGGGGGGGGCTCAAGTACCTGGCACTAGTACAGGTTGAGAATCACTGGTTGAGAATCACTGCTGTATACCATTATGCAATGAAACCTATAGCATACACTCCCACACACAACTGCGTGTTGCGCTTCCGGCACTGCCCGCGGTTTCTCGGATACTTGTAAGTACAAGACCACATGACCAGTATTTCTGCTCTTTGACCCCCTCACCAGCTCTCACTGAAGTTTACCCGGCCTGCAGGCATATAGCCCAACTCATGCATTATGAGTCAGTGTGTGTGTGCACCATCCGGCAACCAGGCATCCACTGGGGCAAGACTGGGCTTTGTGCCCAGGCGTGCAGTGACACTATACAGCTGCGTGCGCACGCGCACACGCACACACACACGCACACACACACACACACACACACACACACACACACACACACACACACACACACACACACACACACACACACACACAATATAAGCCTAGCCCTCTGCCTGGCTACAAACACCAACACACCCTTGTTTTTCCTCTGATGCAGCAGCAAAATCTCTCTTCTGCAACTATGACGCAGTCCGATCACATTACAGATCTGTAGACAAGACTAATTTAGGCACTCTTATGCTTTTACATGACCCTGATGAGTCATTCCCTATTAACAACTTATACACATGGGGAGTAGACTTTTCTATTACAGACAAGAGTTTACAAAATAACTAAAAAAAGGATACATTTAAAGTAATGTAAATAGGTTTTCAATGTAATGAGTCCCGGGATGCAGGGATGGTCTTTTAGATGACTCCCAGGGACATTCTACGAGTCCCACTTCAAAGACGTTAGGAGTCATATTTTAACATTTTTACTAATTGCAGCATTTAACTCCCATTTCATTTTATATGGTTATAATGAGGTATTCATGTAGAAAACAGAAGAAGAAATGATAATTATAACTAAAGCTAGCAAAATAAACTAGAATAAAAAAACAGTACAGTAGTGCATCCCATGGATGCACTACTCCCTTACCTATAAACTGCGTTTTGGGATGCAAAATGCACCCTATTTTAATCTCTGATCATTTTGGTGAAAGTGAAACTAGTCACTGGATTGTTTAGCAGTAAACAGAAGCATGTGTTTGAGAACTTTCTGTAATGTCCAACATGAACTTGAGCCTTTTGCCTGACTTGCTGTAACTGAGCTTTACCATAATAACCTCCAATAACAATAAGCTTCTAACTAAACCTTACCTCCATTAAGAATAAGCTTATATAACTAAACCTTACCTCGCTCCTCCATTAACATTAAACTTACAACTAAGCTTTATCTAACCTCCAATAACAATAAGCTTATGAGAACTTAACCTTACTTAACCTCCATTTAACAATAACGAAACCTTACTTAACCTCTATTTAACAATAACGAAACCTAATACCCAACATCCTTTATCCTATACCTTACCCCAAATAACAACTCTTATAATTAAACCTTAGCTTAATTATATATTATTGTATTACCTTAGCTCAGATCACTATGAAAACCTGTAAAACATGTCAGTCAGTCAGTCCGTCACGCCTCCATATATGGCTGTCAGTCCGTCACACCTCGTAGGATTACAACTAAACGTAAGTTAACCTATCTAATCATCTACATACACAATAAGTGTATAACAAGCACAAACCTCATTTAACCTGTTTGACCTGGCTTGGGAGGGTGGAGACATTCACGACGTGTCTCTCCTCTGATATGATAATAGAGTTACCAGATAACCTCCAGAGTCGGTATCACTTTAACTATTTTCCCCAGATCTCATCCCGGTGGAACAGGTTTCCTGACCCAACCAGTAGGAGTGGCAAGGACACAATCCCCTGCCAGCTCACCACCTGCCAACACTGCAAATTCTGTTCATTGAAGCGCCTGGCCAAACCGGTGGCACCACTGCCAGGAATTGAACCTAAACTTCTGCGTGGTGGGCGGTGGAAATGTTTTACCTCTACCCTGATGTAATCTTTGACTGCACCGTTTCTCCAGATGGGTAAACCAAACTGACTTGATTTACAAATAAAGATCGACAGATTATCGGCAACGGACGATTATCGGCAACCGACATCACTGATATCGGAAATGGGGATATTTTGGCCGTTATTTCGGGCGATAATTGCCCGATATTTGCAACGAGGCATATGTGCTCCTCTTTGCAACTGGTGCTGTTGAATGGGAGTAGTCCACTGAAATCACAAAAGAAAAAGAGTGAGTGAGTGAGAGAGAGACAGAGAGAGAGCTACAGATGCATCATGCACGGCATGTCTGTTAGCCAAAAGCAGAGACAACAGAACAGGAGCCCTTTAATCACAGGGAGGCAACGGTTGAATCTTCCACTTCCGTGAGCGACATCCATCACTTCTCTACTGAGATTCCTCAACTGGACTGGCTCTGCTGCCCCGTGCCCAATGACGCGGCAACCCCCACCCCCAACCATTTCTTGCCAGCAGAGCATGCCACCGAAGCAAAGCTCCTTCTCCTCCAGATTTATAATCCCCAGGGGCTCTGGCGAAAAGGCCCCTGAAAGAGCTCTTTATAAAGCCTGGGGGGGGGGGGGGGGGGTTGTGGGCAGCTCACCTCACTTGGACGACGGCAAGTCTGCCTGCCCCAGCATTAGCTCACAGCCAGCAATACAGTCATGAAATCATGGGCGGCATCGAGGATGTTTACGCTCGGTGGAAGCAGACACACAATCATATTAGCTACCTACATGATGATTATGACACAAGATGCATCTCATGTAATCCAATCACTATGGACACCATAACCTGATTACGCACAGCTACTCATAGCGCAGATTGAAAAGGACCGGCCTACAGCGGAGGGCCGAGTGATTTTGTAACACGTGAGAGGCAATTATGAGCCTAAGTACTGGATGAGATCAATACCACAAGCTTAAAGCATGAATTGCTCACATATTTGTTACTGCCGAGTGCAGGAGAACCATTTTTGTCCACTGGTCACAGTGGTATCCCAAAATGCACCAGCCTCTTAGACTATTTTACAAGACATAACATAGAATACAGGGTTTCGCATGTAGCATAGAATGGGGCCTCCAAATGCTACTGTTGCTACATAGACAAATTAAAGATCACATAGTCATAGTCGACCTTGCACTTTCATTTCATTTGACTGTTGTTCGTATAATCCATAGCTAAAACAATGTACAATAATGCAATACTGAGACGCAGACAGAGGATGGAATAATGAAACATTTTGCAATCACATCATTTGAAAAGGTGCCACTACACTAGCTAGCATGTCAACTGTTTAACCTTGGCACATTCCAAATGAGACAGTTTCCCATGACAGTGGCCAAAATGCACAAACGATATCAAGCTTATCATCTGAATGGAATACAATGTACTGTCTTAATCAGAGATCCAATAGTTAGATAGTTAACAAAGCAGGCGGCCAAAATCTAGAACATTAAGTGTATCTAAATTATAGAAGCATTGTAAACACTACACTTATTTAGCATGTAGCAAAGCAAGTACAAATAAAACTACAGCTCACTGACCATCCAACATTGCACTGACTAGCCTGTATGTAGTTACATTTGATTATGGCATGGCTTGTTTTGTCTGCAGACTCTGCACTGCACTTCATGTCAGAATCAAGCAGGGGTTGGTTGACAATAAGGTCTCAGAGGCACTTGCCTGTTGGGCAAGCATTGGTCATGTTCTACTTGCCCAAAGGTCATGCCGACTTGCCTGAAAAGTAGATTGTGATAGTCAAATTTGAATTACCTTTCGTTTAATTTTTTCCCTTTTCTTTGCAAATTCTGGGTCTGTGAGATATTTACATAGTAAAGCTCAATATTTATGCCAAATATCTCAATAGCTATGCAATATGATTTTTAATTCCACAGACATTCACACAGACATGTTCGGTTGCGAACTAAAGACAGTTGCTTCCCCACTCAACCACACTTGCCCGTCGAGGCAACTTGAAAGCAAACTCCACTTGCCCGAACATTTTATGTACTTGCCACGGGCAGTGGGGCAACAGTTAGTGTCAACCCCTTCATCATGTTCTTGTCCTTGATTGAGATAAAGTGACAGCAAAAGAAAGAGAAGGCCTAAGAAGTGATCGTAGAAACTGCAGGGGCTGAAACAAAGGGCAACAAATCCAATGTCACTACAGTGAAGGGGGATGAAGGAGGCCACTGTCACTGTCAGCAGGATGGCACTATAGACTCATTGTAAACAACATAACCACAGAATGAACCCCCTATGGGTTCATCGCTGCCTCAGTTTATTTAGAGAATCTACAGATGAATCCATGGTGCCCTTAAAATAGCCAAGAGGAGAGGACCACAGTGTGTGTGTGTGTGTGTGTGTGTGTGTGTGTGTGTGTGTCGACTGTGTAGAACCGTGGAACTTGCTGGGTTCCTTCAGGGTGGCAAATACCTAGATACCGTAGTTTGTCGGGATACTACATTTTCAGATTATTGAAAATGGTAGATCGTGTTGTAAGCAAGTGTTGATACAGCATGATTCGTCCACAAGTAACAGTGTTTGTATTGACTTTTGGTTTCGTTTGAAATGTACCCATTCTACATACTGTGAAATAAAATGTTCAATCAATCAGACCCCCTTACAAGTCTGTAACTCAGAAGAGTGTACAAATGCTCGATTCGTCTGTGTGTGTGTGTGTGTGTGTGTGTGTGTAGACAGCGCTAACTGAGCTATATACGGCGGGCTGGACTTGGGTGATGATAATAACAACAATGGGACCCATATACTCAACATTTCTAACATTAAAAACCTTGGTGTCCTCAACAAGTCCGGGACCTGAATGGGCTGGCTCTCTCTGGCTGCTGGACCTGGCCTGGGGAGTGGGGGCTCTTGTGTTCAGTTAACCGTTTTAGCGGTTGAACGTTAGCTAGACGTTAATAACGTTCTTAATAGCAGCACGACGGTGTGGCTTTGGCCAAAAGAAAGACAGCATGCAATGCATGCTGTTTTTCTTTTGGCCATGCATAGTCGACAGACAGACACCCTCGCTCGCGACGTAGGCTACGGCTCATCATTCAACCCGCACGCCGTGGACACTATATTGTATTTTCTCCCTCCCTCCCAGGCGAAGATAATACCTAATTTTCTGACACATACAATCGAGCGAGCCGACGAAGTGTGAATTTGTATGGTATGGAAGTCAAAGCTCCCACACACGACACAGCCAGCCGCAGTGACAAGTCGCACACTCCCCCAATACACACACGCGCGCGCGCACAGACAAAATACGACTGCACACTGCGCCCCCTCAACCTCGTTTTCTGTGTCCGCAATAGAGCCGTTTTTATCAAACAACAACCGTTATTATTGCCACTTACCTCCGCGTTGTACACCGTGTTGAGAGAGAGAGAGACGTAAATACAGAGAGAGAGAAGAGGTGATGTGAATGGATGTCGCCGGTCGCCGCTGTGTCGTGCGTTGTGTTATTGTGTTGTGTGTTGAACACACTGACTGAGCTAGGAGGAGGAGGGCTGATGGGAGTCCTGCCCCCCTCTCTCTCTCTCTCTCTCTCTCTCTCTCTCTCTCTCTCGCTCGCTCGCGACGCACCGAGGGGACCGTGTGTGTGTTAATGCCCCAGGTGAAAACGTAAAATGACACTTGAATGGGGGGAACGTATAATAATATATCGAATTATTTTCTTTATATGTTATGTAATTAGCGAGAGAAGCCGGATTTCAGCGGCACCTTAAACATTGTGGCACCTTTTTCCCTTTTCCCCCTCTAAAACTGTAAAAAAGAAAGAATGAAATTAATTAGGACAAACGTATGCTTTTGAAAATATTATGTAGGCTCAAGTAGCCTATATGACGAATTGAACATGGTGGACCGTGGCGTGGACCCGTTGGACCCTATTGTAAACAAGACAACAAGTGTAATGTGTAATACTTTATGGTGTTGACGTGTTGTTGTCCATAGTTAACAGTTGTATTGAGTTGTGCTTGAAAATTTACTGTAATTCTCCAATCTGTTAATTAATACTAAAATCAAAATCAAAAAGTAAAATATATACACATAATAAAATCAATGGTGCCCAGAGTTTTCAGGTGCCTTCTATTCAGGTTACCTGTGATATCTATCAATTATGTTTAATGTTTTTATCAGGGAATATGATGCAAAATGCTTCCATTATTGTATTGACTTTTTATCTATCATAGGCCTGATACCAAGTTGAAAAAACCCCCAGCTTAGACCAGCTTCGATTCAGACCTTTTTTATTTATTTTATTCAAAAACAGATAATACACTAATGTCAGTTTTGAAAATGGCATATTATATTTTCTTCATGTCTTGTATATGTCCGTGTGATTACTGAGTGACAACAAATGGGACTCTCCCTAACAAGATGCCCATTCGATGATTTCTGTGCAGTGCTGCACTCTCATAGCAAACGCTTTGTGTTTGCTGCCATCTACTGGTCAATATATTACCACAACAGACCAGCATAATGTAATGTAAAGCATAATGCATATTTTTGTTTATATTCCGATTCATTTCATTTATAGTTTGGGGTGTTTTATTATTTAGGCCTGTATGATGCATGTATGAGGCATGATGTTATATGTTCTACTTCTATATAATCTTCACGTAAAGATACTTTGTGATATTTTATTTCAAAAGTGCTCTCTAATTTTAAAGTTACAAGTTACACACACACACACACACACACACACACACACACACACACACACACACACACACACACACACACACACACACACACACACACACACACACACACACAGACCAAGATAAGTTTCTTCCATTCTTTCAGTGTAGAAATCCATCACTCATGCAAGCTCGATGTCTGAGAAAATAGATTTAATATTCAAATAGGAGCATACATTACACACATGGTTCAAAAATCACAGAGAACATGAACAGTTACAATAATTGACAGATATGACACCACATCATTAATAGTAATACATGAGTGAGACCACACTATCATGACTTCTTACGGTACACAAAATCCTCTGACAAGATCAACTGTTATCGTTCATATTCGCATTATATTTGCAGTCCATTACTTTAAACAAAGAGTTTCGAAGGCAGATGGGAGCTTGATTCTCACTAAGGCACTACTTTAATTATAATGACATTAATGTATGAAAAGAAGCATGCCATAGAGCCCCCAATTTTGAAATATGGGGGGGAGGCAAAAAGTATAATATAACATGGATACTTACATGCAGATTATGAAAATATAGTGGGCAAAATCTATACCGGCATTTATGAAAATGAATTTCCAGGGAACAAAATCTATTTTGACATACATTTATAGAGCACATGCATTTTTATGTTCCTTCATGCACTTTTATTCTTTTGTAATCTTGGTTCTTTGTCATGTCATGTTGGGAAATGAGTCATGGGATGTTTTTTATGAGGTTTAATGTGCAGTATAAGGTCAGCCTTGCACCCTCAAATCACCACAGTTTGTTCATAAAGTGCTCTGCTGCTTTATTGATGATACTTTTTATGAGACTGTATGAGTTGTATCTTGAGGCTCTAAAGATTATACGTAATAAATTGGGGTAATATACATCCACCTTTTTATTGGTAAAGGAAAGTACCCCCGTCGCCACACACACACCCTAACAAACAAACAAAAAACAATATTTCTTCATTTACAAGTCATCAACTATTCTAGAAAGTGCATAAGTCAAAATATTTGACGGTGAAGTGAATTGTTTCCTTTAAAATATGGGACAAATCTTTACATCTATAAAAAGCCTTGATAGACAGTAATACCACAGTGGCAGAGCACTATGAACTAATGAACATACAGAGAGAAATCCCTTTGGCCGAGACATTCTTGAATTTTCCAACAATTTGATATAGGCTACCCTGCAATATACAAACACTGCTTACAATCTCACAGTTTCAGGAAAAAGCAAAACATGTAAAATAATTAAATTACAGCTTGAATCCCATTCTTGTAAAATGAGATTTGAGAAGAGCATGAGACTGATATTAATTATGTGGCAGTAAAGTAATTCTTGTCAATACTCAATAGATTAAGGCAAGTATCATATTTGCATCAAATCCAGATATAAGATACAGTATATACTGTAATATTATGTTTTACAGGAATTTCAGGTTTTTCTCCAGAGATGATGTTTGCAGACAGTTCCACTCTGCAATCTATGTACAAATTCTATGTACTTCAAGCAGACAGCCGAGATATTTTACAACATTTGAAACCATTCCAATATCCTTGCTAGAGCTTGGTCCGATATAATGATTGTTGATCCCTTGAGGAATTTGATCTAATCTTCTACATGGCTTATCATCTCTGGGTGTTGCCCTGAGTTTCAGGAATGTCTATCTCCAAGGCTTTACTTTGAGAGAGCATTCGGTATGCACACTTCCATGGGAGACCAGTTATTAGGATTAATTTCCAGCATATCTGACCTACAGTATTGCCAGTGACATTCTGTGACAGTTGCCTGCTACAGCCGCAGAAAATAGCAAACTTACAAGCTCAGAGCTTGTAAATGGACTATTTCGCGATTTGTTGTCTAGGGGGAAAAAAGAGAGAACCAAGTACATGGGGAAAAGCACAGAGGGCTATATCTTGCGCCACCCGGCCCTTAACCCTGATCGCTCAACTAATTTGCCATTTTTTACTATTTAAAAAAACCTTTTAAAATAGTTCAAATAGCCGATCTATACAAGCTCACAATGTCTCGATGTAGATGGGCTAGTTGAACAATTTTATAATGTTTTTCAAAACAGTAAAAAATGGCAAATATGTTTAGGGTTAAGGGATAAGTGTGGCGCAAGATGGAGCCCTGACCTAGAGTGTTTAAGTGGTTAAGGCTATGGCTGTGACTGAAAGCAGTCTACATTCCCTTAAGTTGCTTTAAATCAGGCGAATCTATAAATGGATTAAAAGAAAAATCACACAAATAACTGAATTGAATTTGAAGTTAGTCAAAGTAATTTGAAGTTATAAAAAAAAAGAAAATGACATAATAGTGCATTCAGTAATAAGGAGGACATTTCAGTCACAGCCTAAAATGGAGACAACACAAATGGAAGAGAATGGTCTAACGCTTAATTGGTTAAGACTTGGATGCGATCACTTGCCCAGACGCTTGGCTACGTCCTTATAGGCCAGCTCGACCTCCACATCGGCAGCACAGGTGTTGGTGAACTCATCGCGACTGTATGCGCTCTCCAGGTAACGCAACACCCCTCGTAATTCAGACGGGATGTTATAGTTGCGGTATTTCTTGGACACCACCTATAGTAATCCCAGGGGGGAAGAACACTATTACTGACAAGAAATGCACAGAACCGTATAACTTTGACCTCTGGCGAGACGTACGGCTCACCTTGAGCACGTGAAGCTTGGGCAGCAGGTTGCAGTCGGCCAGTGTGAGATCGTCTCCGTCCAAGAACCTGCGCATGGAGCCTCCCTCGGGGACGTGGCGTCCCCCCTGGAGCTCCTCGGGCAGAGGACTCAGTAGGTATTCATCCAGCTTAGACAGAGCCTTGTTCAGACTCTTCTCCAAATCTGACAGGATCAAGTGGGTGCGAAGAGAGATACATCACATACACGCGCGTGCACGCATACGCACACAGACAGACAGCAAAGCTATGAATTTATGATTCTGAATAGTTGTTGAGATGAATAACCATCTAAGTCCATCATTCTTTTTCTGACCCCTCCCTGAAAAGGCCTATCTGCCCTGACCCTTTATAGTTATTATCCATGATTTATATAGGGATAATTAATTAGTATGGAATTAAACTGTTATTCATCTAAACTGCTCAATCGTTCTGAAATAAGAAAATGAAATGTTCTGTGAAGTGAGAACTGTACACAACCTTTATTTTTCTCTGGTCTGGTGTTTTTCACGTAGGCCGAGAATTTGGCAAAAATGTCATTTCCTGCTGTGTTGGAGTCACGGTTCTTTGTTCCGAGTTTAGGATACCTGGGAATAGAAGTGCAGTAATATGTTTACAGTCTTGTGTATTTAAGCGTTTATATTTATTTGTGTGTGTGTGTGTGTGTGTGTGTGTGTGTGTGTGTGTGTGTGTGTGTGTGTGTGTGTGTGTGTGTGTGTGTGCGCGCGCGCGTGCGTGCATGCGTGCGTGCGTGCGACCGTGCGTGTGTGTGTGTGTGTGTGTGTTAACGTGCTCCTACTTGGGTGGGGCCAGCATCTCTTCCAAGTACTCCTCTATCTTGTTGACGTCGGTGTGGACCTCGCCTTGGAAAGTGAGAAAGGGAGGGTTGGTCCCTGGCGCCAAGTTGTGAAGGTCCGCTGGCTTCCTGTGGGATCATGGTGAGACCTTTACCTGCTGTCATTCTTTGTCATTCTTAGCATTGGCCTACGTGGCCGGTTAAGATGGAGGTTAGGGTTAGGATTAAAGATTTGGCATAGTGTTAGTTCGGAATTATGGGAGGTCAGAATATTGAGAGGTCGGAATAACGACGTTTTGATTGTAATGCCTATTCGTTTGTACTGGTGTTCAATGACGTAGCAGGGCAGGCCAAAAAGGAGAAAACACTACACAGGCTGATTTATCTGATTAACAGTCCCTTCATCCAGAGAAAGGAGAACTAATCAGTAAAATTGGTGGTGTAGTGTTTGGGTGGAATGAAAACACGCACACAGAGGCTGTGCCACTTTTAAAAATGCAGCAGCAGAGCTTGTGCTTTTTATATAAACTTAACCATTATGATGTGAGCTGTTGGATTTTACAACTGTATTACACATTTGCGTATTTTTTATCTTAAAATCTGTGAGTGTGTTTGGTAACATGATTTGATTGATTGATTGAAGTATTTATTAACAGTTTGCAGAATTTACAGTACATTTCAAGCACAACTCAAAACAAAAAACTGTGAGCGGACGACCAATAAAGCGCTAGATTTGTTTACAAGAGGGTCCACCTTGTTCAATACATCATAACATTTAGATACATACAAATATACACTTCTATATAGCGAAACAACAGGAAATCATCATCATAAAGGAGGTAAACAGGGGAAAGAAAACATAATATAGTGAGGGGAAAAAGGGGTGGGGGGGATTCAGATTTTACGGGGGCCAGTTTCAAATTGCAGCCGTCCATAGGTGCCCTTTGAGAGCGGTTTTGTCAAGGGATTTGCATGTCTTAATGACCGTTGGTAGGGCGTTCCACATTTTGGTGGCATAGGAGCGAAATTAATTTAGTCCCCAAATCTGGGTTGCACATGGTTTGTTGAGCTCCCGCTGGTGTTGTGGGTGTGGACATGGGTATCTTGGTGGTGTATCGAATCTTGTGGACCAGACCCATTGCAAGATGCTGTCATCAAGCCTAAGCCATTCCAGCCTGTCAAAGTGGGCAGGGGTGAGGTGGGTTCGGGGAGTGAGGCCAAGTAGTAGCCTGACCAGTTTGTTTTGGGAAGTCTGGAGTCTTGTTTTAAGGGCCTTTGAGGTGCTGTGCTACCAAGAGGTGCATGCATAGTCGAAGAAACCTTGTACGAGGGCTCCTGTTAAGGTCTTTGATGGATAAAATTGATGTTGTTTAGACGTCATGTCAAGCTGGACAGTCTTCTTTACCATTGGCCTAGGCCCTGTTTCGGTGTATGACCAAAATATGTTTTCATCTCATCCCATAATGGCATGTCACTTTGTCTCCGTCCTGCTGTCCATTTCACGGCCTATTTTACCATTTATGATATCTTAATTGACACCATATTCAGATATCCAG